>NC_138773.1:317770924-318249250 GCF_965119305.1 Pelophylax lessonae
ACGCATAAATAGGGGGGGGGGGGGCCCGCGCCCCTGCACCCCCAATGGACGGGCCGCCACTGTTTATTAACCTCTATTAACCTCTATAGGATAGTTGTCTTATAATAAGGTCCCGGCGTCCGCCCAGGGTGTATTTCCTGGGTGCCGTGAAGTGGCCCTGCAGCTTACACATGCATCTGCAAATGTGTGCTAACTAAATCCCTGTTTTTAATGCATACTGTTGGACTGGTTAATTTGATTGTTTAGCAAACTGGTTGGTGAATTGAGCTGGGAATTAATTGTTTTAGTTTCAGGTTCGTTGTTGTTATATTTGAGCACTGCTATACAGTATTTGAATATGGAATATGTACAATATATATCAAGATCTGTTTGTAAATTATGTTTTTATCTATAGATGAGTACTGTATGGTCTTTGTAGCCCTGAGGAAGCGATTGGTGAAACGCGTCGGTACCGAAGACCCCCTAATTATATCGTGCTTATCAGACCAGTTACCATATATTCCTTTCCCTCAAAGGGATTGTTTTTATATAATTGTCATTTTGTATTAGGTTTATTTTTATCTTTGATATAATAAAAACAGGGATTTTATTGAATCATGAACTTCCCTTTGTTTGGCCTGTACAGTCCGAATTTTTCTTTTTTTTCTTTATATATAGGGATTAGAACCCCTGTCAGTTTTTATTGCTGTTAGGGAGATTCACCCTCTCTATCTGTCCTGCTTACCATTATCATTGAAAGTGAACGTAAAAGAAAATTACAAATTTTGGGTTGTCCCCAGAAAAGTAAGAGGGGAAATCTTCCAATGGGGACACTAGTTGGGGGTTCCCAAGGAATTCCCTTAATTTGCAGGGATTTCCTCCCACTTCCTGTTTGGCTATGGGACAGGAAGTGAAGGGAAATCTCCGCAATGGGACACAGATGGCGGAAAAAAAAATCTGACCTTGCTCTATCCAAAATGGAAAAAAAAGTTTTGCCCATAGTTCTACTTTAACCCCTTGATGTTAACCCCTTCCCAGTGGTGTATTTAGGTTTTGTGCTGCCCTAGGCCTGACTAAACTTGGGCACCCCTAATTTAAATATGACCCACCCTGTCCTGTAAAGGCCACACCCTTTCCTGTTTATGACCCACCCTGTCATCTGTAAACCACAGACCACACCCACAGTTTATCAGTGCCCATCAGTGAAGCCTCATCAGTTCCTATAAGTTCAGCTACATCAGTGCCCATCAGTGCAGCCTTATCAGTGCTCATCAGTGCAGCCTCATTACTGCCCATCAGTGCAGTCTCATCAGTGCAGCATATCAGTGCAACCTCATCAGTGGCCATCAGTACAGCCCCATCAGTGGCCACCAGTGCATCATATCAGTGCAGCTTATCAGTCTTGCCTCATCAGTGGCCGTCAGTGCAGTCTATTAGTGCCCATCAGGGCAGCATATCAGTGCAGCCCCATCAGCTTTTTTGCTGCACCCCAGCAAAGTGCTGCCCTAGGCCTGGGCCTTGTTGGCCTAGGCCAAGATACAGCACTGCCCCTTCCCAGTTAGCGTCAGTAGTACATTGTTATGTGCAGTATTATCACTGATCACTATTAGTGTTGAGCGAACACGGACTGTATTATTCGTGTTCGTACCGAATAATTGGATTTTTGTTACCCGAACACGGACACGGACACTTTACTGTATGTTCGGGTAAAAAATCCGTGTTCGGTCGTTTTATTTCCGGGTTTTGCATGTTTTGGCGCTCTTTTCATGGCGGGCTTTCAACAGCCAATCAACAATCGTTTAACTGGTGTGCCTTAAGCTATCCCAGCCATGCCTGCAAATGTATGAGTAGCTGTGATTGGCCGTCTGAAGCATGTGACCAAGTCTTTATAAGTTCGAGGCAGCTGCAGCGGCATCATTCTGCTGCTTAGCTCAGGGACAGAGCACACATACGTGCTGGCTGCTGATTAGGGAAAGACAGGCAGGAAAAACAAATTGGTGTCCGGATAGAATTTCGGGTCAGGTCGGAGTGTTTAGGCAGGGCGAGTTGTAGGCATTTTAGGGATAGAGTCTGCTGAATTATAGGGTCAGTGTGTTCTACAAACTACAATCGATATTGCTGTGTGGGGTGGGGTCTGCACTTAATCCTGATCTACGATCTCTTCTCAATCCTGTTAGGGAGAGGCTGCTGCTGAATTTTAGAGAAAGTGTGTTCTACAAACTACAATCGATATTGCTGTGTGGTGTGGGATAGGAGATAGGCAGGTGTCAGTGATCCACATCCATTTTTCTGTGTGTGGGCTGCAGTGAACACAATCTTTTTGGGGTGCAGTGAACACAATCTTTGTGGGGTGCAGTGAACAAAATATTTGTGGGGTACAGTGAACACAATCTCTGTGGGGTACAGTGAACACAATCTTTGTGGGGTACAGTGAACAAAATCTTTGTGGGGTGCAGTGAAGACAATCCTTGTGGGGTGCAGTGAAGACAATCCTTGTGGGGTGCAGTGAACAAAATCTTTGGGGGGTACAGTGAACACAATCTTTGTGGGGTGCAGTGAAGACAATCCTTGTGGGGTGCAGTGAAGACAATCCTTGTGGGGTGCAGTGAACAAAATCTTTGGGGGGTACAGTGAACACAATCTTTGTGGGGTACAGTGAACACAATCTTTGTGGGGTGCAGTGAAGACAATCCTTGTGGGGTGCAGTGAAGACAATCCTTGTGGGGTGCAGGGAACAAAATCTTTGGGGGTACAGTGAACACAATCTTTGTGGGGTACAGTGAACACAATCTTTGTGGGGTGCAGTGAAGACAATCCTTTTGGGGTGCAGTGAACACAATCTTTGTGGGGTACAGTGAACACAATCTTTGTGGGGTGCAGTGAAGACAATCCTTTTGGGGTGCAGTGAACACAATCTTTGTGGGGTGCAGTGAACAAAATCTTTGTGGGGTACAGTGAACACAATCTTTGTGGGGTACAGTGAACAAA
The DNA here is from genome assembly GCF_965119305.1 of Pelophylax lessonae. NCBI lineage: Eukaryota > Metazoa > Chordata > Amphibia > Anura > Ranidae > Pelophylax > Pelophylax lessonae. Next base: position 317,773,892 of record NC_138773.1, read on the forward strand.
ATCTTTGTGGGGTACAGTGAACACAATCTTTGTGGGGTGCAGTGAAGACAATCCTTGTGGGGTGCAGTGAAGACAATCCTTGTGGGGTGCAGTGAACAAAATCTTTGGGGGGTACAGTGAACACAATCTTTGTGGGGTACAGTGAACACAATCTTTGTGGGGTGCAGTGAAGACAATCCTTTTGGGGTGCAGTGAACACAATCTTTGTGGGGTACAGTGAACACAATCTTTGTGGGGTGCAGTGAAGACAATCCTTGTGGGGTGCAGTGAAGACAATCCTTGTGGGGTGCAGTGAACAAAATCTTTGGGGGGTACAGTGAACACAATCTTTGTGGGGTACAGTGAACACAATCGTTGTGGGGTGCAGTGAAGACAATCCTTTTGGGGTGCAGTGAACACAATCTTTGTGGGGTACAGTGAACACAATCTTTGTGGGGTGCAGTGAAGACAATCCTTGTGGGGTGCAGTGAAGACAATCCTTGTGGGGTGCAGTGAACAAAATCTTTGGGGGGTACAGTGAACACAATCTTTGTGGGGTACAGTGAACACAATCTTTGTGGGGTGCAGTGAAGACAATCCTTGTGGGGTGCAGTGAACAAAATCTTTGGGGGGTACAGTGAACACAATCTTTGTGGGTTACAGTGAACACAATCTTTGTGGGGTGCAGTGAAGACAATCCTTTTGGGGTGCAGTGAACACAATCTTTGTGGGGTACAGTGAACACAATCTTTGTGGGGTGCAGTGAAGACAATCTTTTTGGGGTGCAGTGAACACAATCTTTGGGGGGTACAGTGAACACAATCTTTGTGGGGTACAGTGAACACAATCTTTGTGGGGTGCAGTGAAGACAATCCTTTTGGGGTGCAGTGAACACAATCTTTGTGGGGTACAGTGAACACAATCTTTGTGGGGTGCAGTGAAGACAATCCTTTTGGGGTGCAGTGAACACAATCTTTGTGGGGTACAGTGAACACAATCTTTGTGGGGTACAGTGAACAAAATCTTTGTGGGGTGCAGTGAAGACAATCCTTGTGGGGTGCAGTGAAGACAATCCTTGTGGGGTGCAGTGAACAAAATCTTTGGGGGGTACAGTGAACACAATCTTTGTGGGGTGCAGTGAAGACAATCCTTGTGGGGTGCAGTGAAGACAATCCTTGTGGGGTGCAGTGAACAAAATCTTTGGGGGGTACAGTGAACACAATCTTTGTGGGGTACAGTGAACACAATCTTTGTGGGGTGCAGTGAAGACAATCCTTGTGGGGTGCAGTGAAGACAATCCTTGTGGGGTGCAGTGAACAAAATCTTTGGGGGTACAGTGAACACAATCTTTGTGGGGTACAGTGAACACAATCTTTGTGGGGTGCAGTGAAGACAATCCTTTTGGGGTGCAGTGAACACAATCTTTGTGGGGTACAGTGAACACAATCTTTGTGGGGTGCAGTGAAGATAATCCTTTTGGGGTGCAGTGAACACAATCTTTGTGGGGTACAGTGAACAAAATCTTTGGGGGTACAGTGAACACAATCTTTGTGGGGTACAGTGAACACAATCTTTGTGGGGTGCAGTGAAGACAATCCTTTTGGGGTGCAGTGAACACAATCTTTGTGGGGTACAGTGAACACAATCTTTGTGGGGTGCAGTGAAGACAATCCTTTTGGGGTGCAGTGAACACAATCTTTTGGGGTGCAGTGAACACAATCTTTGTGGGGTACAGTGAACACAATCTCATACTTCTGAAGATTTGAGGGTGCTGCCTGTTTCATCCTCCTCCTCCTCCTCATCCATCCTTTTAGGGGTACAAACAATAGTAATTGGGGCCTAGTGTGCTTCTGTACGTGTGAGATACATACACTTTTTTTGATCATATTTCCTATTCCGCTATTCAATAAAAACCTTTGGGGATTAATTAAATTGCGGGATAGTCTGTGTCGGTACGTGTGAGATCCACCTTTCCAAGTTTTTGGGGTTCATCTCATACTTCTGAAGATTTGAGGGTGCTGCCTGTTCCATACTCCTCTTCCTCATCCTCCCTTTAGGGTAGGAAAAAATTTAATCGGGCCTAGTCTGTGTTTGTACGTGTGAGATACACAGTTTTTTATCCTATTCCGCTATTCAATACACACCCTTTTGGTGTAAAAAACATTAAATTGCGGCATAGTTTGCATATTTGACTGTGAGATACACCCGTGCGATACTGTTGTTCTTTTGTTCTGCTATTCAATAAAGACCTCTCTAGGGCAAGATCTTAAATTTCAGAAATATGAGGAGAGCGTCAAATAGGGGCCGTGGCCTGGGTCGTGGTGCTGCTGCTAGAGCTCCTGTTGCAAGGAGAGGACGTGGTCGATCTGTGCCAGCTACACGCACAAGTGAAACACCTTCCTCAAGTGTGAGTAGGCGACAGAACCTGCATCAGTATTTGGTAGGGCATCATACGCCTCTAGAAGTGATGAGGCCAGAACACGTAGAGGCGATAGTAGATTGGTTTGCTGCTGACAGTGCCTCCAGTTCCTTCACATTGTCTCCCACCCAGTCTACTGCAGAAAGGTCAGAGTTGGCACCTGCAGCCAATGTCCAACCGTCTTTATCCTCACCCCCTTGCAAATCAGGCAAGCAGTCTGAGCCCCAAGCCATACAGCAGTCTCTTATTCTTTTTGAGGACTCTGTCAGCAGGGTTTCCCAGGGCCATCCACCTAGCCCTGCCCCAGAAGACCGACAGGGAGGGCAGGAGTGAAGACTGGGTGGAAGATGATGTGGAGGACGATGAGGTCCTCGACCCCACATGGAATGAAGGTCATGCAGGTGACCTGAGTAGTTTGGAGGAAGAGGCGGTGGTCGCACAGAGCCACCAGCACAGCAGAAGAGGGAGCAGGGTGCAGAAGCGGAGCGGCCGTGCCCTAGACACTACGCCTGCTACTGCCCAACGCAGCAAGGGAACGAGCGCACCAAAGTCAGCTCAAAAGAGTTCTCTAGCGTGGAAGTTCTTTAGAAAATGTGCTGATGACAGGACACGAGTGGTTTGCACCCTGTGCAATCAGAGCCTGAAGCGAGGCATAAACCTTCTCAACCTGAGCACAACCTGCATGATCAGGCATCTAAGTGTAAAGCACGAGCTGCAGTGGAGTACACACCTTCAAAACCAAGAAACGTCTCTGTCTCATCCTGCTTCCTCTTCTGCTGCAGTCTCGGCCGCTCCAGCCACCTCTGTAGTCATACCGGCACCTGCCACCCCGCAAACAGACGATCTGTCAGCAACACCACCACCTGGGTCACCAACAACCATCTCCACAATGTCCCGTGGAAGTGTTCAGCTTTCCATCTCCCAAACACTTGAGAGGAAGAGGAAGTACCCCCCTACCCACCCGCGATCCCTGGCCCTGAATGCCAGCATTTCACAATTATTGGCCTTTGAAATGCTGTCATTCCGTCTGGTGGAGACGCCCAGTTTTAAAAAGCTTATGTCGGTGGCTGTCCCACAGTACGTCGTGCCCAGCCGCCACTACTTTTCCAGGCAAGCCATCCCTTCCCTGCACAACCAAGTGGGGGAAAAAATCAGGTGTGCACTGCGCAACGCCATCGGTGCCAAGGTCCACCTAACTACTGATACGTGGACCAGTAAGCACGGTCAGGGGCGTTATATCTCCCTAACGGCACACTGGGTAAATGCAGTGGCGGATGGGCCTGAGGCGGATAGCAATTTGGCGCATGTCCTTCCACCACCGAGGATTGCAGGGCGCTTCAGTTTGCCTCCTGTTCCTAACTCATCCTACTCCGCTACTTCATCCTCTACCGCCTCCTCATCCGGACAGCGTAATACCTTCACCACCAACTTCAGCACGGCCAGGGCTAAACGACAGCAGGCAGTTTTACAACTTGCCTGTTTGGGGGACAAACCACACACCGCGCAGGAGTTGTGGAGGAGCATGGAACAGCAGACAAATGAGTGGTTGCTGCCAGCGAGCCTCAAGCCCGGCCTGGTGGTGTGCGATAACGGGCGAAATCTCATAGCAGCTCTGGGCGTAGCCGGTTTGACGCACATCCCTTGCCTGGCGCATGTGCTGAATTTGGTGGTGCAGAGGTTCCTTAAAAACTACCCCGATATGTCAGAGCTGCTGCAGAAAGTGCGGGCCGTCTGTGCGCACTTTCGGCGTTCTCACCCTGCTGCTGCTCGCCTGGCAGCGCTGCAGCGTAACTTCGGCCTTCCCGCTCACCGCCTCATATGTGACGTGCCCACAAGGTGGAACTCCACCTTGCACATGCTGCAAAGACTGTGCGAGCAGCAGCAGGCCATAGTGGAGTTTCAGCTGCAGCACGCACGTGTGAGTCGCTCTGCGGAACAGCACCACTTCACCACCAATAACTTGGCCTCCATGCGAGACCTGTGTGCCTTGTTGCGCTGTTTTGAGTACTCCACCAACATGGCCAGTGGCAATGACGCCGTTCTCAGCTTAACTATCCCACTTCTATGCCTCCTTGAAAAAACAATTCGGGCGATGATGGAAGAGGATGTGGCACAGGATGAGGAGGAGGAGGAGGAGGATGAAGAGGTAACATTTCAAAGGCTTTCAGGGCAGTCATTCGCAAGGGGCTCCGAGGGTGGGTTCCTGCACACACAAATGCCAGGGACACAATTGTCCAGCAGGGGCACAGTTCTGGAGGATGAGGAGGAGGAGGAGCTGGAGGAGGAGCTGGAGGAGGAGATGGAACCATGTTCACAGCAGGGTGGCACCCAGGCCAGCTCATGGCCATCACTGGTGCGTGGCTGGGGGGATACAGAGGACACGGACGATACACCTCCCACAGAGGACAGCCTTTCGTCGCCTCTGGGCAGCCTGGCACACATGAGCGATTACATGCTGCAGTGTCTCCACAACAACCGCCGAGTTGCCCACATTCTAACTTGTGCTGATTACTGGATGGCCACGCTGCTGGATCCCCGTTACAAGGACAACGTACCATCCTTAATTCACTCACTGGAGCGCGATCGCAAGATCCGCGAGTACAAGCGCACGCTGGTAGACGCGATGCTGCTGGCATTCCCATCTGACAGCGGGGCCACAGTGGAAGCACAAGGCAGAGGAGGAGGAGGAGGAGGTCGCCAACGCAACCAGGGCACCGCCAGCACCTCAGAAGGCAGGGTTAGCATGGCCGAAATGTGGAAAAGCTTTGTCAGCACGCCACAACAAACAGCAGCACCAGCAGCTCAGATGGAACGTCTTAGCAGGAGGCAGCATTTTACCAACATGGTGGAGCAGTATGTGTGCACACGCCTACATGTAGTGAATGAGGGGTCTGCCCCCTTCAACTTCTGGGTCTCCAAATTGGGCACATGGCCTGAGCTTGCCCTTTACGCCTTGGAGGTGCTGGCGTGCCCTGCAGCCAGTGTATTATCTGAATCGGTATTTAGCACGGCTGGGGGTGTTATAACAGACAAGCGCAGCCGCCTGTCCAGAGACAATGTGGACAAGCTCACGTTCATTAAAATTAACCAGGCATGGATCCCACGGGACTTTTCCGTACCTTATGCAGAATAGCAATGGATACCGACCTTACCCACCCATTGTTCCATTTTTGCTCTTTCTCACTCTTTTGGGGTGTACCCTCATTTAAAATGTGTGAAAAGAAGCAGTGTTGGCTACCTCGTCCTCCTCCTCAGGGCCAGATTAACGTAGGGGCTATTGGAGCTGCATCTCCAGGCCCCTACCTTTTATATAGGCCCCGGGTTGGCCATATTCACTGTTACCGCTCTTCTGTCACTTGTAAACACAGAAGTCTGGCTTCTATGCTCGCTTCCCCAGGCAGCACCCTCAGAACCTCCCCACACAGCGCGAAGGCCGGACAAGGAGGGACAGTTGCCGATGCATGGATGTGTTTATGGGCTTCAGAGACAGCATCCCATGTTGAATTAGGCATGCATGGCTGCACCCTTCCTCCTCTGGGTGCATGCCAAGGCACGGCCCTTAAGGCCCTTCAAAATCCTCAGCACCAAGACCATGATGCTCTTAATCCGGCCCTGGTCCTCCTCCACCGCCGCTTCCACCTACACCGCCCATAGGTGTGCGCAGCCTATTGCATTAGGGTGTGCACCCCAAAGTTGAAATACACATGCATGTGTTTGCCTACATGTACATGGCCCCGATACATTACTCTCCCTGCTGGCAAAGAGAAATAGAGCAGAGCAGGTGCGAGGGAGATCTTTCCCATCTCCTCACTGGCAAACAGAGCGATAATGCTATGTGCCCTAGGTGATTAGGGTGTGCCCAGGTACACCCGGCACACCCTGTGCGCACGCCTATGACACCGCCACATCCACCACCACCTCAACCTCCCTCCTACTCCATATGGGCCTCGTCCTTCAGAGATGAAGAACATTGTTTTATTTTTCTGTTTTTTTTTTGTTGTTTTAAGTTATTTCCCTATCCACATTTGTTTGCAGAGCACTTGCCATGCTCTTAACTACGTTTTGCTGCCATTTGCAGCACTCTAGCCCTTTCCATTGGTGTTTTAGAGCCATTTTAGTGCCTTAAAGTTCGGGTCCCCATTGACTTCAATGGGGTTCGGTGTCCGGGAAAAGTTCGGTAAAAGTCCGGGACACGGACCCGGACTTTTTTTTAAAGTTCGGCCGAACCCGTCGAACACGGACATCTAGGTGTCCGCTCAACCCTAATCACTATATTAGTGTCACTAGGGATGTCAGTGTCAGTTAGTACCCCTCCTAGTCAGTGTGTGTTGCCCTAGATTTGCTGCCCCACTCCAGCACTGGTGTTCAGTTTTAAATGGAGTATGACTGGTATCATGGAGACAGCATAATCTGTGACAGCTTTGTCCCTTTAGCTGACAGGTTCGTACATTTTACAGAGGGGTTATGACAAACTAGCTTCTTTCTGGCTGTCAAATGAAAGCAGTCTGGCACCTCCTAAGCATATCTATGCATTAAGGTAAAAAACCTTCTACATGCAACTCTTCCCCCCATAAACTTACCCAAGCTCCATCTTGATCCAGCAATGTGCATGAGAGCAAAATCTCTCTGGTGGCTCTCTCTCCTCATTGACTCACACAGTAGTTGGCCAACGAGAAGAAGGGGGTGGGGGGCGCTGAGCTGGACATATTCCATTCACTGAAGCATGGCTATGGAGGCTTGCTATTGGGGGGCACTCGGCAGTGGGGAGTCACCAGGACTGCCAACTGAGGACCCAAAAAGAAGAGGATCAGGGCTGCTCTGTGACAAAACCATTACACAGAGCAGGTAAGTATAACATGTTTGTAAAAAAAAAAGAAATAAATAGCTAAACTTTTAGAATCACATTAAATTACCTGGATCAGAAGGTTGTTCAGCTGTAGGGTCCACGGGTTCTGCTAAAAAAGGAGGTTAATGAGATGAGTTATAATCATAGGCTACAGTAGATGAACTGAAATGAATCTACAAGAAGATAGAATAGATTTGGGGAAGGGAAGGGAACGTAGAAAACCACAAACTGTAGGCCAGCCCACGACAACCCATCCTACTACAGCATGCCTCAATTTTCTAAGCTTTGGCTGTTTTTTAGTATATACAAATAAATTAATTTGGACTCTTTCATCCTTTGGTGTGGGCATCCTTTTATTAGTACGTCAATTTTGTAACAAAGCAGCATCAAGAGCATTATGATAAACACAGATGGGTGGGACCTGTGTTCCTCAATGTACTCCAAAAATGAAGGCCTCTTGATCCCTTTAGGAAAAGAGAGCCTTGACTGATGGGGGCAGAGCCAGGAGCTTGGATCAAGCAGGAGGCAATATGGGAAAAGAAGATTTGACGGATTAATGGGATGGGGTTGGGCCTGAGATCAGTTAAAATACCTCCCCCAAGGAATTATGGGTCTTTTTGAAGAAACGTGGCTGGAAGAGCTGCCCTTTTTTCGGATTTGGTCTGCCACAGCTTTAGCAGCGGTTTTTGACCTTGCCAGCAGTTAAAGTCCCTGTAATGGGCTATGCCCTTGATTGTAAATTGGAGGTAGGCTGTCTGTCCAGCACCTGTAGTAAGGACAGACCCCCCCCCCCCAAATCCCCCTTTGGAATTTAATTAGTTTGTGGAATGACAAAGAGTTCTCACAGTACAACTGTGACTGGCACCGGCCTAAACATTTACTTGTTTTGGTGTTGGAAATTAAATAAAGCTGTGGCCTTGCCCTTTCCAACTTAATGGTTGTAAGTGTGTTTTTTTTTATATGGGGAGGGGGCAAGGGGGGTTGTCATTATGTTAATATTGTTTCCTGGGCTTATGCACCTCAGCTATGTTCTTTCTCGTCCATTGAGGGACACGGGAAGTCTTTCACCTTCGGGACATCCAAAAGCAGTCCAACTGAGGAGATCGAGGACAGTGTTGCCAACCATCAGTATTTTTACTGGCAGCCAGTAAAAATTGGGCACAGATCTTATACAAACTATTCTCGGCTAGTTTTGTATGGGAGCAGCTAGAATATCTGATATCTATGTTCAAAACTGAAGGAAGCGGTATTCTGACGGAAGCCCACAAGCACATTGTGGGGTTGTGGTTTCGTTACAGGGACACTGAGTGATGGAGCAGCAAAGACTGCATATTGGGTAGGTTCAGTGTGCTGTGGCAGGGAGGAAGCACACAGGGCCACGATTTGCCAGAAAACATTACAACCAGGTAGGGGGCTCACTTGACTGGGACCATTTACAACAATAAAGCATAGAGACAGCGGTCTGAAGACTCAGCGTCTGCCCTGAGGAACGGAGTGTGGCCTGGCCAGTCCAAACCAAAGGGGAAGCTTCCTTAGAAGGTAGAAGGGTCATTTTATCTAGCTAGTGGCCAGGGTAGGACCTATGCGAAGATGGCACTGCCAGAACAGAGAATTTTAAAAAAGTTGAATCTTTGTTACAAAACCAGCGTAGACTTACATTCTGGTCCTTTACATTTGGAGACTCCATGGTAGGTCATCATACAAAGGGTACAGAAAGCATATTGACAGCTTGAGCAAATTTCCATTGTGCCACCTGGCTCTTGCATTACAGGAGTCTGACAGCTTAGACGAGGGCAATAAACTACATCTGTCATCAACTCCAAAGTGGACTTTAGGAGGAGACGATCATAGCGGCTGAACAATTCTTCTCCAACCAGCTTCTTTACCTGCAATGTACACAAAATTATATTTATATGGATGTTAATGTCAGTTGTTTTTGGACTTTTTATTTACACTATTCACAGAATAATAAAGCCCAACTGCAGGCAAGGGAAACTGATTTCAGCAATGTACTGTGTTGGGAGGAGATCTTGCTGCCTGTGCTCAGGCTTTGTTTCATGCAGGGTTGGGAGAAAGAGCTCTACCGAGTGCCCTGCCAGTGGTGACCCCTGTCCTCTGCCCTGCCAGTGGTGACCTCTGTCCCCTGCCCTGCCAGTGGTGATCCCTGTCCCCTGCCCTGCCAGCAGTGGCCCCTGTCCCCTGCCCTGCCAGTGGTGACCCCTGCCCTGCCAGCAGTGGCCCCTGACCTCTACCCTGCCAGCAGTGGCCCTTTTCCTCTGCCCTGTAAGCGGTGGTCCCTGTCCTCTGCCATGCCAGTGGTGGCCCTTGTCCTCTGCCCTGCCAGTGGCCCATGTCCTCTACCCTGCCAGCAGTGACCCCGGTCCTCTATCCTGCCAGTGGCCCATGTCCTCTGTCCTGCCAGCAGTGGCCCCTGTCCTTTGCCCTGCCAGCATTGGCCCCTGTCCTCTGCCCTGCAAGCGGTGGCCCCTGTCCTCTGCCCTGCAAGCGGTGACCTCTGTCCTCTGCCCTGCCAGTGGTGGCTCCTGTCCTCTGCCCTGCCAGCGGTGGCCCCTGTCCTTTGCCCTGCCACCAGTGACCCCTGTCCTCTGCCCTGCCAATGGTGACCCCTGTCCTCTGTCCTGCCAGCAGTGACCCCTGTCCTTGGCTCAGCTGACCCCTGTACATTGCCCTACTTACTCCTGTCCTTCGCCTTGCTGATCTCTATACTTGGCTCTGCTGACCCCTGTACACTGTCCTGCTGACCCCAGTTCTCCACCCTGCTGACCCCTGTCCTCTGCCCTTCTGACCCCCAGTACACTGCCCTACTGGTTCCTGTACACCCCCCTGCTGACCTCCTATCATTTTCCCTGCCAGCCGGCTGTATACTGCCTTACAAACTAACAGCTCCTGTACACTGCCCTACAAATTGCTGACCCTATCCTCTGCCACTCACAATGTTTACTACACCCCCCACATCAGACAGGCTAGACCTGGCCCTAGTAACAGCACTCATCTGAACTAAGGCTTCCCGTGCCACTACCTCCCTTACCAGACCACCCACCAGCAGTAGTTTACAGAGTGCACTGAATTCTCCATTGCAGAGCTACTCAAGGAATTTACATGATACAGTGACAGTTCTCTGTGCATCCATTGTTCTTGGCCATGAGACCACAGACCACAGGGCCAAACAGAAGAATCAAATGGGTAAAAACCATTGCACCAGCCGTGCTACTTCTATTCAACTCCACATCTTGCATTTCTTTACTGATTAAACTTTAGTGACCGGTGTCAGCTGATAAACCACTGTGAATTGATGTATGCATGGTTAGCATCTAAATGGAGCCTGAAAAAAATAAAATAAACAGGTTACCTGAGCAGGTGTAGCAACTGACATGCACTTGGGTTCTGGACAATTAAGTGCGCGGACTTGTCCATCTCTGATTTGAATTTCAAAATAGTCTCGAAGGCAGATATCACAGTACACATGGCTGCAGTCCTTAAAATACGTGCAATCGCTGCCTAGCTTCTCAGAGAAGCAGATATTACATAAGAACTGTTTGCTGTCAAAACATTTCTTCTGTTGGCTCTCATCAAAGTCCAGTATGTGTCTGATGAGCTCATACACTGATTGGACATCTTGTATTGCCCGTTCGTCAACCGTTTCCTCTTCAGGAGCAGCTGCAGCAATGCAGAGACTTGTTTCCTCTTCAGTTACTGCATCGGCAATGCAGAGACTTGTGTCCTCTTCAGTTGCTGCAGTGGCAATACAGAGACTTGCGTCCTCTTCAGTTGCTGCAGCGGCAATGCAGAGACTTGTGTCCACTTCAGTTGCTGCAGCGGCAATGCAGAGACTTGCTTCCTCTTCAGTTGCTGCAGCGGCAATGCACAGCCTTGCTTCCTCTTCGACCTCCATCCAGGTGTGCATTCTATCATTGGCAAATTGAACTTCATAAGGTGATTTTATATTCAAGTACTCAAGGGTCTCTTCCTTAAGAAACTGCATCCAAGCAAACAATACGACACTTCCTCTGTTCTCCTCCCATAAATCGTCTAAGCGATGGCACATAAGTGTAAGCTGAAATGTAGAGTTGTTGTAGGGTTAGGACTTTTTTTTTTTATTTGAAAGGTATTTTATTAGGAAATTTTCAAAAGTCACAACATTGCATAGCTTAGCATCACATACTAATAGAACACACTGCTTTTTAAATTATACCTAAAAAAGGAGTCTTACAATGAATGTGCAAGCTTGTAGAAAGTTCAGTGGGCGAAACATATTGGGATGGCACCGAAAACACATGCCAATTTGCTGCAATTTCATTGCTATTTTACTGTGCTTATGGTGTGTTCTTCATAGGTCATGTGAAAACATCTACATCTCCCAGAATCCTCTAAACCAGTGTTTCTCAACTCCGGTCTTCAGGGCACACTAACAGGCCCGTTTTTACGTATTACCTTGGGGAGATGCAGACTAGAATACTGAATTCACTGAACAGCAAATTATATCACCTGTGATGTATTATAGTTTTCTTGCAAACCTGGCCTGTTAGTGTGCCCTGAGGACCGGAGTTGAGAAACACTGCTCTAAACACTTGTATTAGGGGTATCATAAGGTGATGTTCTGAATGCTGCCATCTTGTTGCAAAATAGAGTTTTTGCAACAAAAAGTATTAATGCCCAGTGTTACAACAGGTTAAGATGATGAGGATTGAGGAAGATGAGGATGGGTTATAGAGATGAGGATGGAGGGAGATGAGGATGGAGGGAGATGAGGATGGGTTATGGAGATGAGGATGGAGGGAGATGAGGATGGGTTATGGAGATGAGGATGGAGGGAGATGAGGAGGGATTATGGAGATGAGGATGGAAGGAGATGAGGATGGGTTATGGAGATGAGGAAGGAGGGAGATGAGGAGGGGTTATGGAGATGAGGATGGAGGGAGATGAGGAGGGGTTATGGAGATGGGGATGGAGGGAGATGAGGAGGGGTTATGGAGATGAGGATGGAAGGAGATGAGAAAGGGTTATGGAAATTAGGATGGAGGGAAATGAGGAGGAGTAATGAAGAAAAGGTTGGGGAGGGAGATAAGGAGGTGGTGTTATGCAGATGAAAATGGTGGGAGGAGTTGAGGAGAGGTCTGTGTCCTTTGTAATGCATCAGAAATGAAGAAGGCAGGGCTGACACCATGTGCTGTCATGTCAAAGAGGAAGGTATGAGCAAACTTTATTCTAGGAAGATGTCAAACTGATCCCAGGTAAAAGTTGAATGCACCATTTGGCCAGCCACAAAGGCTCTAACTTTCAAAGTACTTCAATTCAATTTATCATTTATAGCCCAACTTTATACATGATTGATTTTTGTGTCAATCCCTTCCTCCCACTGCCCTCTAATCCATCCTAGTTGGTTTAAAGTATTTCTTACCTGGTAAAGCCAGTTATACTCACCTGAGTCCTCATCGGGGTCCTCACTGACACATTACCGAGCCACAGGTTACTCTTCAACGTCTGGTTCCATTCAATCTCATTAGTCCAAGGTTAAATCTCAAATCTCTTCTGGATCCCAAGAGAACCTCTGTGCTGGACAGTTAATGGAAATTGTCCACATCATGCAGGCAGTGCTGTGGACACCCCAAAAAAGCACCCAATCCGGTGATTAGGGTAAGTGAAAATAGGGATTTTTTCTTATCAGAGCAATTACAGAGAACATGGGCAAGGGAGTTGGGCCTTAAAGAATAGCCCTTGCCCTGATCCTAAAGATCTCAACCTTCCACACCCCAGATACCTACTAACCTGAATCTGAGAGCCATGAGGATGAGCTATGGGCCTAGCTCGCAATCTCCAGTCGAATTTATTCCAAAGGTGTTCTGTCGGGTTGAGATCAGGACTCTGTGCAGGCCAGTCAAGTTCCTCCACCCCAAACTCGCTCATCCATGTCTTTATAGACCTTGCTTTGTGCACTGGTCCAAATCATTTGGTGGAGGGTGGATTATGGTGTGGAGTTGTTTTTCAAGGGTTGGGCTTGGCCCCTTAGTCCCAGTGAAGGGAACTCTTAAAGCGTCAGCATACCAAGACATTTTGGACAATTTCATGCTCCCAACAGTTTTTAAATAAAGACATGGATAAGCAGTTTGACTGGCCGGCACTGAATCCTGACCTTAACCCGGTAGAACACCTTTGGGGTGAATTAGAGCTAAGGCTGTGAGCCAGGTCTTCTTGTCCACATCAGTGCCTGTCCTCACAAATGCATTTCTAGAAGAACGGTCAAACATTCCCATAGACACACTCCTAAACCTTGTGGACAGTCTTCCCCGAAGAGTTGAAGCTGTTATAGCTGCAAAGGGTGGGCCAACTCAATATTGAACCCTACGGACTAAGACTGGGATGTCATTAAAGTTCATGTGTGTAAGGGCGGGCATCCCAGTACTTTTGGTAATATAGTGTATTTAAAAGGATAAACCATGGGGATCTTGACATTATATGAGTGAATACGTTACCTGTTCTGGGGAAAGCCACTTGCAGCTGAGTGTGAAGATGGGGCAGGTAGTGGAGGGATATCCTGGAGGAAGCTCAAAGTTCAGGACAATTGGTGGTAGGAAGGAAACCGTGTTCTCAAAGCTTTCCATCATGATGTTTGATGCAGAGTTGGCTAAAGGAAATAAAAAAAATCAAAATAACCTAATAAGCCAATATATGCAGGGCTTTATTGCTTGGTCGTAGGTCTATATAGTTGGAAAACTAAATAAATTGAATCGGCAGCGTAGACACAAGGGAGCGTAGTGTGGGGTGGCCAGATGTCCGGGGACAGTCCCTGATTTTAGGGGGCTGTCCCTGGGAAAAAAATGGCCATCGATTAACCACTTTCTACCAAATAACTTACATGTACGTGATTGGATTTAACTGGTTATACTGGGGTTATGGCTGCAGCTTCAGCCAGCGATTCTTTTATCTAAAAGCAATCCTAGTGACTGATTGGCTGCTGGATTTGTTTTTTGTCCCCTCCCGCTGTTCTAAAGGGAGACCAACAAGGGGGGAATGGAAAACTTGACATAAGAGATCACCAGGAAGTAAACTAGGTGCTTGGCAGTATAATCTGTTAACCACTTCCCGCCCGTCATATGACATCCTGAACTTAAATTGGTTATACCAGGATGATGGGTGCAGCTACAGGCGTCATCCCAGTATCTTTCTTTTCAGCTGACAATTCCCTCTCATGTAAGAGCCATCCTAGCAGCTGATTAGCCCTTGGATTGCTTTTACAGGCAGCAGGAGGGGAGGTCCCCCCCCCCACAACGCCCACTGGCTCTCTCATGAGATTGCCGATTGGTTACCACATGACTGGCCATGGACTAGATGGTCCCTGGCAATCTCTATGAGCCAGAAATGACATCATGGCATTTGTAAACACCGTCAATTTTTTTTTTTTTTTTTTGTAAAGCATGAGATCAATGGGTTATTTTTTATTTCATGCTTTTCAGGGTAGACGAGAGATCGGGGTCTTATAGACTCTAGATGTCTCCATTAAAAGGAACTGTCATCCCTTATTTCTATCACAAGGGAAGTTTACATGTCTTGTGATAGGAATACATTTGATAAAAAAAATTAAAGGGACAGTGTAATAATAAAAAAATATATAAATAATAATAATAAAAAAATTCAGAACAAATTCTCTCTGCCCCTTTTTCGTCCTAATTTGTCCCTCATTTTGGTCTGATCTATATAGTTATATATAAAATGCACTTTTATCTTTCAAAAAGGGTTTCCCAGTGCTAAACCTTTCATCCAATTTCTAAATTGCTGCATTTGTAAACTAAAAAATCCAGTAAAAAATGGAATAGTAGTGGGTAAAAAAGCACTTGTGGGTTTTTTTTTTTTTTTTGTCAAAAACATTTTATTGAAAAAAGGAAGAAGTAATACAGAAAAAAGAAATAACCATATGCAAGTATACAGGCATGAACAGTAAGTAACAGTAGACGAACATTGTAATGTGGAGCTAGCCCCACTGGCACATATAGATATATGAAGGCCAAAAAGAGCAAGGACCAACCACGGGCAACTTGAATCCCAATGTACACAGAGTGGCCAAAATGTATCGTACGTCCCGTGTAGAGCATGTGTGAACTTGAAAGGTGTCCCAAAATGCGGGGGAACAGTCCTATATTCTGGGGTTCTAAAATAGGAAGGAACCTCAACTACAAGGAGGATCAGAGATACCATAAACGTTAACGAGCCCTACATCGGGACATAATAAACAGGAGGGGCATGGCCTAGAGCGTATCCATGCTCTGGGTACAACTGGCCCAGGCACGGCGAGGGCGGGGTGTCACAAAAAGGGGAGATCTTGAATAAGGCAGTGGAGGCAGTGGGGAGGTGCATACTGTGTGGACCAGCCAGACAGCTAGATAGCACCTAGGAAGGTGGGTGGAAGGGGGGGGGGGCTGGGGGGGAGCGGGAGTAGAGGGGGGAGACATGGGGGGAGGGAAGAAAGAGAGAGGAAAGAAAAAGAAGAGAGAAGGAAGAGAGAGGGAAAAAAAAAGGGGGGAGGGGGGGTGGGGCAGACACACAAAAGCAGGACTTAGGTCAACATCAGCCGGCAAAGGAGAACACCGAGGGTAGGATTCTGAAGGCCAAAACAAGTCAAACTCCATCAAGAAAGTCAGGTGGGTTTTAACAAAACATTTTTTGTACAATTCTCCTTTAAGGGGGGGGGGGGGGGCAGGGGGTGTGTCCTATGTCTCCAACTCTTGGCTAAAAAGTGTTCCCCATTCCCATCTCAGGAAGTTGAGAGGTATGTTATTTTACACCCGAACTATGCAGGATTACTTTAAAGCCCTCTTCTTTGGACTAATGTGGGGTGGAGAGTTTCAAACTCGGGGGGGGGGGGGTAGACTAGTCTAGATAACAAGGTAGTACACTGTCATATATATATATATTTTTTTTTAAGTAGTACTAGTACTTTAATTTGCAGTACCTTATCTAAACCATATATTTTAAATAGGGATGAAGTGGGGGCTTTCTTGGGGGGGTTCTCTGGTTGTGTTTCCCACATTAGCTTTCTTATGGTTCTGATCCTTTTCTACTCCCTGCACACGTTGGGTCACTTTGGGTTTATTTCTATAATATTCAGTGGGATGCTTTATTTGCTTTATTTTTTATAATAAGGTTGTAAATAATGATGAATGTCATTCTGTCTAGATTGCTTGGTGTGTTTAATATGCCATTGGCTCCTGAAGAAGTGGATTAAGTCCAGGAAACGCATCAAGCCTTGAGATCATCACTTTTGGATACGTTACACTGTATTGTTATTATGGTTTTTAAAACTTTGTATTGGGATGTTACAACACGCTTTTATGTGACATGATGATGGTGTTATAGGATTTTATATGTTTGAGCTAATAAATTAGTAATTTTAGACAAAAAAAATGCCGTGCCTTAACCGCTTGCCGACGGCCAGGCAGAGTGACGTTAATTAACGTCACTAGCCTGAGCCGCTCTGGCGCGCGCGCGCTCCCGAGGTCCCGCCGATGACTCGATTGGGTTCAGAACCGATCAGTCATCAGGTCCAGGCCAATCATTTTTGGTCTGGACCTGTTGATCGGTCCTGCCCAATCAGATCATCCTCTAAGCCTGTGAAATGTAAACACAGGCTTAGAGGAGATGTGCCCTCCCCCCACAACGGTCTTTTTGGATCCAGCGTGAGAGGAGAGCACATCTTACTGTGAGTACTGCACCAAGCACACCCACACACAGTTAGATAGGCACATTTCACCCCCGATCGCCCCCCCAATTAACCCCTACAGCACCTGACACAACACACACTATATACAGCATATAGCATATACCTATATACCTGTATAAGTGTGATTTGTGAACAGGTGTAGCACTTGCGACCCCCCCTTTTCCACTCAAATTACCCCCCACCCCCCCCTAATAAAGATTTAACCCACTGATCTCCCCTGACCCCCCCCTGATCACCGCCGTTAACCCCTACACCCTCTGTCACATCAGCACTAATACAAACGCAATATACGGTGTTATTGTATTTTTGTATTAGTGTCATTGTGATCAGAATTAGCGCAGGCGACTAAGTTTCTGTCCCAAGAAGGTTTAGGGTCCCCGCCACCCGCCCAATAAAGATTTAAGCCCCTGACCCCCCCTGATCACCCCTACACCCCCTGCCATAACACACACCGTATACAGTATATAGCATTTTGCTATATACCCGTATAAGTGTGATTTGTGGTCAGGTCTAGCGCTTGCGACCCCCCTTTTTCCACTTGAATTACCCGCCACCCCCCCCTAATAAAGATTTAAGCCCCTGATCCCACCTGATCCCCCCCTGATCACCGCTAGTTAACCCCTACACCCTCTGTCACATCAGCACTAATACAAACGTAATATACTGTGTTTTTGTATTTTTGTATTAGTGTCATTGTGATCAGAATTAGCGCAGGCGACTAAGTTTGTGTCCCAAGGAGGTTTAGGGTCCCCCCCACCCGCCCAATAAAGATTTAATCCCCTGATCCCCTCCTGATCACCCCTACACCCCCTGCCACAACGCACACTGTATACAGTATATAGCATTTTCTATATACCCGTATAAGTGTGACTTGTGACCAGGTTTAGCGCTTGCCACCGTTCCTTTTATCCTTAGGATACCCGCCAGTCCCTTCCAATAAAGATTTAAACCCCTGATCCCCCCCTGATCACATCCCATTAACCCCTACACCCTCTGTCACATTAGCACTAATACACACATAATATACTGTTTTTACTGTATTTTGTATTGGTGTCATTGTGACTTGAGGTTGCGCTAGCTAGCTAGTTTCTTTCCCAAAGGAGGTTTAGGGTCCCCGCCACCCCCCCCAGATCCCCAGCGCATAGTTTAGAAGTAACCCCTTGATTGCCACACACGCACGCACGCACCTACACTTCCATTTCTAGTATAGTGTTTGAACAGATCAATATCTGATCTGATCAGAACTATACTAGCGCCCCCATAGTTTAGGGTTCCCAAAACGCGGTGTTTGCACGGTCAGCACTGATTCCTGCCAGCACCTGCGTTTAACCCTTTCACCCAGGTAAGTGTAGTAATCAATAGATTACTGTCACTTACAAAAAAACACAAGACACAAAACCGCTGTGTTAGCAGAGTCAGGCCTGATCCCTGCTAGCATTAGCAGTTTTTTTGGTAGCGCTTGAAATAGCCTTCGACAACCAGGTGCTTTTATTACCTGTGAGTCGCATCACTGTACGGGTAAATTTAGTTACCAAAATGACCAAACGTTCGTACAGAGATGAAGAGCTTATCAGTTATATGCTGTCCGAGTCATCTGATAGCGATGGGGAAGCTACAATGACCGAATTAGTGTCAGTATATGAACCTGATGACAGCAGCGGCTCCCTGACAGACAGCTCTGACGACAGATGGGTCCCTGTTAGACCCAGGCGTACCCGACCCCATTCTGAAGTTGTTGAGATGCAGGAATCGCAGGGTGCTCGTATGGAGCAGAGTGTGGTTACTAGTGCCGCTCATTTTTCTGGCGACCTGGCAAGCGCCAGCGGCCTAGTACACCCTGGACCTAGTACAACCAGCACTGCAGTAGCACCTGGTGACGTGGCGAGTCCCCTAAGTGCAGTTGAAGCTGGTGCGGTGGCTAGCACGAGTAGTGGCCCGCAGCCATCGCGTATTCGAAGACAGGCCCGTAGAGCCCATAGTGCCCTCCCTGATGCGCTGGCATATCCCAATTGGCAACCCACTGATTCTACAGCGCCAGTACTTCCCCCATTCACCGCCCAACCTGGAATCCACGTGGAGACAGCTGGTTTTACGCCCCTGAACTTTTTTGAGCTGTTCTTCACGGAAGATCTTTACAGATCTATTGTGGATCAATCAAATTTATATGCTCAACAATTTATCGCCGCCAACCCAAATTCGCACCTTGCCAGACCATTCGGCTGGAATCCTATAACGGTTTCCGAATTTAAGATCTTTCTGGGCCTTTCCCTCCACATGGGCATAACTAAACAGAGTGAATTGCGGCTATATTGGTCCACTAGCCCAGCTCACCATATGCGCATGTACTCTGCCTCCATGTCCAGGGGGAGATACGAGCAAATTCTGCGATTTATGCATTTCAGCAACAATGAACTCTGTCGTCCTCGGGGAGACCCTGAATACGATCGGCTCCACAAAATTCGGCCCCTCATAGACCACTTCAATCAGCGGTTTGCAGCCTTGTTTACCCCCGAACAAGTTGTCTGCGTTGACGAGTCCCTGATTAAATTTACTGGCCGCCTTGCTATGAAACAGTACCTCCCCAGCAAGCGTGCCAAGTACGGGGTCAAACTGTATAAATTGTGTGACAGGGCCACAGGCTATACAGTTAGTTTCCGGGTCTATGAGGGAAAAGATAGCACTGTGGAGCCCCCCAACTGCCCAGACTACATAGGGAGCAGCGGTAAGATCGTTTGGGACTTGGTGTCACCCTTATCCGGAAAGGGGTACCATTTGTACGTGGACAACTTTTATACAAGCGTGCCACTATTTAGTCACCTGCTCGAATTACAAATTGGCGCATGTGGCACCGTGCGACGTAATCGCCGGGGCTTCCCCCAACGGCTTGTAAATTCCCGTCTTAGTCGGGGGGCGAGAGCCTGCTTGAAAACGGACAAATTACTTGCGGTGAAGTGGAGGGATACACGGGATGTTTATGTTCTGTCCTCCCTTCACCCAGACACGACAGTCCAAATCACTACGGCAACTGGCGTTGTGGAGAAACCCCTCTGTGTCCACGAATATAACCTTAACATGGGAGGGGTGGACCTTAACGACCAGCTTTTGGCGCCGTATTTAGTTGCCCGTAAAGCCAGACGCTGGTACAAAAAAGTGTCTGTTTATCTTTACCAATTGGCTATGCTGAACGCCTTTGTCCTATACAGGGCGTCAGGACGAACTGGATCCTTCCGGGAATTCCAGGAAGCGGTCATCCTTGCCTACCTGTACCCAGGAGGCATGCCTGCCCAACTTCCCCTTCCAGATGCAGTGAGCCGGCTGCATGAGAGGCATTTTCCTTATGCCATCCCGCGTACCCCTACCCAAAGATACCCCCAAAAAAGATGTCGTGTCTGTAGCAAGCACGGAGGCAGGAGTGACACCCGCTATTATTGTCCCAAATGTCCTGACCAACCTGGTCTCTGCATCGGGGAATGTTTCGAGCGCTACCATACACTAGTGGAGTATTAGCGTAGGGTACAGCACGACACAGTGTAGGGCACACAAACACAGGGTCTCGAAGGATGTTGGATGTCCATCGACATTTTGAGAGACCCAAGCTGGAAGAGAAGATCGCAGAAGATCGCTGTCCCAAATCAAGAAACAGTTAGAAAAATAAAAGGATCCAAAAACTGTTGTTGTGTCAGTAATTTTATATGTCCTTCTACTCTTCTTACTGTACATATAAATGTCCTTTGTTTGTTTTTTCATTCTTTTGTGACCTGTTTCTCTTGCAGGTACTCGTCGGCTACCACGCATTGATTTTATATATTCTGACACAAACAGCGTTTGCGCTCAGCATATATGGATACCTTTGCTGATAGCAGCTGTGGTGATTTTCTGATTTCAGCACTGCAGTTAAAATCCTATTTTGGTATACGTGGATAGTGTCGTGTATACCCATCATTAAATTCAGTGGGTGGTTGTTTGGGCGGTTAATGATGAGTAATACTACGCATTATTCCTGTGCTGATTTCGGATAGGTTCTCTTTTTTTCCGTTCAGCCCACAGGCTGCATGAAAAAAAAAAAAAACCTATATGCCAAACAAGGACCAGCAATGTACTGGTACGTTGCTGGACTTTGAGTGGTTATACCAGGATGATGCCTGCAGATTTAGGCATCATCTTGGTATCGTTTTTTACAGCCAGCGGTCAGCTTACGTGTAAAAGCAATCCTAGCAGGTAATTGGCCTCTAGACTGCTTTTACATGCAGTGGGAGGAGCCTCCCCCCCCCCACCGCCGCCTTCCGCAGCCTTCCGTGGTTTTTCTCGGGCTCTCCTGTCCCACCGGTTAACCCAAGAGTGCAGCCGGGGGTTCAGTTGTCTAACCATAGAGCTAATTGGAGATGAGAATGGCTCCAATCATCTCTATGGCCTAAGATGCCGGAGGCTACGAGCATTTTATGACTTCTGTTTCGCCAGAAATAAGCAGGGCCATTGGGAAATTGGGAAAGTATTTTATCACACCAATTTTGGTGTGGTCAGATGCGTTAAGGTCAGAGGAGAGATCTGGAGTCTAAAATACCCCAATTTTTTTTAAAAAGAGTACCTGTCACCACAGATTGCTATCATAGGGGATATCTAAATTCACTGTGATAACAATAAAAATGATTTAAAAAAAAAAAATTAAAGGAAAGGTGTCAAAATAACATAAAAAAGCAAAAGAAAAAAGAAAAAAAAAAAAAAAAATTGAGCCCCCCCCCTTTCCCCCGGTGCTTGCGCGCAATGGCGCACGCAAGCGGTGGTCTAGTGTCATATGTAAACCGCAATTGCAGCATGCATGTGAGGTATTGCCGCGATCGCCAGATCGAGGGCAGTAATTCTTGCAGTAGACCTCCTCTGTAAGTCTAAAGTGGTAACCTGTAGAGACTTTTAAAGGTTTTTAAAAATGTACGTAGGTTTTTGCCGCTGCGCAGGCATGCGCAATTTTTAAAGCATGTCATATTGGGTGTCTATGAACTCGGCATAAGATCATCTTTTAAATTTTACCAAAAAAATTGGAATTATATAGTGTATTTGTGCAATAAATTAAAAAAAAATGTATTTTTTTCGCAAAAATTGCGTTTGGAAAATCTGTGCGCAAATACCGTGTGACAAAAAAATTTGCAACATCCACCATTTTATTCTATAGGGCCTCTGCTTTAAAAAATATATAATGTTTGGGGGTTCAAAGTAATTTTCTAGTAAAAAAAAAATATTTTTTCATGTAAACAAAAAGGCACAGAAAAGGCTTGGTTTTCAAGTGGTTAGAAGAGTGGGTGATGTGTGGTTAAGATTGAGCATAAAATGCCGGGACTGTTCAAACACCCCCCAAATGACCCCTTTTTGAAAAGTAGACACACAAAGCTTTTTTCTGAGAGGCATGGTGAGTCCATGGAGTATTTTATATTTTGCCACAATTTTCGGGAAAATTATAATTTTTTTTTTTGTTGTTGTTTTTTTACAGAAAGTTGTCACTAAATGATATATTGCTCACACATGCCATGTGTATATGTGAAATGACACCCCAAAATACATTCTGCTGCTTCTCCTGAGTACAGGGATACCCCATGTGTGAGACTTTTTGGGAGCCTAGCTGTGTACGCGACCCCGACAACCAGTCCACATCTTCAGGTTTTCTAATGGCGTAAATTGCTGATTTTACCCCTGACTACCTGTCACAGTTTCAGAGGCCCTGAAATTTCAAGATAGCACAAAACCCCCCCAAATGACCCCATTTTGCAAAGTAGACACTCCAAGCTACTGGCTGAGAAGCATGGTGAGTCCATGGAATAGTTTATATTTTGCCACAAGTTTCGGGAAAAAATTTTTTTTTTATTTTTTTATTTTTTTTGACACAAAGTTGTCAGTAAATGATATATTGCTCACACATGCCATGGGTATATGTGAAATGACACCCCAAAATACATTCTGCTGCTTCTCCTGAGTACAGGGATACCCCATGTGTGAGACTTTTTGCCAGTCTAGCCGCGTACAGGACCCGGAAAACCAATGCGCACCTTTTGGCTTTCCAAGGGCGTAAATTGTTGATCTCACTCCTTACTACCTATCACACTTTTGAAGTCCATAAAAAGCCAAGATGGCACAAAACCCCCCCAAATTACCACATTTTGCAAAGTAGACACTCCAATCTATTTGCTGAGAGGCATGGTGAGTATTTTGCAGCTCTAATTTTTTTGGAAAATGAAGAAAAAACAGGAAAATGCATTTTTTTTCCTCTTTTTTCAATTTCCAAAGCTTTGTGACAAAAAGTGAGATCTGCAAAATACTCAACATGCCTCTCTGCAAATAGCTCAGGGTGTCTACTTTCCGAAAAGGGGTCATTTGGGGGGGGGGGGGGGTTGTGCTGTCTTGGCATTTCATGGCCTCCAAAACTGTGATAGGTAGTCATGAGTGAAATCAACAATTTACGCCCTTGGAAAGCCTGAAAGTGGAGGTTGGTTTTCGGGGTCCTGTACTCGGCTAGACTGCAAAAAAGTCTCACACATGGGGTATCCCTGTACTCAGGAGAAGCAGCAGAATGAATTTTGGGGTGTCAGTTCACATATACCCATGGCATGTGTGAGCAATATATCATTTAATGACAACTTTGTGTAAAAAAAAAAAAAATATATACATATATATATATTTCCCGGAACTTGTGGCAAAATATAAAATATTCCATGGACTCACCATGCCTCTCAGCAAATAGCTTGGGGTGTCTACTTTCCAAAATGGGGTCATTTGGGGGGGTTTTATGCTATCTTGGAATTTTAGGGCCTCCGAAACTGTGATAGGTAGTCAGGAGTGAAATCAACAATTTACGCCCTTGGAAAGCCTGAAAGCGGGGACTGGTTTTCGGGGACCTGTACTCGGCTAGACTGCAAAAAAGTCTCACACATGGGGTATCCCTGTACTCAGGAGAAGCAGCAGAATGTATTTTGGGGTGTCAGTTCACATATACCCATGGCATGTGTGAGCAATATATCATTTAATGACAACTTTGTGTAAAAAAAAAAAAATATATACATATATATATATTTCCCGGAACTTGTGGCAAAATATAAAATATTCCATGGACTCACCATGCCTCTCAGCAAATAGCTTGGGGTGTCTACTTTCCAAAGTGGGGTCATTTGGGGGGGTTTTGTGCTATCTTGGAATTTTAGGGCCTCCGAAACTGTGATAGGTAGTCAGGAGTGAAATCAACAATTTACGCCCTTGGAAAGCCTGAAAGCGGGGACTGGTTTTCGGGGACCTGTACTCGGCTAGACTGCAAAAAAGTCTCACACATGGGGTATCCCTGTACTCAGGAGAAGCAGCAGAATGTATTTTGGGGTGTCAGTTCACATATACCCATGGCATGTGTGAGCAATATATCATTTACTGACAACTTTGTGTAAAAAAAAAAAATATATATATATATATATATTTCCCGGAACTTGTGGCAAAATATAAAATATTCCATGGACTCACCATGCCTCTCAGCAAATAGCTTGGGGTGTCTACTTTCCAAAATGGGGTCATTTGGGGGGGTTTTGTGCTATCTTGGAATTTTAGGGCCTCCGAAACTGTGACAGGTAGTGCAGAGATGACATGAACAATTTACGCCATTAGAAAACCTGAGAGTGTTGATTGGCTTTTGCGGTCCTGTACACAGCTAGGCTCCCAAAAAGTCTCACACATGGGGTATCCCCATACTTAGGAGAAGCAGCAGAATGTATTTTGGGGTGTCATTCCACATATACCCATGTCATGTGTGAGAAATTTATCTTTTAGTGACAACGTTGTGTAAAAAAAAAAAAATTAAAAAAAGAAATTGTAATTTTCCCAAAACTTGTGGCAAAATATAAAATATTCCATGGACTCACCATGCCTCTCAGCAAACAGCTTGGGGTGTCTACTTTCCAAAATGGGGTCATTTGGGGGGGTTTTGTGGTATCTTGACATTTCAGGGCCTCCTAAACCGTTAGAGGTAGTGAGAAAATGCAATGAAAAATGTACGCCCTTTGAAATTCTGATGGTGGTGATTTGTTTTTGGGGACCCCTACACAGCTAGGCTCCCATAAAGTCCCACATATGTGGTATCGCTGTACTCAGGAGAAGCAGAAGAATATATTTTGGGGTGTAATTACACATATACCCATGGCATGTGTGAGCAGTATATCATTTCAATGACAACTTTGTGTAAAAAAAAAAAAAATTTTTTTTTTAGTCATTTTTCAAACACCTGTGACAAAAAAATGAAATATTCAATGAGCTCAACATGCCTGTCAGGACATTCCTTAGGATGTCTACTTTCCAAAAAGTGGTAGTTTGGGGGGGTTTCGTACTGCCCCGCCATTTTAGCACTTCATGAAATGAGATAGGCAGTCAGAAATTAAAGCTGCGTAAATTTCACTATTTACACCATAGTTTGTAGACGCTATAACTTTTGCGCAAACCAATAAAAATACGCTCATTGATTTTTTTTTTGTCAAAGACATGTAGCTAAATATATTTTGGCAAAAAAAAATGACATAAATTGAGTATATTGGATATTTTTTAAAAGACAAAGTTGAAAATGTCATTTTTTTGCAAAATTTTCGCTCTTTTTTTATTAATATCGCAAAAAATAAAAAGCGCAGAGGTGATCAAATACCACCAAAAGAAAGCTCTGTTTGTGGGAAAAAAAGGACGTAAATTTCGTTTAGGTACAGCATTGCATGACCGAGCAATTATCAGTTAAAGTCACGAAGTGCCAAGTTGAAAAAAGGGGTCTGGTCTTTAAGCTGCAAAATCCTCCGGTAGGAAAGTGGTTAAATATCCTATTTTAACTTTTGTAGCCCCTTTAGATGATGTTCTATTTTAGGATGTGGCACTTAAATGTCACTTAATTACTTTTTGGTATCAGTCAGCAGCAAAGGAGTAGTAGTAGAAAGGTTCCTCGCTGTAACTCTGTTGCCAGTCTCTATTCTCTCCCTCCTCCTCTGGAACCTCTTCCGAGGCTAGGCATACTCTCCCTAACAAGCGGGTTCCTGTCCCTGACCTAACCACATGCAAAATGCGCGCCAACTGCAGCAAGACAGTGCTTTTTATAAGCGCTGCCCTAACTAAAGATGATAACACATACAAAGGCATTCCTCCTTCCTCCATTCTCCCTGCAGGGTGGCTGTAACAGCGCCATCTGTGTAGGGAGGTTATACTACACCTGCCTACAGGGTGAACAACACAAATCAACCAATTAGCCCGGTCAACTACCTTGTAGCAGAGCCTGTCGTGTGGAAGGAGGCCTCTCTTACGGCCCTGGCTCAGAGACCCCTGAGGTAAGATATGCAGCTGACCATATAGGTAAGTAGCAGATGCTTCACCGAAAATGAAGGAAGGCCAGGACAGCAGGTGGCAGCAGGAGCAGTAGACTCTGAATTCGGCAGACAGCAGACAGGCAGTTGCTTGGTTGGCAGATGGCTGGTCACAGGGGCAGAAGAAACCATACAAAAACACACAAAGGGTGCACTGGCCTAGTGCATTATCCTGAGACATATCATTAATTGTATAAAAACATGGTAAGTATTATAGTCACAAAATTGCAATTGTTAAAAGCGCATCACAGATCTCAGCATGTTCCTTCCAAATGTATCAGCATGTACAGATACAACAGAAACTGTGGACACCCGTGGGCTGAGCTCTGATGAAGAGGAATTCCTCGAAACGCGTCAGCCCACGGGGGTTTCTGCTGTATCTGTGTTGATATATTTGGACGGAACATGCTGAGATCTGTGATGCTCTTTTAACAATTGCAATGTGAGTATAAAGCTTACCATGTTTTTATACAATAAATTATTTGTCTCAGGATAATGCACTAGGTCGGTGCGCCCTCTGTGTGTTTTTGTATGGTTGCAGTGTTGTAGACTTTCCCAAGTTTTTGAGGGCAGCAAAACTATGGGTATCCACTTTCAAGTGTAATGAGGATCTAAACATACCCATCTGGAGGGGCCATCTCCCTAAGTGCAGGAGGCATTGGGTTTGTGACTGTTTCAAGAACAGGTGCGGAAGACACTGGCAGCACATGGCGGGTGAAGGACCAGCAGTGACCAGGCAAGTAGCATGCAGAGCTAAGCAAATGGGCAACTGGATGCATAGTCAGATGAGCCAGGTCAGCAACAGATGGTCCGGTACAAGCATGGACAGCAAGCAGGAGAATGGTAGAAGTAAAGCAGAGGTCAGCAACACTGGAGCAGGCAGAGAAGCAAGAGGTAAAGGAGAATTCAGAGACAAGCTAAGGTCATGGCAGGTAGCGTTCAAACGTTGTCAGGACAAGCCAGGTCAAACACAGGAACAGATGTAGGAACACGGAGAGAGCTGTAGATTAGACAACACTGACTAGTACAAATGATGCATTTAAATAGTCCATATGATGCCAGTGTTAGCAGCAAGTGCATGGTCAGTGTCATGCCCCCTTTCATTGGTGGTCAGTGAAGTGCCCCCTTACATTGATGGTCAGTGTAGTGCAACTTTACATTAGTGGTTAGTGTAGTGCCCCTTTACAATTTCAGTCAGTGTAAAGGTTCATTCTTACAATAGTGGCCAGTCTAGTGTCCCCTTTCATTGATGGTAAGTGTAGTGCCTTCTTACATTAATGGTCAGCATAGTGCCTTCTTACATCGATGGTCAGTGTAGTGCCCCCTAACATTGATGGTCAGTGTAGTGCCTTCTTACATTGACATCAGTGTAGTGCCCCCTTTCATTGATGGTCAGTGTATTGCCTTCTTACATTGGTGGGCAGTATAGTGCCTCCTTACATTGATAGTCAGTATAGTACCTCCTTACATTGATGATCAGTGTAGTGCCTCCTTACATTGATAGTCAGTGTAGTGCCTCCTTACATTGATAGTCAGTATAGTGACTCCTTACATTGATGGTCAGTATAGTGCCTCATTAGATTGATGGTCAGTATAGTGCCTCATTAGATTGATGGTCAGCGTAGTGCCCCCATTCATTGATGGTCAGTGTAGTGCCCCCTTTCATTGATGGTCAGTGTAGAGCCTTCTTACATTGGTGGGCAGTGTAGTGCCTCCTTACATTGATGGTCAGTATAATGCCTCCTTACATTGATAGTCAGTGTAATGCCTTCTTGCATTGGTGGTTAGGGTAGTGCTGTCTTACATTGGTGGTCAATGTAGTGCCCCCTAACATTGGTGATCAGTGTAGTGCCCCCTTTCATTGATGGTCAGTGTAATGCCCCTTAACATTGATGGTCAGGGTAGTGCCCCCTTTCATTGATGGTCAGTATAGTGCCTCCTTACATTGGTGGGCAGTGTAGTGCCTCCTTACATCAATGGTCAGTGTAGTGCCTTCTTACATTGGTGGTCAGTAGAATGCCTCCTTACGTTGCTAGTCAGTGTAGTGCCTTCTTGCATTGGTAATTAGGGTAGTGCTGTCTTACATTAGTGGTGCCCCCTTTCATTGATGGTCAGTGTAATGCCCCTTAACATTGATGGTCAGGGTAGTGCCCCCTTTCATTGATGGTCAGTATAGTACCTCCTTATATTAATAGTCAGTGTAGTGGCTTCTTACATTGATGGTCAATGAAGTGCCCTTTCATTGGAGGTCAGTATAGTGCCCCCTTTCATTTGTGGTCAGTGTAGTGCTCCCTTACGTTGGCAGTCAATGGAGAAGTCCCTCATTACATTGGTGGTCAGTGCAGTGCTTCTTACATTAGTTGTCAGTAGAGAAGTGGCCCCTTACATCAGTGGTCAGCCTAGTGCCTTCTTACATTGGTGGTCACTGTATGCTGGTGGTCAATGGAAAAGTGTGCTTTTATATTTCTGGTCAGAATAGAAGT
This sequence comes from Pelophylax lessonae, assembly GCF_965119305.1. NCBI lineage: Eukaryota > Metazoa > Chordata > Amphibia > Anura > Ranidae > Pelophylax > Pelophylax lessonae. The sequence continues at coordinate 317,802,708 of NC_138773.1, forward strand.
GCCCTAGTGACATCAATGATGAGTGTAGGGTTCCCTTACATTGGCGGTCAGTGGAAGAAGGAACCCCTTTACCAATGTTCCCCTCTTACAGCTAAAAAGATAATCAGTGTCAGGTGTCCATGGGTATTTACCTGAGAGAGAAGACTCAACTGGGTCTGCACCACTGGCTCTGCCACATGATCTTGGTGCCAGTCCTCTGCAGGCAATGCCAGGTGGGACTCAGTGTTTAGTGAACCCCTAGCATCTTTTGGAGGAACCATAGCTTTGAAAGGCCACTACATACCATTAGTGGGTGGCTCTATGTCTGTAATAAGGCCATTCTGTTTGTTTTTCATGCCAGCCATAAGCCTAATGCATGTTTTAAGAAGAATATGATCTAGACATATTACATGCATTTTATTTGACTTACATTTAACAGATATTCTAAAGTTTGGCGGGAGTTCCAGACAAACTTGGATTTCCCCTCCTGAAGCAGTGTCAGCTCTCCTAAACTCATCTTCAGGGTATATACTGCTAAGAGCCAGAAGTTCATCCTCCTGGGCTTCCTGATTCTCACGAGACATTGGTTATCTGTGGAAACATAAAACAGAATTAGTTCATCATTTCAGTCAAGCTACTATAAAGTATGAACACAATATACTGTACATTGTAGATCAGGTGCTATTGTGGTCTATAATAAGGTGGTAAGGATTTGATAAATCTCCACCCAATACTGTCTAGCCACAGAGCATTGCCACCATACATCTAAGTGTGTCCCCATAGCTCTACAGCCACGGTAGCAGATTGCTGGTTAGTTTGGGACACATTAAGAAATTCTAGCAGGGACCAAATACCACCAGTTTAGAACTTTGTAATTTGTTTCCAGAGTGACAATATTCTTGGTTGAGTCCTGTGACGGGAGTCACTTTGGGCATGGGGGTTGTGGACCCCAAATTCCTTTAGAGAGGTTGGGGGGCACCATGCCCAGCCTTATGGGGCTCTCTTATGTTTAAGTCACCCTGCATCTGTTATGGATGGAGGGTGACCAGGAGGGTGGTGAACACTGAGAATATGGTTTGGACTACTACAAATGGGACAGTCATATTCAGGAATAATGTCTCCCTTTTAATATGAAGATTTTATTCCCTGTACAGTATGAGGTCTCTGACCAGGAAGTACAACTCCTAATATGGTCATTCCAGGAAGTTCAATGAGGAGACTGACTGTCTAACAATGTTGCTTTTGTCTGAGGTGGCTTCCCATTCACCTATTGTCGGGTGTGCTAATGAACTCACCTGTTGTCTGCTAAGGGATGTATTGGCACTCAGAATAATGTGTATTGGGGGCTCGTTGTGGAACCATTGTTCTGTGTCTGGCTATTGTGTACATTGATTGTCCCCTGGGGGCTTCTGTCTCATTACACATAACAATCCTTCTAATCAAGCTATCGGACCAATCCCTGCTGACTAATTTTCAAGTCCTCCTTTGCATGGCTAAGGAGGACCTGAAGGAGAACGGCATGTACTTTGCAATTGACCAATGGGAAAGCGGTTGTTGGGGGCAGGATGTTCCAAATCCTGTATAAAAGTGTGTTGTGTACTTCCAATAAAGGTCTTCTTGTTTGAACTTACATACAGCCTGCCTGGTGTTTGTTCTAATGGATTCTGAACGGCACATAGCTGTAGTTCGGATCCCGGAGCCTTGGTTGACCGAACCATCAGACGTTGCGATCTGCAAGCTGACTCACTAGAAACAGAGGAGTGTCGGGAGATTGGAAGCGAGCGAGCAAGGGTCTCGTCACAAGTCCTTAGTGGTGTTACAATTGTCAGCCCATGTCTCTTCTCCAGGGAAAATTCAAGGTCTGTTTCCCAACATTGAGTGTATAAAGAGGGATTTGAGTCATGTCTGGTAAGCAGTTGCAGATAGAGGCGTGAAATTAGGTCGATAGCATGCGGGTCACGTTTACAGATACGTTCAAAGTCAGTCATTTGATTCAAGGATGTTCCAGATCCAATATATGGAGTATAAGAATGCTTAAGCTGAAGATATTGAAATATTCTTGAGTTGGGCAAGCTGCAGGACTCTTGTAGAAAAAAAAAAAAAAGATGTAAATGATGTGTTGGTAGTCAGTTTGTACAGTCAAATCAACTTCACCACCTAGTTCAGAGAGGTCCACACTGGATAAAAATATGGATTCTTCAAGAAGGATTGACGGAAACGTCCAGCACCCAGCTTAGGTGCTTATGTCAGTATACACCACCTAGTTCAGAGAGGTCCACACTGGATAAACATATGAATTCTTCAAGAAGGATTGACGGAAACGTCCAGCACCCAGCTTGGGTGCTTTGGTCAGTATACAGCTTCCTCCACCGTGGAACCAGGAACCAGGTATTATAGCTGAATATTGAACCCAAGATCTAGAGGACACTAGCTTAGGTGCAAACTGGAACTCACTTTAGTGTACATTCACACATAATATATACCACACAAGAGCAGGTAAGCCTAATCACATTATCATATACAATGCAAACTGTAAACAGGAATATATTTAACATAGCTAAGGAACAGCCAACATAAACAGTATGCTAAATCCACATCTAGCTGACAGTGAACTTATTAACATGAATTAATTACCAATTAGTCACCAGCCTAGGTGACCCAGGTCATTGTCCACCCAGCCAGTCTGGCACCAGTATTCAAGAACACCCAGGGCTGTCCAAATCTCATTAATCAGCTTTCTTTTCACATACATCATCTCGCTGAGTTTCAAGTTGGCAGAGACCATCATGGCTTCCTTGACTGTTAAATGTAATAATGTCATCTTGCATTATATAAGAGGACATCTTCCTGAATGCTTGTAGCTCCCTCAAATGAAAGGGCCCATAGTCAGTAGGCAGGAGGCTACTCTGCAGTCCCCTCCAAAAGCCCCTGTCCCGGTTCAGTCTGTCACATAGACAATAGCAGAATGTGTGGAGTGGAGACCATAGCGTACTTTAAGCCTGTCCCAGATTAGAAGAGAGTGCTAAGTTTACATAGTTTACAAAGTAGGTGAGGTTGAATAAAGATATTAGTCCATCCAGTTCAACCTCTATAGGTGTGTGTGGCTGTAATCATCTCACATAGCCCTGAATGTTCTGATCCTTGAGATGTACGTCTAAGAGTCTTTTGAAAGCCACCATACTTCCCGCAGAAACCACCTCTTGTGGTAGAGAATTCCACAATCTTGTAGCCCTAACAGTAAAGAAAGTAATAGGGTTAACTACAAATTTACGATCTGAGGGAGCTAGCCATAACAGACTGGCCACAGAGAGGTGGCCACAGTCAACTGCTTCAATGCTCACACAGAGAAGAATAGAATGGTATTTATGAAGTTGCGCTATATGAGCAGAGTAATAATATTTTGTACAGTTGGGTAGACCCAAACCACCCCGTGTTTTAGGAGTTTCTAAGAACTGCTCTGAGAGCCGAGGTTTCAGTGAAGCCCAAAGGAACCTGGAGGTTCGATGCTGGGCTAAGTAGTAAGCTGGGAGTAATATGGTAATATTTACAGCTGCACACCTACCCGTCCACAAAATAGGTAAAGAGGACCATTGTGATAAGAGTGATGTGAGGTGGCGCAAGAGAGGAGGGTAATTCAGTTTATAGAAGGTGTCAAGCCTATTAGGTGAACACACTATACATTGCATACCAAACATTTCACCGTTAGGTTTAAAGTGCAACTAAAGTGCAATGTGAGGAATGTCAATGCCTTGTTTGTGCACTGGTGCGCAGTCATGTTGGAACAGGAAGGGGCCACCTCCAAACTGTTCCCACAAAATTGGGAGCATGAAATTGACCAAAATGTCTTGGTATGCTCAGGCCTTAGGAGTTCCCTTCACTGGAACTAAGGAGCTGAACCCAATCCCTGAAAAACAACCTCCCACCAAATGACTTGGACCAGTACACAAAGCAAGGTCCATAAAGACATGGATGAGCGAGTTTGGGGTGGAGGAGCTTGACTGGCCTGCACAGAGTCCTGACCTCAACCTGATAATACACCATTGGGATTAATTCGAGTGGAGACTGTGAGCCAGGCCTTCTCTCCAACAACAGTGCCTGACCTCATAAATGTACTTCTGGAAGAATGGTCAAACATCCCCATAGACACACTCCTAAACCTTGTGGACCCTACAGACTAAGACTGGGATGCCAGTTCATGTGCATATAAAGGAAATACTTTTTATAATATAGTATATATATATATAGACACACTCCTAAACCTTGTGGACAGTCTTCCCAGAAGAGTTGAAGCTGTTTTAGCTGCAAAGGGTGGGCCAACTCAATATTGAACCCTACGGACTAAAGCCCCGTACATGCGATCAGATACCCCTATACAGAAGTTCAGATGTCATGCCTGCCTCCAAAGACATCCACAAAAAAGCCCAATAAACGCCTGAAACAAAAACGCCCAGGTGTGAAAGGAGCTGAACCCCATCCCTGCTCTACTAAAAATTCTAAGAAAAATTATCTTTTTTTTCTGGCGGTCACCCTGACATGGATGAGTTTGGTCACCCTGGCATAGCAGTCAGAGTCAGTTCACCCTAAACTACATTACGGTCACCCTGACACTTAACACTTTCCCTACAGAAACTAGATTTTTGAATCTAACTATAGTGGTATATAGTACCCTAACTACACTGCATATCCCTTTCCTCACACTAATAATTGCTAAATGACACTGGAGCAGCAGAAGTAACAGAACTGCTTCCACTCTCTTCCACAGCCTCTCTATTAAAGTGCTAGAGATTTGGTGGGGCTATGTTATATACTGGGGGGCGTATTCACTACTGATTGGACTCTGGACCCCCTAGTCACTCCAATCACATTCCTAGCAGACTCCTGACCCCTCAATTCGCTTTTACTGACGTTTCTGGTCCAATCACTGGCTTTTAAAGCCCAGTTCCTGTCCCATTGCATTTTGGGCGGTTCTGGTTGCCGAATTCCAAACTTTTACCGCATAAAGTTTGGAATTCGGCCGAATTTCGAACAGCCAATGTTCGGGTCGAACCGATGGTCGACCTGAACCATTCGATCATCCCTACTGGGGACTTTTCCAGTGTCCTGCCTTTGCTTTTCCAGTTCTTTGTGCCTGGAAAATAGAGAACGACCATGGCGTTCAAAAAGCGTTCTTTTTGCGCAAAAGCGCTTTTAGACGAACTGGAAAACAGTGACAGCGAAACTGAATTACTTGAAGAACTGAGCGATAGCGATTGGTGGGAAAATTGGTCATCAGGTACGGAAAGTGAGGACAGCAAGGATTCTGATGTCTCTTTCTGACACATCGCTCCGTTGGAAATTCTGAAGAATCATTTGATAAACTTCCCAAATTCCACAAGCGATGTGCCAGAAAGAGACATCAGAATCATCACTGTCCTCACTTTCCGTACCTAAAGACGAATTTTCCCACAAATCGCTATCGCTCTGTTCTTCAAGTATCTCCGCTTCGCTGTCGCTGTTTTCCAGTTCGTCTAAAAGCGCTTTTGCGCAAAAAGAACGCTTTTTGGACGCCATGCTCATTCTCTATTTTCCAGGCACAAAGAACTGAAAAAGCACAGGCAGGGCACTGGAAAAGTCACCAGGTGAAATGCTGTGGTGAAATGGGATGATACAGTGTAATCCGATCACAGCTTTCTATCATCTCATTTGGTGTATTTATATTTTTGAAATTGCCACCGGTTCCCCCCCCCTGCGTCGCAACGCTCGCAGGGAATGGAACCGGAAGAAAGGTGCTGGCATCGGCTGAGCACACAGCGGGAGGACGGCAGGAGGACAGCGGAAGGATGGCGGGGGAGGACGGCGGGGGAGGACAGAGGGAGGATGGCTGGAGGACGGTGGGGGAGGACAGAGGGAGGATGGCTGGAGGACGGCGGGGGAGGATAGCGGGAGGATGGCTGGAGGACGGCGGGGGAGGATAGCGGGAGGATAGCTGGAGGACAGCAGGGGAGGATGGCGGGGGAGGACGGCGGGGGAGAATAGCGGGAGGATGGCTGGAGGGCGGCGGGGGAGGATAGCGGGAGGATGGCTGGAGGACGGCGGGGGAGGATAGCCGGAGGATGGCTGGAGGACGGCGGGGGAGGATAGCGGGAGGATGGCTGGAGGACGGCGGGGGAGGATAGCGGGAGGATGGCTGGACGACAGCGGGGGAGGGTAGCGGGAGAATGGCTGGAGGAGGGCAGGGGAGGATGGCAGGGGAGGATAGCGGGAGGATGGCTGGACGACGGCGGGGGAGGATAGCGGGAGGATGGCTGGACGACGGCGGGGGAGGATAGCGGGAGGATGGCTGGAGGACGGCGGGGGAGGATAGCGGGAGGATGGCTGGACGACGGCGGGGGAGGATAGCGGGAGGATGGCTGGAGGACGGCGGGGGAGGATAGCGGGAGGATGGCTGGACGACGGCGGGGGAGGGTAGCGGGAGGATGGCTGGACGACGGCGGGGGAGGGTAGCGGGAGGATGGCTGGACGACGGCGGGGGAGGATAGCAGGAGAATGGCTGGAGGAGGGCAGGGGAGGATAGCGGGAGGATGGCTGGAGGACGGCGGGGGAAGACGGCGGGGGGATCGCAGGGAAAGTGAGTGTGATTCTGGGGTAATCCCGAGTGTGGCTCGGGGGTTACCACTTTTGGTACTGAGAATTAACCCCCAAGCCACACTCGGGAATACCGCCAGGGAGGTTAACTACACAACAAATCACCTGATGGTTCAGCGCCAGTTTGGTCTTTTTAATTTTTTATATCATTTGAATAATTGTCTTTAGGCAAAGAGAACAGCACCAAAGGGTTAATGTAGCATGTCAAAGGAGCTAACGCTCTGTCTTACCACCTGCTGATCCAACGCCGGCTCCCTGTTCCTTCCTCTATCCAGGACACAAAGTCCATGTGGTGTAGGCGGCGGCGCTGATAAGGGCGAGTCTCTTGTGAGTCTCAGAGGGAATCCCCGGCTTGGTCGGAGTTGGGGAAAGGTCACAAGGCAAAGGCTGTGACTAACACACCTTACGGCTGATATTAACCTCTTTTTAGCTTTCAGCGCTCTCACACTTTGAATGACAATTGCGCGGTCATGCAATGCTGTACCCATAGGACATGTTTATCATTTTTTCAAAACAAAAATAGAACTCTTTTTATCGTATTTCATCACCGCTGTTTTTTTTTTTTTTACTTTTTTTTGTTAACCACTTGCCATCCTCCTGCCACATATATTCTGCGGAAAGCTGGCTCGGCTGCGCGAATCGATGTATCGGTATGTCGGCTCGCAGGGGTGGTGCTGGAGGGCGAGTGTGCTGGCGGCGGCGCGCTCCCGTCCCCACTAGGCAGCGGGGATGCCGATCTACGGGGCCAGCGGCCGCGATTGCTGCCAGGCGGCCACGATTGCCACCAGGCACCAGCGATCGCTCCCTGCTGAGAGAGGAGGACGGTCGGCTGTTGTAAACACATCTGACCGTTCTTCTCCCTGGAAGGATCACAGAGCGCCTGTGATCCTTCTATATAGGAACACAGGTCTCTATGGTCATTTCACAAGCCACACCCCCATACAGTTAGAAAACACTCCCCTAGGTTCACACTTAACCCTTTGATCACCACTGTGTTAACCCCTTCCCTGTCAGTGTCATTATTACAGTGACAGTGCATATTTTTAGCACTGATTACTGTAGTAATGTCACTGGTCCCCCCAAAAGTGTCAAAAATGTCAGTTAGGGGTCAGATCTGTCCGCCGCAATGTCGCAGTCCCACTAAAAATCGCAGATCACCGCCATTACTAGTAAAATAAATAAAAATGACATAAATCTTTCCACTAGTTTGTGGATGCAATAACTTTTGTGCAAACCAATCAAAATTCACTTATTTGGATTTTTTTTACCAAAAATATGTAGCAGAAAACAAATTGGCCTAAAATGATGAAAAAATGGACGAATTGTCGCTCTTTTTTTGTTTATAGCGCAAAAAATAAAAAATCGCACAGGTGATCAAATACCACCAAAAGAAATCTCTATTTGTGGGAAGAAAGGAAATCAATTTTATTTGGGTACAGCGTCACACAACCGCGCAATTGTCCGTTAAATGAATGCAGTGCTGAATCGCAAAAAATGGCCTGGTCATTAAGGGGGGGAAATCCTTCCCCACAAATACCCCATGCGCTCCCAACGCTCGGGCAACGGCGATCTCTCCCCGCTGAGAGAGAAGGACGGTCGGCTGTTGTAAACACAGCTGACTGTTCTTCTCTCTGGAATGATCGCAGAGCTCCTGTGATCCTTCTATATAGGATCACAGGTCTCTGATCATTCCAAAAGCCCAACCCCTATACAGTTAGAAACACTCCCCTAGGCTTACATTTAACCCCTTGATCACCTACTGTGTTAACCCTTTCCCTGCCAGTGTCATTATTACAGTAACAGTGCATATTTTTAGCACTGATTACTGTAGTAATGTCACTGGTCCCCCCAAAAGTGTCCAAAAATGTCAGTTAGGGGGCTGTTCTGTTGCAGTCCCACTAAAAATCACAGATCACTGCCATTACAAAAATAAAAATGACATAAATCTTTCCCCTAGTTTGTAGACACGATAACTTTTGCACAAACCAATCAAAACACGCTTATTACGATTTTTTTTTAACCAATATGTAGCAGAATACAAATCGGCCTAAAAGGATAAAATTATGATTTTGATTTTTTTTTTTCTTTTTTTGGGCAATGTTATATAGCAAAATGTGAAAAATATTGTTTTTTTTTTTCAGATTTGTCACTTTTTTGTTGTTTATAGCGCCAAAAATAAAAAATCGCACAGGTGATCAAATACCACCAAAAGAAAGCTCTATTTGTGGGGAAGAAACTACATCAATTTTATTTTGGTACAGCGTTGCACGACCGTCAGTTAAAGTAACGCAGTGTCGAATCACAAAAAATGGCCTGGTCATTAAGGCTGCATTCACACTTGAGCGTAGTGTTTTACTGCGTTTTTTACCGCGATTTTCAGGCGTTTTTTTCAGGCGTTTTTGGAGGCAGGCATTAACATCCATCAAAAACGCTGGTAATCAGCCCAAAAAGAAGCTCATGTACTTTTTTTCAGCTACAGGCGTTTTGCAAAATGCTCAGATGTGAACAGGGGCCATTTAAATGAATGGGGTTTTACTTGATGGGCGTTTTGGAACGTTTTTTTTTTAACGTTTTTGGAGCTGAAAAACACTCAAAAACGTCCAGGTGTGAATGGAGCCTAAGGGGGAAAATCCTTCCAGTCCAGAAGTGGTTAAGGGGAACTGGGATAGATGGATTACTCTATTTTCTTCCTTCTTTTTTGCTCCTCTGATTCGCCAGTTTTGTCGGCTGGTACTTTTATTTTTCACCTTCTCTGTTGCTGTCTTTTTCTGGTCCTCTTTCAGTGGAGTTTTTCCCTTCCAAGAATTATCAAAAAAAAAAATGGATTGGTTTTGGTTGCATGTATTTGCCGATTCCCTCTAGCATTCTCTAGAATTGTTACATTGTTATTTTTGTATGCTCCCTAGCTCCATCTAGTGGTGTTCTATTATTGCGCAAAAATAAATAAATTCATTCAGAAGAGAACATATCCTAGAGGAAAGGCATGTTTTTCCAGAGTTCACACAATAAGAATGTTCATTCAGGTTTGCTGGATAAACAGTTCTGCAGGTTACTATAAATAGACCGCTTAGTGTTATTGTAAATGTTATTATTGATACTTTTATGGATTCTATTCATATCTGACCAATCACATTCTTGTCCCATAGTCTCAGGATCTCATTGCTTCTTAGTAACTACAGACTGTACATAGTCCAGGATTGTGTGTTGTGACTCACATCAGTCTTCCCCATATCCCCACACACACACACACATCACTCCATTGTATCCATACCAGTAGCGGGGCGGTCCCTCCAGTACACACAGCTGTCTAACTGGTTTTACAACTGCAGTATATGTGCATTAACCCATCAGTGACCAGTCTGCAGTATATGTGCATTAACCCATCAGTGACCAGTCTGCAGTATATGTGCATTAACCCATCAGTGACCAGTATGCAGTATATGTGCATTAACCCATCAGTGACCAGTCTGCAGTATATGTGCATTAACCCATCAGTGACCAGTCTGCAGTATATGTGCATTAACCCATCAGTGACCAGTCTGCAGTATATGTGCATTAACCCATCAGTGACCAGTATGCAGTATATGTGCATTAACCCATCAGTGACCAGTCTGCAGTATATGTGCATTAACCCATGAGTGACCAGTCTGCAGTGTATGTGCATTAACCCATCAGTGACCAGTCTGCGCTATATGTGTATTAACCCATCAGTGACCAGTCTGCGCTATATGTGTATTAACCCATCAGTGACCAGTCTGCGCTATATGTGTATTAACCCATCAGTGACCAGTCTGCGCTATATGTGTATTAACCCATCAGTGACCAGTCTGCGCTATATATGTATTAACCCATCAGTGACCAGTCTGCAGTATATGTGAATTAACCCATCCATGACCAGTCTGCACTATATGAGCATTAACCCATCAGTGACCAGTCTGCAGTATATGTGCATTAACCCATCAGTGACCAGTCTGCAGTATATGTGCATTAACCCATCAGTGACCAGTCCGCGATATATGTACATTAACCCAACAGTGACCAGTCTGCGCTATATGTGTATTAACCCATCTGTGACCAGTCTGCAGTATATGAGCATTAACCCATCAGTGACCAGTATGCAGTATATGTGCATTAACCCATCAGTGACCAGTCTGCGCTATATATGTATTAACCCATCAGTGACCAGTCTGCAGTATATGTGAATTAACCCATCCGTGACCAGTCTGCACTATATGAGCATTAACCCATCAGTGACCAGTCTGCAGTATATGTGCATTAACCCATCAGTGACCAGTCTGCAGTATATGTGCATTAACCCATCAGTGACCAGTCCGGAATATATGTACATTAACCCAACAGTGACCAGTCTGCAGTGTATGTGCATTAACCAATCAGTGACCAGTCTGTAGTATCCATCAGTCACCAGTCTGCAGTATACGTGCATTAACCCAACAGTGACCAGTCTGCGCTATATGTGTATTAACCCATCTGTGACCAGTCTACAGTATATGTGTATTAACCCATCAGTGACCAGTCTGCACTACATGAGCATTAACCTATCAGTGACCAGTCTGCAGTATATGTGCATTAACCCATCAGTAACCAGTCTGCAGTATATGTGCATTAACCCATAAGTGACCAGTCCGCAATATACGTACATTAACCCAAAAGTGACCAGTCTGCAGTGTATGTGCATTAACCCATCAGTGACCAGTCTGCAGTATACATACATTAACCCATCAGTGACCAGTCTGCGCTATATGTGTATTAACCCATCAGTGACCAGTCTGCGCTATATGTGTATTAACCCATCAGTGACCAGTCCGGAATATATGTACATTAACCCAACAGTGACCAGTCCGCTGTATATGTGCATTAACCCATCAGTGACCAGTCCGCAGTATATGTGCATTAACCCATCAGTGACCAGTCCACAGTATATGTGCATGACTAGGTACAAAAGATGTTTTCTCCCAGACCTGACCACCACTCCAATGACCACTATAATAAATTATGCAGACATGACACCAACTGGAGTTTTAATGGCCATAGCAGCCTTTTATTAACCAAATATAAATAACATATTAAACATATTAACATATGAAGACACAGACCGTATTCCAAGGAGCCCCAAGGTCCTCGTGTGCAAACGCTTTAAGTGAAACCACCATTATAGGCCTCCGGAGACACACCAGTATCACAGGTACCACCAGCCAAAATAATGGGAGCCGTACCCAAGACGGTTCCTTACGAATGTACTTTTTTGCACCTAATCATAACACATCCAAGGACCTCGTGCCCCGCCAGCCGCTATGACAAAAATGCCAAAACCCAGAACTTGTAAATGACAAAACAAAGACCGAATCGTCATTAAAAAACCTTTAACTCTAAGGGAGGGAGGGAGGGACGTTGTCCCTTCCAGGGTCTCACCCGACTGACTCTTCCCAACTACTTCCTACATTCCCAAACTTCTGAAGCCCCTCCTGCTCCATACTTTCCACCAATCCAGTATCACCTCATTATTTACTTTTTCTCTCCAAAATTCCTCCTATGTCCGACCCCTTTTAACCCAGTCATGCCAGCCCTGCATCCAGGCTTCTCTCTTCTACCCTGGGCCTAACTTTACCACATCAGTGACCAGTCCACTGAATATGTGTATTAACCCATCAGTGACCAGTCCGCTGTATATGTGCATTAACCCATCAGTGACCAGTCCGCTGTATATGTGCATTAACCCATCAGTGACCAGTCCGCTGTATATGTGCATTAACCCATCAGTGACCAGTCCACTGTATATGTGCATTAACCCATCAGTGACCAGTCCGCTGTATATGTGCATTAACCCATCAGTGACCAGTCCTCAGTATATTAAAAAAGAATAGCACGCAAATGCAAAAGAAATTACTACCAAATCTGAAGAGAGTCCATAAATAAAAATGGGGGTTTGGTCCCACCATATGGCCATATCGTGCTCAAGCCCACTACTGCGTCAAAGTACCCCATTATCAGTGGGTCCTACACTATCCATGAAAAAGAGATGAATCCAGCCTCTCTAACCCTTGGAGATAATACTCCTTGCTGGGGAAGATGTGCAAATGCACTACAGGGGACTCCTCCTATATCCACTTGATGGTGGACACTGATTGAGTACAGGTGTATGTGGGGGGTGGGGAGGGCTGCTCAACCTCGATAGTCTGGTCAGACCGAATACATAATAAACAGGAAAAAAATTTGGGGGAGCATATATAGTCCTCTGTATATGTGCATTAACCCATCAGTGATCAGTCCTCTGCATATGTGCATTAACCCACCAGTGACCAGTCCGCTGTATATGTGCATTAACCCATCTGTGACCAGTCCGCTGTATATGTGCATTAACCCACCAGTGACCAGTCCGCTGTATATGTGCATTAACCCATCTGTGACCAGTCCGCTGTATATGTGCATTAACCCATCAGTGACTAGTCCGCTGTATATGTGCATTAACCCATCAGTGACTAGTCCGCTGTATATGTGCATTAACCCATCAGTGACCAGTCCTCAGTATATGTGCATTAACCCATCAGTGATCAGTCCTCTGCATATGTGCATTAACCCACCAGTGACCAGTCTGCTGTATATGTGCATTAACCCATCAGTGACCAGTCCGCTGTATATGTGCATTATCCCATCAGTGATCAGTCCTCTGCATATGTGCATTAACCCACCAGTGACCAGTCCGCTGTATATGTGCATTAACCCACCAGTGACCAGTCCGCTGTATATGTGCATTAACCCATCAGTGACCAGTCTGCTGTATATGTGCATTAACCCATCAGTGACCAGTCTGCTGTATATGTGCATTAACCCATCTGTGACCAGTCCGCTGTATATGTGCATTAACCCATCTGTGACCAGTCCGCTGTATATGTGCATTAACCCACCAGTGACCAGTCCGCTGTATATGTGCATTAACCCACCAGTGACCAGTCCGCTGTATATGTGCATTAACCCATCTGTGACCAGTCTGCTGTATATGTGCATTAACCCATCAGTGACCAGTCTGCTGTATATGTGCATTAACCCATCAGTGACCAGTCTGCTGTATATGTGCATTAACCCATCAGCGACTAGTCTGCTGTATATGTGCATTAACCCATCAGTGACCAGTCTGCTATATATGTGCATTAACCCATCAGTAAACAGTTTGCTGTATATGTGCATTAACCCATCAATGACCAGTGTGCAGTGTATGTGCATTAATCCATCAGTGACCAGTCTGCAGTATACGTGCATGAACCATTCCACTGACCACATGCCATAGAATGACAGATAACTCCCCCCCCCCCCAAAAAAAAAAAAAGAAAAAGAAAAAATCAGTAAACCCTCAGTGACTTGTCAGCAGTGTAAGCTGCTTAAATGTATGTGCATTACCCCTCAGTATCTTGTCATTAGAATATAAGCATTAACCCCTCAGCACCTACTCTTCAGAAAATGTAACGAAAGTGACGTTCTGAGCAAGCAATACTCACTGCGCATGCGCTATGCATTCCAACATGGCTGCTATGCATTCCAATTGGTTTGATTACGTTCCAATAGCGAATGTCTTCTTACACCAAGCAAGGCTTCAATTTCACACTTATTTTAGCAGTAAACTCACCTTATATACTTAAATACAGTATAACATTTTTTATTATTAAATTATTACTAGTACAGTAAAACCTTGGTTTGAAAGTAACTTGGTTTAAGAGCGCTTTGCAAGACAAGCAACATTTTCAAATAAATTTTGACTTGATATGCAAGCAATGTCTTGATATACAAGTAGCCTCAAGTCACAGCTGAGTATAAAAGAGAAGAGAGGCACCTCTAAGTGTAGCAATATGGTTACATTTAATGAAGGTACAACATTTAGCAACTCACATGGTTTATGATTGGAACAGGCACATCTAAGGATGCAGGCATCAGGGGTAAAGCTGTCCACATAGGACCATCCTCCGCACCGCCATCTACATCATCCCTTCCATGCTGCCCCTCGCTTTCAGATCGCTTTACTGCAGGGTGGTCTTCCCGGTCAGGATTACAGACTAGCAGCCGGCGGTGCAGAAGATAGTCTATGTGGACAGCTTTACCCCAGATGCCTGCATACTTAGATGTGCCTGTTTTATTCATCAACCATGTGAGTTGCTAAATGTTGTACCTTCATTAAATGGAACCATATTGCTACACTTAGAGGCGCCTCTGTTCTCTTTGATACCCTGTAGCTCCTGCTGGATTTTGCTTCTAATCCCCTTGTGGAAGCGGATATTTGTGGATGGACATTTTATGGTTACACCACCTATCGCAATGCTATAATCTTTTTATATGGACTATAAACTGAAGGATTTATGAATAAATGGTTGTGGAACGAATCATCTGAGTTTCCATTATTCCTTATGGGGAAATTCGCTTTGATATACGAGTGCTTTGGATTACAAGCATGCTTCCGGAACGAATTATGCTCACAATCCAAGGTTTTACTGTATTATAGTAAATACAGTGACAAGTCTACAGGTAGAAGGTGGTGGCGGCCATCTTGGTACACCCCGCACTGCACAGCGCCAAACTGATTATATAGTGAAATAGACTATTTCACTTGCTCGCGATGAAATAGTCAATTTCAAAATATAAGTTGAGTTAAAGGGAAACTCCAATCATAATACAATCTTATTAATAGTATGTTAAATATCTTTATCTTTGATATTATTCATGTTCTGGCTAGCTGCTTGTGTAGCTTAAAAAGTCTTATCTAAACTAGACAATCAGCTTCTTCCTGTTCTTCACCAACATCACTATCTCCCTTTATCTGAATTTGATAAGCTGTCTTTCACTTCCTGAAAAGGTTGTCAGTCTTTCTCAGACAGGCATGCCCAGACCTGCCCAGCCCCCCCCCCTCCCCATCCCTCCTATCCTTCACCATGTTCTCCTCCTGTCTTCATAGCTTTGTTTAGGCCAGCAACTTCCCCTGAGAGAGAGAGAAAGAAAGTGAGAGAGGGAGGGAGGGAGAGAAAGAGAGAAAGTTGCATCAAAGTAGTGCAGGTACCTTTTCCATGTCGCTGATTTTTAAAGTTGCATAGATGGGAACTGGTGCTATTGAAATAATGGGCTGTGACTTGTCATGTGACTTTGTATGTCCAAAGTCGCATGACAAGTTGCACTAGTGGAAACATAGACTTAGTGTGGTTACCTGTACTATGATCATTGAAGACTGTGAGCTGAGACCCCAGAGCACTTACAGCTACATTGACAGCGGCCATGTTGGAACGCATAGTGCATGCGCAATAAGCAATTTTGTTTGCAACGTCTATTCCGTTGCATTTTCTGATGGGTAGCGGTATTCTGATAGAACACCCCTCCTCATCTCTCCTCCCCCCCTCCCCTCTCCTCCTTCTGCCCTTCCTTCCTTCCTCTCCCCCCTCCACACTCCTCTCCTTCTTCCACCCTTCTTTCCTCTCCCCCTCCACACCCCTCCTCTCCTCCTTCACCCCTTCCTTCCTCTCCCCCCCTCCACACCCCTTCCCTCCTCTCCTTTACTCCCCCCTCCCCTCTCTTCCTTCAATCCTTCCTTCCTTCCTCTCCCCCCTCCATACCCCTCCTCTCCTCACTTTCCCCTCCCCTCTCTTCCTTCCAACCTTCCTTCCTTCCTTCCCCCCCTCCACACACTCCCCCGCCCCCCACCTCCCCTCTCCTTCTTCTGCCCTTCCTTCCTTCCTCTCCCCCCTCCACACCCCTCCTCTCCTCACTTTCCCCCTCCCCTCTCTTCCTTCCACCCTTCCTTCCTTTCTCCCCCCTCCACACCCTTCCCCCCCACCTCCCCTCTCCTCCTTCCGCCCTTCCTTCCTTCCTTCCTCTCCCCCCTCCACACCCCTCCTCTCCTCCCCCCTCCCCTCTCCTCCTTCCACCGTTCCTTCCTTCCTCTCCCCCCTCCACACCCCCCTCTCCTCCCATCCTCCCCTCTCTTCCTTCCACCCTTCCTTCCTTTCTCCCCCCTCCACACCCTTCCCCCCCACCTCCCCTCTCCTCCTTCTGCCCTTCCTTCCTTCCTCTCCCCCCTCCCCTCTCCTCCTTCCACCGTTCCTTCCTTCCTCTCCCCCCTCCACACCCCTCCTCTCCTCCCCCCTCCCTCTCCTCCTTCCACCCTTCCTTCCTTCCTCTCCCCCTCCACACTCCTCCTCTCCTCTCCTCTCCTCCTTCCCCCCTTCCTTCCCTCCTCTCCCCTCTTCACACCCCTCCCCTCCTCTCCTCTACCCCCCCTCTCATCTCCTCCTTCAATCCTTTCTTCCTTCCTCTCCCCCCTCCACACCCCTCCTCTCCTCCCTTTCCCCCTCCCCTCTCTTCCTTCCACCCTTCCTTCCTTCCCCTCCTCCCCTCCCACCTTCCCTCTCCTCCCTCCACCCTTCCTTCCTTCCTCTCCCCCCTCCACGCCCCTTCCTCTCCTCCCCCCTCTCTCTCCTCCTACTACCCTTCCTTCCTTCCTCTCCCCCCTCCACACCCCTCATCTCCTCCCACCCTCCCCTCTCTTCCTTCCACCCTTCCTCTCCCCCCTCCACACCCCTCCTCTCCTCCCCCCTCCCTCCCTCCCTCTCCTCCTTCCGCCCTTCCTGCCTTCCTCTCCCCCCTCCACACCTCTCCTCTCCTCCCCCCTCCCTCTCCTCCTTCCACCCTTCCTTCCTTCCTCTCCCCCCTCCACACCCATGCTCTCCTCCCCCCCTCCCCTCTCCTCCTTCCACCCTTCCTGCCTTCCTCTCCCACCTCCACAACCCTACACCCCTCCTCTCCTCCCCCTCCCCCTCCCCTCCTTCCACCCTTCTTTCCTTCCTCTCCCCCCTCCCTATACTATTTCTTTTCCTCTTCTCTCTTCCTTCGCTCATTCATCTCTCCCTCCCTATACTATTTCCTTTTCTTTCCTTCCTTCCATCTCCTCTCCTCCCTCCCTATACACAGTTAACTAAAACTGGAGCTCTCATAATCTGATTCAGCTGTGCATGGCAGCCAATCAGCATCTACCTTCATCATGTTCAATTAAGAATTTGTAATAAAACCTGGAAGCCGATTGGTTTCTATGCAGAGTTTTAGTACATAACCCCCAAATTGTCAGCTATCATCCCCTCTGGTATACCCCCCTGACAGTTAATGGACTGGGTGGGGATGAGTCACGGGAGAGGAAGCTGTCACCCTTGGCCCAGGTAGCAGTACTGCCGGTAATCGTATCACTTCCCGTTGATGCCGGAGGTTCCACTTGGCTGAACACCAGGTTATTAATGTCCCGAACCGGCAGCTCACCCTAGTATTAACCCCTTCCCCTCCCTCATTC
This sequence comes from Pelophylax lessonae, assembly GCF_965119305.1. Lineage (NCBI taxonomy): Eukaryota > Metazoa > Chordata > Amphibia > Anura > Ranidae > Pelophylax > Pelophylax lessonae. Next base: position 317,820,640 of record NC_138773.1, read on the forward strand.
TGTGTATAACCCCCTCATCTTCATCCTCCCATTATATGTGACCTGTACATTAACCCCTCCACCCCCTCCTCTCTCCATGTATGACTCGTACATATAATTTACCGAGTGCACCATTACCGTGTTTCATGCTTTAACCCCTTCATCATTTTCAAAAAATTGTAGCAAAAAAATTAGATCATCATTGGGAAATTTACTTTCCAAAAAGAGGTCTTTTTTGGGTGTTTGTACTGTCCTGCCATTATTATTAGATACAATGTATAACAAAAATGTAAAGGAAACTGTGTTTTTTTTATCAAATAGTTTTTGAGTTATCCAGTTAGGATTTTATATAACCTGTTTCCACTTGCTTGGCACATACATTATATTGTCAAAAGTATTGGGACGCCTGCCTTTACACACACATCAACTTTAACCACTTGCCGACCGCCAGTAGTAAATATACTGCGGCAGGTCAGCGCTGTCCTGCGAAATGAAGTAACTGTATGTCGCTTCGCGGGTCTGCGTGTGCGCCCATTCGCCACAAGGGAAGCTGATCTGCAGTCCAGTGGCCGCTATTGCCGCCGGGCACCCGCGATCGCTCCCCGTGGAGCAGAACGCCGGTCTGCCGTTTGTAGACACGGCAGACTGCTGTTCTGTCGGCAATGAACACGGGGATCCTCCTATTTAGGAACACAGGTCTCTGTGTTCATGCAGCAAGCCCACCCCCCCACAGTTAGAAAGCACCCCCTAGGGGCACATTTTTACCCTTTGCTTGCCCCTGGTGTTAACCCCTTCCCTGCCAGTGTCATTATTACAGTAACAGTGCATATTTTTAGCACTGATTACTGTAGTAATGTTACTGGTCCCCCCAAAAGTGTCAAAAATGTCAGTCAGGGGTCTGATCTGTCCACCGCAATGTCGCAGCCCCAATAACAATCCAAGATCGCCGCCATTACTGGTAAAAAAAAAAAAAATGACATAAATCTTTCCCCTAGTTTGTACACGCAAACCAATCAATATACACTTATTGGGATTTTGTTTACCAAAAATATGTAGCAGAATACAAATTGGCCTAAAATTATGAAAGAATTTGATTTTTAACTTTTTTATTGGGAATGGTATATAGCAGAAAGTGAAAAATATTGTTTTTTTTTTTTTTTCCAGAATTTTCGCTTTTTTTTGTTTATAGCGCAAAAAATAAAAATCGCACAGGTGATCAAATACCACCAAAAGAAAGCTCTATTTATGGCAAAACAAGAACATCAATTGTATTTGGGTACAGCGTCGCACGACCGCGCAATTGTCAGTTAAAGTAATGCAGTGGCCATGTCGCAAAAAATGGCCTGGTCATTAAGGGGGAAAATCTTCCGGTCCAGAGGTGGTTAAAGGAATTGTAAAGGCAGAAGGTGCATTCTATGCATTAAGATAAAAAGCATTCTGTGTGCAGCAGCCCCCCAAATACTTACCTGAGCCCCATCTTTATCCAGCGATGTTGAAGGAGTGTCTCAGCTGCCCGGTATTCCCCTCCTCATTGGCCAAGACAGCAGCGCGGGTGATTGGCTCCCACTGCTGTCAATTAAAGCGGAGTTCCACCCTGGATTTTTTATTTTTTTTTAAATACCCCCGGGACAGTCAGGGCTAGTGCATTCCACAATGGCTAGCCTCTGATCTGTCCCGGGTTGCACTTACCTGTTAGGACAAATACTTACCTTGAAAAAGTCTTGTCTAGCGCTGCCATCTCAGATGTGGGCAGCTTGAATCCAGCGCGATCCTCTTCAGCGTCCTCTTCCGCCTTCTTCGGTCCCACGATGCCCTGCGCCGGCCCCGCCGTCACTTCCAGGCACACGTGTCGTCCCTCCACAGCTTCTGGGCATGCCCAGAAGCTGTTTAGAAGGGGATGATGCGCGCGCCCCGGAACTGACGTCGGGGCCGGTGCAGGCGCAATGATTCCTGGGAGCGATGACGTTCAGCTCCCAGGAATCATTGCAGAACCAGGAAGTGACGACGGGCCGTGGCCAAGGAAGGAGGAAAAAGGAAGTAAGGTAAGTATATTTTCTTCGCTACGAGGTAAGTAAAAAAAAAAAAAAAAATGTGATTAGCCATTTGTTTTTCAGGTGACCCGGAGCGAGAAGATGGAGGTAAGTATAAAATTAGGGTGGAACTCCACTTTAAAGTCAGTCAGCCAATCAGGAGAGAAAGGGGGTGAGGCAGAGTCGCGGCTCCGTCTCTGAATGGACACAGGGAGCCAGAGGCGTAACTAGAACCTTCAGGGCCCCGGTGCAAGAAACCATGAAGGGCCCCCTGGACCCCTGGCACCCTTTACTCTAGTTGCGGGGCCCTTTATTACGGTGAGGGAAGGGAGAATTCTGAAGGGGGGGCAGCACAGAAGGGGGGGGGGGACCAGGGGAGCACACAGGGGCCCAGAGACAGCAGAACACAAGTATACTGGATAGGAGGAGTGGTGGGGGGCAGCATACAGAGGAACCAATCTCCTCCATTTTCCTCCTGCAGCTACAGAAGGAAAAAGGAGGACAGTGATTTCTCTACATGCTGCCCCCACCACCCCTCCTATTCAGGTGAACAGGGGAGCCACATGGGCCCCCTTGAGCATGGGGCCCGGTTGCGATTGCAACCCCTGCAACCCCTGTAGTTACGCCCCTGCAGGGAGCTGTGACTCGGCTCAGGTGCCCCCATATCAACAGGAGGGAGGGCCCAGAATCACAGAAGAGGGACCCAAGAAGAGGAGAGTCTGGGCAAAACCAACTGCACAGAGGAGGTAAGTATAACACGTTTGTTCTTTAAAAAAAGAGAGAGACTTTACAATCACTTTAAGTGGCTAAAGAGACACCAAGGTGGGTGAGAAGAGGTTAACCAGTTTTACCCTGGAGCAGGTGGGGGGGGGGGGGTCACCCGCAATTACTGGAAAAAATGATTGGATGTCTCTACAGCTACCCAGATCCTTTATACACCAATGCCGGGAGTCGGCTGCCCAAAACTGAAACAAGCTCAGGACTTCTATGGCAGCCGCGAGCTTCTTGTATCCTCGTTTGACTTTGGACGTCCTGGACACACCCAACATTCTAATGAGATTAATTTAAAGCCCCACTCCGAGATAACTTCAACAAAATCACCAATCTATCCCTATTACTCCCCGTCATCCTAACAATGATCCGTTCTTTCTAATTCAACCTCAAAGGCAGCCAAAATATTATATAGGTACCTGCCGGCGTTCTCCCAGGACTATGTGGATGGGCACACACGTAATTTCTGCCTATCCCTTCTTGGCTCAAAGCGAACTACACATTCCATCATGCATTGGGATACTAGTTCCTGGTTGGGCGTTACTTGGACCCCTTCCATGACTGGGCGTTCTGGTGCTGTGTGTTGCCTTAGAGCTGGAAAACCAAGGAAGGCATTGAACCCTGGCCTCTCCACTCCTGCATTCAGTCCTCCATAGAATGCATGGGTTGCCTTTAGGCAGAGCATAGCAGCCCATTGCCTCTGTGTACTGCCTGTGCCCGTCCCCCGCCCCTCCTTCCCTTGTTATTCTCCACTATAGGGAAACCAGCTGACAGCTGAGATTAGTCGCTGAATGTTCTGCTGGCGTCCCGCCTGTTGTTCTATGACTAAGCAATATGAACTGAGCTGAGCCATTCCCTAATGAAAAGAAAACACTGAGAAGCTGGAGGTTTATGTGTAAAGGGTTGGGATGAGCCGAGCGTACCCTGGTTAGGTTTTCAGGATGTTCTGCAACTTTTACTCAAGTTCAAACAATAATCCAAGTCCCATTAAAGTCAATGGGAGCCAGTGCTAATTTTGGCTTCGAATTTTGATTTAGTTTTAGTCTTAGTCTTTTGACTAAAATGCCATTTTAGTTTTAGTCCCATTTTAGTCATCGTATTTTATTAGACTAAAACCTCCAGAACATTTTAGTCGAATAAAATAATTTTAGTCAACTAAACTCAAATGTGTTTAGTTAAATTGTAATGCATGATTTAAGCATTTCTATAGAATTTCCAAACTCATTATATACTCCTGGAGTAAAAAAAAAAAAAAAAAAATCTAATATAATGTTAATAGTTTTGATATTAAGGTTTGAACAAACTCACAGATAAAGATTTAGGCACTCTGGAGGGTCTGAGAAGGCCTCTAATGGTGCACAGTGCTCTGGACAGAGGTCTGAGGAGGCCTGTAATGCTGCACAGTGCTCTGGACGGTGGTCTGAGCAGGCCTGTAATGCTGCACAGTGCTCTGGACAGTGGTAGGATGAGGCCTGTAATGCTGCAGAGTGCTCTGAATGGAAGTCTGAGGAGGCCTGTAATGCCGCAGAGTGCTCTGGACAGAGGTCTGAGGAGGCCTGTAATGCTGCATAGTGCTCTGGATGGTGCTGTGAGAAGGCCTGTAATGCTGCACAGTGCTCTGGACGGTGGTCTGAGCAGGCCTGTAATGCTGCACAGTGCTCTGGATGGTGGTAGGAAGAGGCCTGTAATGCTGCACAGTGCTCTGGACAGAGGTCTGAGGACACCTGTAATGCTGCATAGTGCTCTGGATGGTGGTCTGAGAAGGCCTGTAAAGCTGCACAGTGCTCTGAACGGAAGTCTGAGGAGGCCTGCAATGCTGCATAGTGCTCTAGACAGAGGTCTGAGGAGGCCTGTAATGCTGCACAGTGCTCTGGACGGTGGTAGGAGGAGGCCTGTAATGCTGCAGAGTGCTCTGAACGGAAGTCTCAGGAGGCCTGTAATGCTGCAGAGTGCTCTGGACAGAGGTCTGAGGAGGCCTGTAATGCTGCACAGTGCTCTGGACGGTAGTCTGAGCAGGCCTGTAATGCTGCACAGTGCTCTGGATGGTGGTAGGAGGAGGCCTGTAATGCTGCAGAGTGCTCTGGACAGAGGTCTGAGGAGGCCTGTAATGCTGCACAGTGCTCTGGACGTTGGTCTGAGGAGGCCTGTAATGCTGCACAGTGCTCTGGGCGGTGGTAGGAGGAGGCCTGTAATGCTGCACAGTGCTCTGAAGGGAAGTCTGTGGAGGCCTGCAATGCTGCATAGTGCTCTGGACAGAGGTTTGAGGAGGCCTGTAATGCTGCACAGTGCTCTGGACAGAGGTCTGAAGAGGCCTGTAATGCTGCACAGTGCTCTGGACAGAGGTCTGAGGCCTGTAATGCTGCACAGTGCTCTGGATGGTGGTAGGAAGAGGCCTGTAATGCTGCAGAGTGCTCTGGACAGAGGTCTGAGGAGGCCTGTAATGCTGCACAGTGCTCTGGACGGTAGTCTGAGCAGGCCTGTAATGCTGCACAGTGCTCAGGATGGTGGTAGGAGGAGGCCTGTAATGCTGCAGAGTGCTCTGGACAGAGGTCTGAGGAGGCCTGTAATGCTGCACAGTGCTCTGGACGTTGGTCTGAGGAGGCCTGTAATGCTGCACAGTGCTCTGGGCGGTGGTAGGAGGAGGCCTGTAATGCTGCACAGTGCTCTGAAGGGAAGTCTATGGAGGCCTGCAATGCTGCACAGTGCTCTGGACAGAGGTTTGATGAGGCCTGTAATGCTGCACAGTGTTCTGGACGTTGGTCTGAGGAGGCCTGTAATGCTGCACAGTGCTCTAGACGGAGGTCTGAGGAGGCCTGCAATGCAATCCAATCCAATTCCCTCCTAAAGCAGCTACATGAAGGGATCAGTTCCTCTACATGCAACCCCTGTATGTCTGGCTCTGTCCCTAGCAGAAAGATTATTGGACTACCAGAGCGCTCAGCAGCGCCCTCATAGTCCATTGAGAACTACAAGCTGTCTGCCGCAATGGGATTTCATTCATAAAATATGGTTGCTTATAACAGTCATTATCACTGTTATAAGTAATCATGATGTGTTAAAAAAAATCCCCAAAAAAAATCACTATGGTAACACTGTATTGCTCTGGTCACAGTATGTAAAAAAATCGAAAAAAAAAAAGAATAAAAATGTAAGAAAAGAGAAAAAAAAAAAATGATTAAAAGGTTTTTTTTTTTTTTTTTTTTTTTACATACTGTCACCAGTCAGTATCACTGAACACCACCACATCAGTTATATGATGACACTTTACTGTACTGGTGACAGTATGCAAAAAAAAAAAAAATTGTTAAAAAATGCTTTTTTTTTTTTTATTTCTTCAATTTTCAAAAAAATTGTGACAAAAAATTACAACTTCAAAAAACTTTCCATGCCTCTTACTAAATACCTTTGACTGTCGGCTTTCCAAAAAGGGGAATTTGGTGATATTTGTACTGTCCTGGAGTTTTCGGCCTCAAGAAATGAGACAAGTCGTTTGTACATCAAGGTTGTTTGATTTTCAGATATACTTTCTATGCCATTGTTTGTGGATTTTACAACTTTCCTACAGACTACATAATACACACTGATTGGGTTATTTCCACCAAAGGAATGTAGCAGAATACAGTTTGCCCTAAATTTATGAAGGAAGAATATTTATTTACAACTTTTTTTAACAGAAACAAAGAAAAAAAACAATTTTTTCAAGATTTTTGGGCTTTTTTTGTACCACAGAAATATAGCAAAATACATTTTGGCATACATTTTTGAAGAAAGATTATTTATTTGAAACAGTAACAAATAAAAATGTATTTTTTTTTTCAAAATTTTTGGTCTTTTTTCATTTATTAAGCAAACTATAAAAAAACAGCAGTGAATAATTAGCACTAAAGGAAAGCTCTTTTTTTGTGAAAAAAAAATGATAAAAATTTCATATGGGTACAATGTTGCATAAAGGAGTAATTCAAAGTGTGACAGCACTGAAAGATGAAAATTGGCCAGGGCAGCAAGAGGGTGATGAAGTGTCTGGTAATGAGATGGTTAAAGGGCCATTGAGCACTAATGATGATGGGATGTGTGTGTGTGTGTGGGGGGGGGGGGGGGGGGGGTTGGGTTACTCAAATTCTACAGAACTTATTATTTGCAATGCAAATATATATAACTCTCCCTAATAAATTATTTTCCTACCAATTCATAAACCACCTAAAAGGACATATTCCAAGTAAATAGTATTTATAAAATGTCCTCAATAAATATAAAGTGCTTCTACTGGTTAAAGTGCCGGGTTACACCGACCACAAATGATTGTGGATTTTTTAAAGGTGTATGTATGTATATGCGTGTGTAAGGGGGGGGGGGGGGGCAGTGATCACTAAAGATTGCGGGGTGTTGTTTTTTTTTTTTTTTTTCGGGGGGGGGGGGGGGTATTTGCCACTAACCACCAAAGATTGTTAGATTTTTATTTTTTTGCGTGGGAAGTTAAAAGTGCCAATGGTAGTGGATTTTTTTTGTAAAAGTGTATGTATTTATGTATGTGGGTGTTAAAATGCCACTGATCACCAATGATTGTGGGTTTTTAATTTTGGGAGGGGTAAAAGTTCCACTGACTCCTAGCGGTCAGCGGTACTTTAAATAGCCCCCCCCCCCCAAAAAAAAACACAATCATTTGTGGTCAGTGGCATTTTAAACGCCCCCCCACACACACACAAATCCCATAATCATTGGTTGGGAGTGGCACTATAACCCCCCCCCCCCCTCCCTACATGTACACCTTTACAAAAAAAAAAAAACACAACCATTGGGGGTTGGTGGAACCCCCCCCCCAAAAAAAAATCCCACACGTATTAGTGATCAGTGGCACTTTAACCTCCCCCATACACAGACATATATATAGTTTTATAACAAAATTCCACAACCATTGGCACTTTTAACTCCCCCACTTAATAAGAATAAAAAGAATTTCACAATTATTGATGGTCGGCGGCACTTTATCCCCCCCCCCCCCCCCCCAATGATTATGGGCTTTTTTTTTTTTTTTTTGGGGGGGGGGGGGAGCACTGATCACCAATGATTGTCTTATTTTTTTTTTTTTTGGGGGGGGGGGGGTTAATGTGCCACTGACCATCAATAATTGTGAAATCATTTTTGTGTGGGGGGTTAAAAGTGCCAATGGTTGTGGACTTTTTTGTAAAAGTATACATGTGTCTGTGTATGGGGGGGGGGTTAAAGTGCCACTGATCCCCAATGAGTGTGGGATTTTTTGTGTGTGTGTGTGTGTGGGGGGGGGGGGCTAAAATTTCCACCAACCCCCAATGGTTGTGGATTTTTTGTAAAGGGGCATGTGTATGTGGGATGTGGGAAGTGGGGGGGGGGGTTTATAGTGCCACTCCCCACCAATGATTATGGGATTTTTTGTGGTGCGTGTATGGGGGGTTAAAGTGGCACAGACCACAAATGATTCAGTTTTTTTTTTTGTTTTTGTTTTATTTATTTTTTTGTTGGGGGGGGGGGGGGGGTTTAAAGTACTGCTGACCACCAACACGTGTGGGATTCTTTTTTATTTTAAAAGATGGGGGAATAAAGTTCCACTGACCTCCGATGGTTGTGACTTTTTTTTAAAGGTGAACTAATGAAAGGTAAATGTAAGTAAATCTGAAGATTTGGTCTTCAAAACAAATTGGGGGATTTTAAATACCACTAAAAGAAAGAACAATCTGTCTAAAAAACAAGTATAAAATAATTGGGTATAGCCTTGCATGACCAAATAATTGTCAGTCATAACACTGAAAACTGAAAACGGCCTGGTAGTGAAGGGGTATTATGAACTGGTACTCAAGTGGTTTTGGTGATATTGAGATCATACCCCAACACTACTGTGCCTCTTCTAAATCTCAGTATTTTGAACCTAAGGAAGTCAACAACTTAAAGCTTTGTTATCCTATAACAGTGATGGCAAACCCATGGCACGCGTGCCACAGCTGGCACGTAGAGCCCTCTCTGTGGGCACGTGAGGAAGAAGAGCGCACACCACTGACCGGCTAACCTTTACAAGGTCAGCCGCTTTGTGGGGGTTCAATAGTGAGCAGGGCATGTAGAAGTAAGCAACGAGGGGGGCTTTGGGATGCAGAGGTGAGGAGCTGGGCTGGGGTGCATTTACATATGCAGAATCCCTTGCTGCTCTTCTGAGAAGCAATCCATGGTGGATCAATTTTCAGACGGCAGTTGGCAGGTGGCTGGGAGGCGATATATATCACATTCCCACCCCTGGGCGCTTTGAAACAGTTGGTTTTGTGTTGCAGTTTGGGCACTTGGGCTCGAAAAGGTTCGCCATCACTGTCCTATAATATAATATAAACAGGTGAAAGAATTTAACCAATATCCATCTCAGGGAGATTTTTCCTCTGCAGCTGAATCTGAACTCTCCCGTGTAGAACGTGGCCCTTGCCCATTTGTGTTATTTTCTCCTGGTTCATTCTGCTCCTAGCTCCTCAATCAGGGGCTCCACTTTGGGTTTCGGTTTGGAGACTATAGGGTTACATGTGTTCATCAATATCTAAAAGATAACAATCAAAAATTAAATTATGTATATGAAAATCAAAGAGACAACATTTGAATTTTTCTACTCGTAAGTCCATGGAGTCCATTGAGGAACACACAAAGTCAGTCACCTTCATACTGCCGCCTACAGGAGGATTGGACAATGGCAAACAAATAAATTGTAGGCAAATCCTGGATTACAGTTTTGTAGCAAAACAGTACCGAGAGCATGATCATAAACAGAGAACCTATGTCCCTTGAGGAATAATTCCAGGCATCGGTATGTTGGGGGTTGACCTACTAAAACTGAAGAGTGCAAAATCTGGCGTGGCTGTGCATGGTGGCCAATCTGCTTCTATCTTCAGCTTGTTTAATTGAGCTTTGACAAAATAAACTAAAAGCTTATTGGTTTCTATGCAGAGCTGCACCAGGTTTTGCCGTCTCCAATTTTAGTAAATTGACATACCTGGCCAATGTATCTGGAAACTGGCATATGGTAAGTTGACATACCTGGCCAATGACTCTGGAAACTGGCATATGGTAAGTTGACATATCTGGCCAATGCCTCTGGAAACTTGAAGTCACTGAGGCCTGGTTCACACCTATGCAGGTTGCAGTTGATGCATATTCCAGGTTCATTTTGCTTTTTTCAATACACGTTTTTGATCCATTGAATTATATGGAACCAAAAACACAATCTGCTGGTCCCTGGCCCTTTCCATAAAATGCACAGATGTGAACGTGACCCATAAGAAACCATGTTAAATGGACTGTATTGTTCTTCTGCAAAACTGAAAACGCACTAAAAATTGGTGTGAACCAGGCCTTAAGTAGACAACGCTACTAGACCACTACTTCAATGATCTTTATTTGCATCTCGTTTCCATCCTGAGTGGCCAGCCTGTTGCCTTGTGAACACAGGAAGTCACCAGCTTGGCATTGGTGCCATTCAATGAATGCTTTGGATTTTTTGAATGAATACAATGTGCTCTCTGAATAAATCAGGTGGAGAGGCAGGGCAGTGACATCATGTTCTCCACTTCCTCCAATCAGAAACCACTTTGCATTTATTCAGAGAATGGAAAAGCATTCTCTGAATGCCACCCAAGTCAAGTGGCCCACCTCCTGTATTCACTAGGCATCAGGCCGACCAACTAGAAAGGTACCCAGAAGCTGAAGTGAAGATCACTGTAGTAGCACAGCGTCAACATCAGTGATTTCCAGCTTCCTGCGGCATCAGGCAGGTATATCATACACATATTTACATTGGTCCATACTTGATAACAGGCTGATGACTAGAAGGATTCTTTAATGGACTCCAAAAAAAGAAAATCCTATTTTCCTTCTTATTCAGTTAGGGACACAGGAAGTTCACCTTTGGGACGTCCAAAAACAGTCCAACTAAGGAATAGAAGATCATGTCTTGCAAATCTGGGAAACTGTAATTTGATGTCAAAAAGTCCAATAAACTCTCACAGGTCTAGTAGAGTATGCCATTATATGAAGGGTGAAACGTGATCCTTAAGACCATAAGTCTGAAAAATAGTCTGAGTCACCTAGAAATGGTGGAACAAGAAGCTGATGCACCTTTTTTGGGGTCCATCCTGGATAACAAAATGGGAATCAGTCTTTCTGAAAGAAGCCGTGGCTGAGAGATAGACTTCCTTTTTGTGAAATGGAGCCAGACAGAGGGACAGAAGTCCTTGGTTAAAGTAGAAAGGCAAAAACTACCTTAGAGAAGAAGGAAGGCTTGAGCCTCAACATCAAGCTGTCCCCATGCAAAACCAAAAAGGGTCCTACACAGGATAAAACTGCATAAGCAAGGATAAACACAGTGGTCCAATATATACAAATCAGGGAACAAAATTATAATGATGTGAGGGAGGATCTTGTTGGATGCCCTCTATATGTTTTTTTAACCAGTTCCTGCTGGACATACACCTATGTGTGACTTTTCGGCAGGTGTGCTTTAACAATGAGAGGCTGCATATATTCATCCCCATGTAAAAATGTTCCTGTGCTGAGAGCCCTGTGGGCTCCCAGCACAGTTATCGGTAGGTACTGAAAAGCTTGATGCATACTTGCAATCGGGAGCTTTCCAATCATGTGATGGCTGTGACTGCCAATCACAGCAGTCACATGATCAGAATGCCTGCCTCCACCTCCCAGCATTTAGAACCTCCTAAAGGGCTGGGAGGCAGTGGCAGAAAGGGGTTAAATAATAAAATGTGATTTTTAGGAAGTTGCTGTTTAAGACCTATATACGCATCTTTGTAGATGCCCAAAAAAATATAGTTCCATTCTTTGTGAAAATTTTAAAAAGAGAAGTATGGTATTTTTAGGTGGATGCTGCATCTGTTCCCCGCCGCTTCTAAGACTGATAACTGAATGATCAAACACCCGTGATTGCTCAGTTCTCAGCCTTCACTGAGCAAAGACTCGGGGACTGTCATTCACAGGTTCTCTGCTCTCCCCCTCCAGTGCTCACTGGAGTGCTGTGCTGTGCTGTGGAGGGGGGCGTGAGCGGCTGCAGGTCGAGGCATCTGGGTAAATCTAGACTTTAAAGTTGAGATCTTTCCCCAGCCTGTACACGCCATGGCTGTGGAGGGGGCAGAGCGGCAGGAGGGGGGTGGGAGCGGCTGCCAGTCGAGGCATCTGGGTTACATAGTTACATATAGTTACATAGTAGGTGAGGTTGAATAAAGACAATAGTCCATCCAGTTCAACCTGTGTAGGTGTGTGTGGCTGTAATCATCTCACATAGCCCCGAATGTTCTGATCCTTGAGATGTACGTCTAAGAGTCTTTTGAAAGCCACCATACTTCCCGCAGAAACCACCTCTTGTGGTAGAGAATTCCACAATCTTGTAGCCCTAACAGTAAAGAACCCTCCTCGTTGCCTGAGGTTAAAACGCTTCTCCTCTAATCGCATTGTATGTGCTCGAGTCCTCATGCAATCCCTTCGAATGAACAGCTTTTTTTCTAAGCTGGGATCCCCATTAAGATATTTATAAATTGCTATCATGTCCCCCCTCAAACGTCTCTTCTCCAGGGAGAATAAATTGAGCAATTGCAGACGCTCTTCATAGTCAAGGTCCTCCAATCCCCTAATCAGTTTAGTTGCCCTTCTCTGGACCCTCTCCAGCTCCAACACATCCCTCCTGAGGACTGGGTGAATCTAGACTTTAAAGTCGGGATCTTTCCCCAGCCTGTACAGGCCATGGCTGTGGAGGGGGCAGAGCGGCTAGAGGGGGGGTGGAAACAAAAAAAAAATTGGCCTAAAATGTTAAAAAAATTTTGATTTTTACATTTTTTTGGGGGAATTTCATATAAAAAAAAGTGAAAAATATTGTTATTTTTGCAAAATTCATGCTCTTTTTTTGTTAATAGCGCATGATCAAAAAATCACACAGGTGATCAAATACAACCAAAAAAAAGCTCTATTTGTAGGGAAAAAAAGGACGTCAAATTCATTAAGGGACAGCGTCGCACGACCGCGTAATTGTCCGTTAAAGTCATGCAGTGCAGAATTGCAAAATAGGCCCTGGTCAGGAAGGGGGTAAAATCTTCCGGGGCTTAAGTGGTTAAATTGGGTTTACAACCACTTTAAAGGGGGGAAATCCTTCCAGTCCAGAAGTGATTAACAAGCAGCATACGGGTGATCTGGTAGTTTGTGGTTTTGTTCGGTATTTGAGGGAAGCAAGAATAACATTTTAGGTGAACGCGGTATACCGAACGAATCGGGGAATGGAAAAGAGTTTAATAATCCAGGGACAGGGCGGTCGGTCACACTATCCTATCAATATCTATTATTCACAATCAATCCTAGAAGAATAAATATACATACTGGGAGCAGTCTGATGCAGGGTCTTTAAAATGGCTGTAGGGATCATATCTAGGCAATGCGGTCATACACATCCAGCAGAAGTACTCTCCGCACTGAGAACAGGACATTTTGTTGCACCCAGATTCTTTCTGTAAAAAAAAAAAAAAAAACACACACATTACGCTTTGTCATTTTGAAATAAAACAGGAAATTACCTTCATAATGTCAGAGCCGTATAGGGTGTATATGTAAAAAACAAAAAAATAAATAAAACTTGCATAGCTACTCTATGGAAGAGCCCTGGGGCCATTATAAACAAATGTCAAAGATTTCTGAGTTTAAAATTGTTTTTTTTTTTTTACAGAATTCTGAGTTTGAAAGTCAGAATTCTGAGATTAAAAGTCAGAATTCTGAGTTTGAAAGTCAGAGTTCTGAGATTAAAAGTCATAATCTCAGAATTCTGACTTTTAATCTCAGAATTGTGTTTAATAAATGTAAGCATGGTCCAAACTTGTAATCTCAAAATTCTGACTTGCAAAGTCAGAATTCTGACTTTCAAACTCAGATTTCTGTAAAAAAAAAAAAAAAAAATTCAAACTCAGAAATCTTTGACATTTTTTTATGATGGCCCCAGGGCTCTTCCATACTACTCATCCTGTGAAACTGCCTTTTTTCTTTGTAAATGCAGGCAAAATCAAATGTTATTAGGCTACTTTCCCCTCGAGGTCGAAATGTTGTTATTCATATAATATAGAATGAACCTAGAAAATAGTACAATATGGCCAGTAGATGGAGCTGATGATCCTAGGAAATACAGTGCCTTGAAAAAGTATTCATACCTCTTGAAATTTTCCACATTTTCCCATGTAAAAAAAAGGGTGGGCTGTGCAAAGCTGTACCCAAATAAAATTCATGTCTTTTTTTTCCCACAAACAGAGCTTTCTTTTGGTGGTATTTGATCACCTGTGCGATTTTTATTTTTTGCGCTATAAACAAAAAAAGAGCGACAATTCTGAAAAAAATATATATATATTTTTCACTTTCTGCTATATAACATTCCCCAAATAAAAAAAAAAAAAATAAACATCAACATTTTTTAATATTTTAGGCCAATTTGTTTTCTGCTACATATTTTTGGTAAAAAAAAAATTGCAATAAGCGTATTTTGATTGGTTTGCGCAAAAGTTATCGTGTCTACAAACGACGGGAAAGATTTATGTCATTTTTATTGTTTTTTTTATAGTAATGACGGCGATCTGCAATTTTTAGTGGGACTGCGACATTGCGGCGGACAGATCCGACCCCTGACTGACATTTTTGACACTTTTGGGGGGACCAGTGACATCACTACAGTAATCAGTGCTAAAAATGTGCATTGTTACTGTACTATGACACTGGCAGATAAGGGGTTAACCCTATGATCAATGGGTAAAATGTAAGCCTAGGGGAGTGATTCTAACTGGGGGGGCGTGGCTTGTGAAATGACCATAGACACCTGTGATCCTATATAGAAGGATCACAGGCGCTCTGTGATCGTTCCAGGGAGAAGAACAGTCAGCTGTGTTTACAACAGCTGACCATTCTTCTCTCTCAGCGGGGCACAATCGCGGGTTTCAGGCGGCAATCAGAGCCGCCTGACACACGCATCGGCTTCCCCGCTGACGTTCAGGGGCGTGCCGTCTGCGGCACATGCGCTCCCTAGCTACAGCACGTGACCGACGTAGATCTATGTCGGTTTGCCTGGAAGAGCCACATACAGAAGGTGGCGTATGGTTGGCAAGCGGTTAAGGGGGAAAATCTTCCGGTCCAGACAGAGGCGTAACTAGAACCTTCAGGGCAAGAAACCATGAAGGGCCCCCAAGACCTCTGGTCAGGGCCCTTCCCTTCAAGTTTGGGGCTCTTCCCACTGATCCTGGGGCCCTTTACTCTTGTTGTGAGGACCTTTATTACAGTCCTGCAGCGGGAACCTTTTTACAAGTTCTCCCTTCCTGTCACCTTGGGGGCCTAGGGTGACCACGTGTCCCGGATCGCCCGGGACAGTCCCGCATTTGGAGAGTCTGTCCCGGGTCCCGGTCACCCTCATTCCGGGACAATGCAGTGTCCCGGAATGATCTGAGCCTGTGAGCCGCCGACCGCTGCTGTGCTGTGACATATAGTCACTTCCTTATACTATGGGATCGCCGATTCAGATCGTCATCACATAGTACTGTCCAGTGTGTGTGGCTCCTCCCCTGCCTTGCTGCACGCAGTGCGGGGCCGAGTCACGTGACAACGGTGACGTCAGCCGGAGCCGGGATCTCTACTGTGCGGCGCCTCAGCCTGCTGTATCTGACTATCTGTAATCCAACGGCCGTTATTATCAGCATTTAACCACTTTACCACTAAGCCTATTTTTGACATTTTTTGTTCACAAGTTAAAACCAGTATTTTTTGCTAGAAAACTACTTAGAACCCCCAAACATTATATATATTTTTTTAGCAAAGACTCTGGAGAATAAAATGTCGGTCATTGCAAAATTTTTTGTCACGCGGTATTTGCGCAGCGGTCTTTAAAACGCCATTTTTTTGGAAAAAAATTGAAAAATCACATTTCACTGCATTTAAAAAATACTAAACAGTAGAGTTATCCCATTTTTTTATATATTGTGAAAGATGATGTCACGCCGAGTAAATAGATACCCAACATGTTACGGTTTAAAATTGCGCCCCCCCGTGGGATGGCGACAAACTACGGTCAATAGAGATCTCAATCTGCGACGCTTAAAATGTATTTAACGGTTACCAGTTTAGAGTTAGAGTGTAGCTCTTTTTTTTAAATTATTTCCCACGCCGATCGCGGCGATACCTCACATGTGTGGTTTGAACAGCGATTTCATTCGCGGCTCGACTTGCGTATACGTTTTTTTTTGTGCGTGAGCTAACGGTGACGGCGGCTGCTAAATTTTTTTTTTTTTTTCCCATTTATTTTTTCTTTTTTTTTAACTTTATTACAGGTTTTAAAAAAAAAAAAAAAAAATATGATCACTTTTATTGCTGTCACAAGCAATGTAAACATCCCTTGTGACACCAATATGTAGTGACAGGTACACTTTATGGAGGGATCGAGGGTCTAAAAGACCCCAAACCCCTCCACTACACTTCCCTGTATGCAAAATGCCGAAAACTGCGTTTTTGCATACAGCCGTTTTTCAATTGTGCCGCCTTTTGCAGCACAGTAACCCGGAAGTGACGTCATGGACGCTGCCTCCGGGTTACGTCATCGGACACCCGATCAATGCCGTTTCCGGTGTTCCGTGAAAAACCCATACCCGTGAGAAAACCATACCCTCGTCACATTCATCGGGACTCCATCCAGCCGGCTGGATGCCCGGGGCTCCCGGTGGGACGGGAGCCCCGAGCAAAACCACGAAGGCGGCGGGAGGGGGGACGTCCCCTCTCGCCCCCCCGGGTAACGATCGAGTGGCTCCCGAGCTGCATCGGTCATTACTGACGGAAAGCCGACCGTCGGCTTCAAACAACGGTACCGGGATGATGCCTCTAGCTAGAGGCATCATCCTGGTATAACCCCTTAAAGTCAGCCGACGTAGGTCTACGTGGCTAGACGTTAAGTGGTTAAGAGGACAAAATGTAAGTTTAACTTTTTAATGGATGTCTGCCTATTCTTTCCTTTGTGTTCAGGGCAGCAAATATTTATTGCTTAGAAACTTAGAAAGTTGGACTACATGGAATTAGAGGCAGGAAATGGAAATGTAAGATAAAAAAAAAAAGATAAATGGAGAGAGGCTCAGGCAACATATAAGCAATGTATATGTAGATGTTAGGGCAAGTCTGGAATATTGTTTTTGGCATTAGGAAAAAATAAATAAAGTTGCTTTGAACTGGACTTCTCCAGTGAAAATTTGTTTATCTAATTCATATTTTGTAAAAGTTCCTGCTCATTAAGAAAAAAAAAAAAAAAAATTAAAAAAACTGTTCTTTAATGCAACTTGTTTTGTTTTCTATTTCTTCAGAGATATCTAAGTAGCCAGTTAAAGTGTGCAGAAATACTGAAAAATGCACAGACAGATATGTTTTTGCCAGTCTCACGTATAAGTTTGACGAAATGCACTTGGGAAAGTAAGTGTCCCTGAATGGCAGTTAGGAAATGTGGTCACCCTATGGTGGAATGCCAGGGCCCGGTCGCAAGTGTGACCTTTGCGATCCTGGAAGTTCACCCACTGGTGTCAGTAGTTTTTATTTTTTGGTATATTTTAATTGTATTATTTTTTATCATTTTGTTTTATTTTTAATAATGTCACTGACTATGACTCTGTCCATTCAGAAAAGGAAGGAGCTGGTAAATTACATATTTACCGACCCCCTTCCTGGTTCTCTATTGTGACACATCCCCTGCAGCAGCCGGCAGGAGAGGGGAGGGAGCACAGTGTGGGGGGGGGGGGGACCAGGAGAGCACACAGGGGCCCTGAGACAGCAGAACACAAGTGAACTGGATAGGAGGGGTGGCGGGGGCAGCATACAGAGGAACCAATCTGCAGCTACAGGAGGAAAAAGGAGGACAGTGATTTCTCTACATGCTGCCCCCGCCGCCCCTCCTATCCAGGTGTACAGGGGAGCCACACAGGCCCCTGGAGCATGGGGCCTGGTAGCAATTGCAACCCCTGTAGTTACGCCCCTGGGTCCAGAACTGGTTAAAGTTGATGTGCGTGTAAAGGCAGGTGTCCCAATACTTTTGGTAATATAGTGTATTTTTAGCAATTTATCTTCTCATTGAATAGTCAGTCCCGGTTCACAGTTCTATACAATAGTTGTGCTTGTTTGCTCCTTCTCACCATCAGTTGACTTTTTTTTATTATTATTATTATTATTATTATTATTATTATTATACGAGAGTAAAAGAAGGATTTTTCCCTGCACCGCACACTATATAGAATGGTAAACCTTTGTCACACTACAGCTGCTTGCCTCAATCTTAGATCTACAGTGAGGACATTGCTTGGAGTTCTCTTTTATCCACTTCCTACTCTCATATTCTTGTTTTCTCCTCCGGCGGAAATTCTTCCCCGGAACCAACTGTAGAAATTGATCATCACTGCTGTCTTCATCGTCCAATGCATCGGGATTTTCTATGACAAATTAAAGAAAAAATCCTGAGTAACGAAATGCTAAAGGTACGGGATTGTGTTTTTCTTTTACTTTTCAAATAAGAAAAAAAAAAGATAAAGTATTGTGTAAATATTTTTATATAAGGCCCCGTTCACACTGGGGCGACGCTACTTTGCCGGGCGACCTCATAGGTCGCGGGGCGAGCCGGCACGGACTTCATAACATTGAAGTCTATGCAGGTCGCTCCGGGTCGCCCCAAAGAAGCTCCGGACCCTTTTTCTAAGTCGGAGCGACTTGTGTCGCTCCTATTAGAACGGGTCCACAGCTTCTCTATGGAAGGCGACCTACGGTGACCTGTCAGGCGACCAGGTCGCCCCAGTGTGAACGGGGGCTAAATGAGAGCATTTAATAATTAGATTAGCCATTTGGAGATAAAATTATTTATTTTTGTTTAAGTCTTTTGCTGCATTTTTACATGCATGTTTAACCACTTCTGGACCGGAAGATTTTTCCCCCTTAAAGACCAGGCCATATTCTGCGTTACATTAACAGACAGTTGCTCGGTCCTGCGACGCTGTACCCAAATAAAGTTGATGTCCTTTTTTCCCCACAAATATAGCTTTCTTTTAGTGGTATTTGATCACCTGTGTGATTTTTTTTTTTTTTTGAGCTAGAAACAAAAAAATTGTGACAATTCTGAAAACAAAAAAAAACAATATTTTTTCACATTCTGCTTTAAAACATTTCCCCCCCCCCCCAAAAAAAAATGTAAAAGTCTAATTTTTTCATCCTTTTAGGCCAATTTTTATTCTGCTACATATTTTTGGTAAAAGGGGAAAGATATATGTCATTTTTAAAACAATATTGTTCACATTCTGCTATATAACATTCCCCAAAAATAAAAAATTTCAAAATCAAACTTTAACATTTTAGGCCAATTTGTTTTCTGCTACATATTTTTGGTAAAAAAAATTGCAATAAGCGTATTTTGATTGGTTTTCGCAAACGTTATCGCGTCTACTAGCTATGGGAAAGATTTATGTTATTTTTATTGTTTTTTTGGTTTTATTTTTACTAGTAATGGCGACGATCTGCGATTTTTTACGGGACTGCGACATTGTTGACTGACATTTTTGACACTTTTGGGGGGAGTGCAATTTTTTTTTTTTTACCAAAAATATGTAGCAGAAAACAAATTGGCCTAAAATGTTAAAAAATTTAGATTTAAAATTTTTTTTTTTTTTTTTAGGAATGTTATATAGCAGAATGTGAAAAGTATTTTTATTTTTTTTTCCAGAATTGTCAGTTTTTTATGTTTATACTGCAAAAAATAAAAATCGCACAGGTGTTCAAATACCACCAAAAGAAAGCTCTATTTGTGGGAAAAAAGGATATCAATTTTTTTTGGGTACAGCGTCGCACGACTGTGCAATTGTCCATTAAAGTAACGCAGTGCCAAATCGCAAAATATGGCCTGGTCATTAAGGGAGAAAATCTTCCGGTCCAGAAGTGGTTAAAGTAAAATTTAGAGCACATAAATGCAATATGTTAACCAATTTCTTGGCAAGATATAAAAGATGAGATCACGCCGAGTAAATAGATACCCAACATGCCCTAAAATTTCTAAATCAAACTCCCAAAAGGAGTATTAAAAAAAACCCCTAGCAAGACGTACAAATACGCTCAAATCTGCTGTAAAACTATGGGAACCTTGGTTTTCTTGGATCAAACTAGTGATCGACCGATATCGGTTTTTCGTTGCTGATACTGATATTTTGGCCAATGCATATCCGGATCGGCCGATATTTTTGTACGTTTAAAACATTTTTTTTTTCCTTGACAGGTACTTTTGTGGAGGGATCGGAGGTCTAAAAGACCCCAAACCCCTCCTCTGCACTTAAAAGCATTCTAAGTTTTGCTGTTTTGAATGCTGTCATTTTTTTTTAATCTGGTGCCAGACAGTACCTGGAAGTGATGTCACTCATGAAATCACTTCCAGGTTTTTGCATGGAGACTCGATCAGAGCCGAATGCGGCTTTGATCGGGTCTTCAGCGGCCGTGCAGGCTGGTTGCCCCGGTGGGACGGGAGACCCGGGCGAGCCGCGGAAGGTGGCGGGAGGGGGGGGACGTCCCCTCCCGCTCCTTGGAACGACAACTGAGTGGCTTCTCAGCCGCATCAGTTGTCATTACAAGATAGCCGACTGTCGGCTATGGAGGCCGATACAGGGGTGATGCCTCTAGCTGCAGGCATCACTCCGGTACAAACACTTTCCCGAAATATCAGCAATATCGGTAACCTCCGGGGGCCGATTCCGATATAGTGGGGAAAATGCATATCGGCCCTCGATATATCGGCTTTGCCAAAAATCGGTCGATCCCTAGATCAAACATTAATAATATGTCTGTATTCATTCTTTGCTTTTCCTGTACCACTCCATAACCCGTACTTTCTAAATTTTACTATGTATGATTCTGATATGTATTATCTGATGGTATATGACTATATACATGCCTATTTCTTGTATTTGTTATACTTCATTTTGTACTGTAAACTTATGTGTTGTTCACCTTCATTACATTATTCTAAATGAATAAAAAATATTTGAAAAAAATAAATAAATTGCATGCGCTCATGAAACGGTGACAAACTTTGGTACCCTAAATTCTCCCTAACTGACAAAAGCCCCTACAGGTCATCAGCTGTGTGTTAATTGTGAATAATGGACCTAGAATTATTGATCCTAATCCAGCATGTGCGACAATTTGTAACAAGTGTAGCGCAAATGATGTTTTCATGTATAGTCAGTATGCATATAGGGGGCTTGCTGGACACGTTTTCTGCCATTGTGCTGTTTGCAAGGTGCCCAGGGTGCCCCTGTGCCTTTAAGGAGAATTGGGCTCCCTCCAGGCATAGCTGCCCTCATTTTACCCATTATTATAAATGTGCTCCTACCATGGAGGCTCTCAAAATTTCCAAGCGTTAGGACTGCAGATAATACCGGGGGGTCTCTTGTTGCAGCCTCTGTGGCTTATGCATGTATTTGCAAATTAAAGCCCTTGTTTTTAACTTGAACTGTTAGACAGGACAATTTGGTTTGTTGCAGGCTGGCTGGTAAGTTAAGCTGGGAATGTTTCTTGGTTTTTGTTTAACGTGTGTTGCTCTTCAATGTGCTCCTTGATGTTAAGGCCAGTTATAGGTTGGGATAGTTGCTGTTTGTTTGTATGCATGCATTTACATTGTTATGTGTATGTAGGAGTGGGTAGGAAATCACATTTTTTGGTGGGGGGACTTTTAAGAGATTGGATGTAGCTTTTAATTTTTACACTTTTTTTTTTACAAAACTTTTTTTACCACAAAAAGTCCCCTATGTGATGCATTTATTGGTGACAGGTACTCTTTAATGAGACATTAGGGGTCGATTAGACCTCTAATGTCTCTCTTGTCCTCCATTGGAAATAATGGAGTGCAGATTGCATCATTAGCTTCTTCTCCAGCCATACTGGGCAAAGTGACACCAGGACCCCGAAGTGATGGTTTACACCAGGGGTAGGGAACCTATGGCTCGCGAGCCAGATGTGGCTCTTTTGATGGCTACATCTGGCTCGAAGACAAATCTTTAACAAAAGGGGGCGTGTCCGGACGTAAGCTGCGCTGGACGTGTAGTCCCAGAGCTTCGCCGCGTCTGCCACTCAATCCAGTGCCATCCGCGTAGCTGTGTCCGGTGTCAAGGAGATTTCTGCACCCAGCGACGGTACACTTTGTGGGCTACCCACCGCTACCCTCAGTTCGTCTCTGGGTGACCGGATTGCCGCGCTACAGACCCCACGGCCTACTCACGGTACCGCCGCCGGATAGTGTGCTATGCATCTGAGGACCTTGGCAATCACTGCCCGGTAAGGAGACCTGCCATCCGCTCCCTGTGCCCCGACAGACACGGTCTCCTTCTCCTCTGACACCTGGGGACCCACGGGAGCTCCCTCTCACATCCATTTCTGAGGCCTCCAGCGGCCGGCCGCCATTTTCTCAGGGCCCATACTCACCTCCATCACTCGCAGGCCTGCAGGCGCTTCACCACTCCGGCCTCATTGCATACCTGCCTGCTCTGCTCTTTTTCCCGACCGGACTCCAGGCACTTTCACACGGCTCCATCTACTCACTGTATAGCTGCGGCCCATGAATATGAATATTAAGTAAAGGTTCCCGACCCCTGAATTATAGTGTATGGCTCTCATGGAATTACATTTGAAAATATGTGGTTTTCATGGCTCTCTCAGCCAAAAAGGTTCCCGACCCCTGGTTTACACGCTAATTCTGGGTCAGTAACAGTAAGGTCAGGGGATGGACGTTTGCTGATCTCCCTCACATCTACCTTGTGATACCCATCAAGCTGGTTCTGGGTCTGCAAAATCCCAGGAAACATGGCGGAGCTGTGTGTGTGGGGGGGGGAGCACAGTTATCAGGGTGTGTGGAAGCAACTGCATTGTTTCCCCCTGACAGATGACAGTTGGCTTGTAAGATTTACACACTCCCAATCAATTTAAAGAGAATGCCCAGCTCCATGGTTTCCATTGTTTTACCCTGATCAAGATAAAGAATGTTACAAGAGAACATTATGGCTAATACTTTGAGAATGACTCCCCACCAAGTGTTGTCTGAGGTCCCAAAGCTGGACATGACTTTTATTAGAACCCCATAATCTGCTGTCACAAAATACCAAGTAATCTTTCGTATCACATGATTCCAAGAAATGAAGTTACCTGTATCAGTAGGTTGTTCAGATGAAGGGTCCATGGATTCTACTAAAAAGGAGGTTCATGAGATGAGTTATAATCATAGGCTACATGTAGATCAACTCAAATGAATGTACAAGAACATAGAATGTATTTGGGGAAGGAAAGGGAAAATAGGGCACTAGCAAACAAAAAAAAACTGTAGTCCAGCCATTGACAACCCATCCTACAATCCTTTTCCCCTTTCCAGGTTTGTGGGATACTCCGTAGAACTTTTTGTAGGGGCCGCTGCCCAGGGCCAGTGAGGACATGGCTGGGTTTGGTGGGGGGTAATTGTAGCACCCTCCTAGGTAGGTGCTAGTGAGAGAGTATCGTTTTGGCTCTATCTGCCTATCAGAGGAGCAGCAGGGAAATCTATATTGCTTTCTGCCTACCAGAGAGCAGGATCTGTGAGTTAGGTCTGCTCAGTGTGCTCAGTGTGTGATTAATTGAGTCTAGAGAGTGTTTCCACACTGATCCAATAGGAAGCCATGTTGGACAGTGGGAGGAAACCTGACCAATGAGTACACAGACCTTGATACAGTCCCAGTGATTGGTAGAGACTGGCTATCTTGGTGCATTATGGGATACTGTATAAAAGCCAGGAGCACATGTGCTGCGGGGTCTTTGGCTGGTGAGAAGATTCCCGGAGGGAGGGTGGCGGCTGCCTCCTCCTCTGTAGCAGTGGCACGTGGTCACAGGCAGTTGGCCTGAGGACCAGAGGAAAGAAACTGAACCCAGAGGTCCAGGAGAACTGACTGGAGGGGTAAAGTCACTGGAGACCCTAGAAAAACAGTATAGTGAGTACAGGGGATCGTGTCAAGGGGTCTGACCTGAGGGAGGCCACCCCGGTGTAGGATAGTCAGAGGACAGGTGTCAGTCTGTGGAGTGAAAGGGGATATTAGGCAGGTATAAAGATAATCTACCTAACAAAGTCGTCTGAACAGAGACTTGACCTAAATTCATCAAGTGGCAAGGTGAATCTGCAGCTTGGCTGCATCTTCAGATAGGAGTCCTCATCCATTGTGAATAGTTAACTTGGAGTATCCCACTATTCCTTTCCCATCCCTATTTAAAATAAAACACCAAAAACAACTACATACCCCTGGATTGATCATGGACTGAGCCAAAGAAGTAAAGTGTTCATTTATGAATGCCAATGTTGCTAATGGTAACCCAGGGGGACCCGCGAGTGTATTATCCAGCAGTCCTCAAGGGGGCAGTGCTACACATAGAACCCAGTAACCAAAGCTGACTTCCAGGCTAGCCTTGTGACATTAGGTCTACTGGGGATGAATGGGGCACTTTAAAAGACTAGCTGAAGATGGCCATGCCAGATTGCTGCTGTAGCCCCCTTGACACCTATATCAATTTAGTTTTTTTCTACTTTGTAGTTAGGTCAGACTGATTGTATAGTTTTTCCCCTGTTTTTTGGAATGAGGATTGAAAAGTAAGAGCAGAGGTACTGAAAGTATACGAGGTAGACACATAAAGGAGGACCACAGCCTCACGTAAAGCCCTAGAACCCAGCACCACCAACACAAGAGAAGAACAAAACATATCAGAGGGAAGATGGGACATTTGGGTGTAGCTTTTGGATTCAGGAGAGGGTGTCTGTGTAAATAGATGGCCTTTTTGTGTAGTACAAGAGTCATTTCATCTAGCTAGTGGTCCAGATAGGACCTATGTTAAGATGGTAATGTCAGAACAGAGAATTATAATCAATAATCAAAAAAAAAACCTGAATCTTTGTTACACAATCAGCATTAACTCACATTCTAGTTCTTTACATTTGGAGACTCCATGGTAGGTCATCATACAAAGGGTACAAAAAGCAAACTGACAGCTTGAGCAAATGCCCATTGTGCCGCCCGGCTCTTGCATTACAGGAGTCTGACAGCTTAGACGAGGGCAATAAACCACATCAGTCATCAATTCCAAAGTAGACTTCAAGAGGAGACTATCATAGCGGCTGAACAATTCTTCTCCGACCAGCTTCTTTACCTGCAAAAGTACACAAATTTACAGGATGTTAATGGCAACTGCTTTTGGACTCTACGTTTACACTACTCACAGAATAATAAAGCCCAACTCCAGGCAGGTAAAACAAATTACCATTGCAGTGGATCCCCATTTGTGTGATGATCCAGACAGAAGTTGAACAATTATGTCACCAATCTAAGGAGCATTCTTCTAATGAACCACCAAAGAAAGAGCATTTTTTTCCTACTAAATAAGGAAGCCAAACCCCCTTCCCACACTGCAAGAGTTACATGTTCATTAAGTCTAGTGATAGAAGAACAAAGTTTAATACTTACCCTATTACACTCTCCATCAGTCTCTGGTGCTCTCC
Source organism: Pelophylax lessonae (assembly GCF_965119305.1). NCBI lineage: Eukaryota > Metazoa > Chordata > Amphibia > Anura > Ranidae > Pelophylax > Pelophylax lessonae. Next base: position 317,846,002 of record NC_138773.1, read on the forward strand.
TTACTATTAGTGGTTAGTAGGGAAAAAATGCCCTTTTTTGGTGCTTAGTGAGAAGATTGGAAGATTGGTAACCAACAAGGGAACAGAAATGCGACTTCAAAGGTGCCAATAATCAAATTACCTGTATAACACAAAAGCCAATTGTAACAGATCCCCAATACTTGGACCAAGTATTTCTGTCTTAGGTCTCCAGAATCTCACATGATGCAGTGACCTGGCCCCTCAATTCCCCCCAAGCATCAGCCTAAGCTAGATGAAGGGTAAAACAAAAGACACTTTATTCAACAACTCACTTCCAATATATACAGTCTCATGTGTTTGATTTCATTATCATATGCAAATGCAATTGCATACAGAACATAGTCAACATACCTTGTTCATCTGGAAAGAGACAATAGGTGAATGAGACTGCAACATTATCATAATTTATAAATATCTCAATGGGGATCTCAGCATAGAAAAAAAGCTGTTCAGTCGAAGGGATTGCATGAGGACTAGAGGGCATACAATGCGATTGGAGGAGAAGCGTTTTAACCTCAGGCAACGAGGCAACGTGGGGGGTTCTTTACTGTTAAGGCTACAAGATTGTGGAATTCTCTACCACAAGAGGTGGTTTGTGCGGGAAGTATGGTGGCTTTCAAAAGACTCTTAGACGTACATCTCAAGGATCAGAACATTCAGGGGTATGAGAGATGATTACAGCCACACACACCTACCCAGGTTGAACTGGATGGACTATTGTCTTTATTCAGCCTCACCTACTATGTAACTATGTATATATAATTAACTCAACAAACAACAAGCCCCCAAAACAAAGCCGAATACGTATTCCTAGAGGTGTAAAGACAAAACCACCTCTAAACAGATGACAGCAGAAGACGTAGGCTCGCAGACTTCACATCTTCATTTTCAAAACACCTTACTATAAATGTCAATACACATCCCCACAGTAGACAATAGCTGAGTTTGACGTCATTAGCATCTCTTTAGTCTCTCATTGTGTGGAGAAGTCCTCTGCTGCAACAGGCAGCTTTAGGCCTGTAACATTGATCCCAGTCTCAGAGTCCGTATCTTGGGGTGACATGAACCGGAGTCCAAAACAACACCACTCCCATGGTCCTCCAGCATATACCCCCACACAGAGGTGTGCTCCCCTACAAGCCAGGGCCCATAGTCCGTGGGCAGGAGTCTGGCCTTCACACACCTCCAGTAGCCCGTGGCGAACGTCCCAGCAAAAAGGCGTTCGTCACACCAATTTTGATATAGTTTTCTACAAACAACATAAAAATCAGAGACAATGGACACTAGTGTTACAATACACTTAGTTGAAAGAACACACTGCCAAGTATCCTGGCAGAGGACTGACTTATCCCCATGGGTGGATACACAGAATTGTTCATAATTCATGGTCTCAACATGTTTCACCTTTGTGCTTCGTAAGGATCTATAGGGATGTGGTGCATTATTTTGGCTCTCCCTCATTTCATCACAGTTGATAATTGGTTCCTTAGATCAGTGTATCTCAACCTTTTTTCAGTCAAGGCACCCTATAAGGTTTGGCACAATCGTGAGGCACTCCATTCTAAAATGTAAAAAATGAAACTAAACTAACAGTAACATCCACACACTTAGGACACCCAACATTGGAGGTGATTTATTCTTCAACAGCCAATACTGTACATCTTTTCACATCAGTACTGACTACTATTCCAGTGTTTCTCCTCAGTTGCTCTCCCCCACTCAGCTAATGTGTCCCCAGTGCTGACAGAGAGGGGCAGGGGAGGTTCAAACAAGGAAGCTGTGCAGGCATCCAACGTCCTCCTTATCACCTAGTGACATCATTGGTTGTTAGGGCGCTGATGGCTGAAGAGATGTAAAGATGCACAATTAAAACCTGTGGCTTTGTGTAACCAAAATGCAGGCTGGATCCACCCAATGGCTTGTATACAATTATTGGGCAATTTTAAGGCATTTTGCCAAGGCACCCCTGAAGAAACCAGAAGGCACCCCAGTGTGCCTGGTCACCCTAGTTGAAAAAGGATGCCTTAGATTGGTAGTCAATGGGAAGAATATTCCTTCAGTTGTTGGTCAGTGAGAAGAATGTACATGTAGCTGAAAAAAATCATGGTGACTTATCTAAAAGTTTGAGATTGTTCATGGAACCACTAGCAGCCTTTGAATGAACTTTAGGGATTCCACAGATCCCTGGTTGAGAAAGGCTGTACTACAGCATTCACAGTATGGTCAGAATGGAGCCTGTGCAACAGGGACTGGATGCTTTTCTGCGCCCAGCACTCATGTGAACTAAGGCTCACTGTGTCCCTAACTCCCTTACAAGACCCCACCACCACCAGCAGCAGTTTACAGAGTGTGGTGAATTCTTCATTGCAGAGCTGCTTAACCACTTAAGCCCCGGAAGATTTTACCCCCATTCCGACCAGGGGGTATTTTGCGATTCGGCACTGCGTGACTTTAACGGAGAATTGCGCGGTCGTGCGACGCTGTACCTAAACAAATTTGGCGTCCTTTTTTTCCCACAAACAGAGCTTTCTTTTGGCGGTATTTGATCACCTGTGCGATTTTTTGATCACGCGCTATAAACAAAAAAAGAGCGTCCATTTTGCAAAAATAGCAATATTTTTCCCTTTTTTTTTATATGAAATTCCCCCCCAAAAAAATGTAAAAATCAAAATTTTTTAAAATTTTCGGCCAATTTGTTTTATGCTACATATGTTTGGTAAAAAAAATCGCAAAAAGCGTATTTTGATTGGTTTGCGCAAAAGTTATTGCGTTTACTAACTAAGGGAAAGATTTTTGTCATTTTTGTTGTTTTTTTTTTTAACGCGTAATGGCGGCGATCTGCGATTTTTTTTGCGGTACTGCGACATTGCGGCGGACAGATCGGACCCTTGACTGACATTTTTGACACTTTTGGGGTTACCAGTGACATTTCTACAGTAATCAGTGCTATACATATGCACTGTTACTGTAAAAATACACTGGTAGTGAAGGGGTTAACTTTATTTGAGAGGGAGGGGCTGTGTGTGTCCCTAGGGGCGTGATTCTAACTGTGATTGGCTGGGGCTTCAGCTGTATGCAGAGTGATCAACGGATCTACATAGTAGATCCATGTGATCAGCTCTCATACAGCGAGGAGAATGACAGGCAGCTTGTTTACACAAGCTGCCTGACTTTCTCCCTCTCCCCCGCCGATCGCAGAGTGGCCGGCGGACATCGGGTCCGCCGGTCACACGCGCGGGGGGGTCCGTGACCACTCGGGAGCGGGAGCGCGCCTCCGGGGGCGCGCGCTCGCTCCCTAGACCCTCACAAGCTAGTGACGTAGCCCTACGTCACTTTGCCTGTGAGGGGCTGACCGCCGACGTAGATAGTCGTGCGGCGGTCGGCAAGTGGTTAAGGAAGTTACAGGATACATGAAACAGTGCCAGTTCTCTGTACTTCCATTGTGCTTGGCCATGTGACCACAGACCACATGGCCAAGCACAAGAAACCAATGGGTAAACATCATTGCACCTGTCCTGATACTTCTATTCAGCTTCGCACTGGAGGATCTTGCATCTCTCCACTCATTGGGCCTAAGCAACCGGCTTCAGCTCATAAACCACCATGAATTAACGTCTGTCAGGGGTGTCAAATTCAATTTCATCATGGGCCGCATCAGCATTATGGTTGCCCTCAAAGGGCCGGTTGTATCTGTAAGATTAGATGTCCTGAACACTCTACGGCCCCTTACACCCTTACATGTGAGATGTCAAGAGCCCCCCCACCATCAGAAGTCAAGAGTCACCATCCCTTCCTTACATTACAATACACCCCCTTACCTTGTGCTGCTTCAAGGAAGAAGATGAGGGTGGGTCTGGGAAGAAGTGCAGGGTCTGGAGGAGAACCATAGGAGAGCTGGAGTCAGCTTCCAGAGTCTGCTGAGTGCTGAGACCAGGGGAGGCAGAGAAATGGTGGTGTTGCGGCTGCACAGAGAGGTGCAGAATCTGTAGGAGGAGTTCTCTCCTCCACTCTGCTGCAGACTGCTGAGAGGGGGTGGGGGGGTGGTCAAAGACAAGCCTTTCTGCGGCTGCACAGAAGAGTGCAGGATCTGGCAAAGGAGTTCTGTCCTCTCTGCTGCCGACTACTGAGACAAGGTGGGGGCAGAGACAAGGGAGGTGCCGCATCTGCAGGAGAGGTGCGAGGGCCACATGAAATGGCCTGGGGGGCCACATTCGGCCCGTGGGCCTTATGTTTAAAACCTGTGGTCTACATGGTTAGCTAAATATGAAGCCTAAAAAAAAATAAAATAAACAGGTTACCTGAGCAGGTGTAGCAACTGACGTGCACTTGGGTTCCGGACAATTAAGTGAACGGACTTGGCCATCTCTGATTTGAATTTCAAAGTAGTCTCTAAGGCAGCTATCACAGTACACATGGCTGCAGTCCTTAAAATACGTACACTTACTGCCTAGCTTCTCAGAGAAGCAGATATTGCATAAGAAGGGTTTGTTGTCAAAACATTTCTTCTTTTGGCTCTCATCAAAGTCCAGTATGTGTTTGATGATGTCATACACCGATTGGACATCTTGTATAGCCCGTCTGTCAACCGGTACCTCTTCAGTTGCTGCTGCGACAATGCTGAGACTTGCTTCCTCATCGGCCTGCAGCAAGGCATGCGTTCTATTATTGGTAAACTGAATTTCATAAGGTGATTTTATATTTAAGTATTCAAGAGTCTCTTCTTTAAGAAACTGCATCCAAGCAAACAAAACGACACTTCCTCTGTTCTCCTCCCATAAATCGTCTAACCGCTGGCACATATTTGTAAGCTGAAATATTGAGTAAAAAAGGATTAGAACTGTTTTACATTTTTTAGAGCTAAATTCTTTCTACATAAAATGCACATGTTCCCCTTGCCGGTACATGATCCTTCCTCTCGTAGCTCCCCCGCCGATTGGCCCACCACTAGTTAATCATTGCTGACCCCAACCCATAATACTCCCCCTGTTGTACCCGGTCCTGACTACAGTTGGTTCCCATGTGGGGTAGTCGGACCCCGGTGTACCTTAACCACTTTACCGCTGAGTACCGTAGTACTACTGCGGCAAAGTGGCTCGTTATCGTCTGACGACGTAGACCTACGTCTCCAGACTCCTCCCCCTGTAGGCGGCGCTCGCGCGCCGCCGGAGGCGCGCTCCCGCTGTTTTCATTCACAGCGGGAGTCGGGCCAGGGGAGGAGCGGCGGCGATCGCCGCTGCTCTGCCCCGATCGTCAGGGAATCCAGTTTGGAGATCCGCCCGCCTGTGTAAACAGAGCGGGCGGATCTCCTCAGTGACAGGGAGTGACAGATGTTACCTCCCCCCCCCGCACACGTTAGTAAGCACAGGCATACATTAACCCCTCCCTCTCCAAAAAAATTAACCTCTTCCCTGCCAGTGTCATTTTTACAGTAACAGTGCATATTTATAGCACTGATTACTGCAGTAATGTCACTGGTAACCCCAAAAGTGTCAAAAATGTCAGTCAAGGGTCCGATCTGTCCGCCGCAATGTCGCAGTCCTGCAAAAAAAATCGCAGATCGCCGCCATTACTCGTTAAAAAAAAAACACCAAAAATGACATAAATCTTTCCCTTAGTTAGTAAACGCAATAACTTTTGCGCAAACCAATCAAAATATGCTTATTGCGATTTTTTTTACCAAACATAGGTAGCAGAAAACAAATTGGCCAAAAATGTAAAAAAAAATTGGTTTTTACATGTATTTTGGGGGGAATTTCATATAAAAAAATGTTAAAAATATTGTTATTTTTTCAAAATAAACGCATTTTTTGTTTATAGCGCAAAAAGTAAAAATCGCACAGGTGATCAAACACCACCAAAAGAAAGCTCTGTTTGTGGGAAAAAAAACGTGCAATTGTCAGTTAAAGTCGCACAGTGCCAAATCGCAAAAAGTGGCCCAGACGTAAGACAGCAAAATGCTCTAGTGGTAAAGTGGTTAATGTTTGGTCCTCATAGGGTGGAAGCTCGACACACTCGTATGTCACCGGCAAGGTTCACCTGAAGTGCATTGACTCGACCTGTTATTATGTTCATGTCTCTTGTTTCAAATCTGTGACCATTGTGATCATTTTTCTCTTCCTTATTATGGTAATACAACGTTTGTACCTAACCTTCTTGCAAAAATTCAATAAAAATCCGGTTTTAAAAAAAAATGCACATGTTCCCAGAATATGGACATTAAAGGCTTTACATAATCTTAATCCCTTAGTGGGAGATGAGGAAGAGTTATGGGGATGACGATGGAGGGAGAAGTGGCGGGGTTATGGAGATGAGGATGGTTTATGGAGATTAGGATCAGGGAAGATGGGGATGGGGTTATGCAGATGAAAACTGGGGGAGGAGATGAGAAGGGCTTATGAAGATCAGGATGGGGAGAGATAAGGAAGGGTTATGCTAATAAAAATGGGGGGAGGAGATGAGAAGAGGTCTGTGTCCTTTGTAATGTATCAGAAATAAAGAAGGCAGGGCTGACACCAGGTACTGTGATGTCTAAGGGGAAGGTAGGAGCACAGTTTATTCTCAGAAGATGTCAAACTGATCCCAGATATAAGCTGAATGCACCATTTGTCCATCCACACAGGCTCTAACTTCAATTAAATTCAACATTTAAAGTCCAACCCCACATAAAATCATTTTTTTTTTTTTGTCAATCCCTTCCCCCACAACACTCTAACCCATTGTGCCCACTGTCAAGTTGTCCTTCCCTGGGGAAGCCAAATGTACTCACCTGAGTGCCCCCATCCAGATCCTTGGCTGATGCGGTTTCCTCTTGCAGGGACTTCTAAACTAGTACCATATGTTAACCTTCGCTGTCCAGTTTCCTACAATCCCATCAGTCCAATGTCAAACCTCTTCTAGATCCTAAGAGTACCCCTCTGCTGGATGTTCAATAGGAATTGTCCACATCATTCAGGCAGTGTTGTGGAATCCCGAAAGACGGACACACCCAGGAAGAAAAGGAAGTGGAGAAGGTCAAATGATCACAGGATTAGGTAGGTGAAAATGGGGGTTTAGATAGTTTTTTTTTTTTTTTTTTTTTAGTTCTTTAGTGGAATGCGTCAAAATACAAAAACTTCCTGATTGGCTGAGTTTAATTGACAGCAATTTGAGCCAATGGCTCCCTTGCAGTGTTTCAGCAAATCAGGAGGGGGAGTCCCGGACGGCAGAGACACTCGTGCACATCGTTGGATAGAGATGGGACCCAGATAAGTATTAGTGGGGCTGCTGCACAAAGAAGGCTTTTTATCTGAATGCATAGAATGCATTCAGATAAAAAAAAAAAAAACTGTTGACTTTACAATTACTTTAGGACAAACAGACTTAAAAGGTGCATGAAGAAACAAAAACTGTAGATTGGTACCTCAACGAGCTTAAGAGAAAGAGAGAACATAGAGCAGGGTTTCTCAACCAGGGTTCTGTGGAATCCTAGGATTCCTCTAGAGGTTGCTAGGGGTTCCTTGGGCAATGAGTAATTTTTGCCTCTCAGATAAGTTCCCTCCAGGGGAGGACTGGGCCAGGGGGCAGGGGGGCAATTGCCCCCCAGGCCACTCTGATGCTCAATAAAAAGGCTGCACCGTTTCTGCTACAGACATGACTAAAGGATTCCCGGGGAAGAGAAGTAAAAAGTCCACACTGCTGACGTACTGAATGCGGGATGAAGACAAGGACAGAGCGCAGCCCCCCCCCCCCCCCAGCATGGATGGCGTAAACTGTGTCTGAACAGAGGCCGGTTCCAGGCCCCACTGGAGACTCTCCTCCCCCAGCCAGCCTCGACCGAGCTGTCCCAGCTCCCCCCAACCGCTCCCTGCTGGCAATGTCAGGAACCCTGATTTTCCCGGTGAGTAGAGAGTACCTGGAGTGGAGCTTCAGCCTGCAATGGGGGTCAGGAGACGGGCCGGGAAGAGGGAGAGAGGGAGGGGGGCCGAGTTGCTGCACCATGGGCCTCTGGTTTGTACTTGTACCCTGGGCCAAAGGTTGCCAGTCAGCCCCTGGTTCCCACTGACACCATTGATCTTTTTAGGTATCTGGAAGGAGATAATTCTTCACAATCACCACCAGTGCAAGTAGCATTCTTCCCGCTGACCATCACACTAAAGTATCATGAGTTGTAGATAGAGGGATTTTTATCAAGGCTTCCCTGCAACCTGAAAGTTTTTTAAGGTTTCCTCAGTGTTGGAAAGGTTGAGAAAGGCTGGCATAGGGCATAGAGTGTGGCAAATGTGTATGTGCCATTAGCAATACAATAAAGATGAACAGTGCATTCAATTGGTCATACCCGGGTAGTAAACGCAAACCATCCTTTTTTTAAACCCAGTGATTAGATAAAGGATGGGGATGGGAGGGAGGTTTACTTTTATCCTGGGTTTGGGCTGTAAGGGATAAGACTTGCCCCATGATCACAAGGATCTCCCCCTCCCCCAGCCCAGATACATACCGTCCTTCCCAAATTCTGCAATCAAAAAAACACAAAGAAAGGCGCATCAACCTAGCGCATTATCCTCAATATAGGCTTTATTATTAAAACATAAAAATGGCTACTCACAAACAAAGGTAAAAATCAATCACATCGGAATTAAAATCTTGAGTATCGAGAGTAGTCCATACAAATGTCCCTTGTCCTATTAGGATGACGGCTGACGCGTTTCAAGGCATACGCCTCTTCCTCAGAGCCTTCCTCAGTGGCTAGAGGTAAAGAGGTTAATAATAAAGCCTATATTGAGGATAATGCGCTAGGTCGATGCGCCTTTCTTTGTGTTTCTTGTTTGCAGTATTGTTGGACTGCCCCAGTCCTTTTAGGCAGCAGGATCCTAGCCATCCAAGACGCCATTTTGAAAGTCCCGTGGGCAGAGCAGTCAAGGAGTCGGTTTTTCTGAGCGCAGGAGATAGGTGGTTTATCCACCTTGTTTTTGTTTGGAACTTGCCTAAATCTGACAGCCACAAGGATGAGTTATAGAGTTATATAGATGATTCGAGATGAGGAAGGGTTATACAGATGAAGATGGGGAGAAGATGATATGCCTGTGTTCTTTTTAATGTATCAGAAATAAAGTAGGCAGGGATGACACCATGTGCTTAGGCATTCAGGGCCAAAAATACACGTTGTCATGTCAAAGAGGAAAGTAGGAGCATGCTATATTTTTCTCCCAGCAACGCCTATTTATCTGTACTTGCTGCATTTGTAAAAGAATAAAACATGGGGACACAGACATATGAGAAAATACTTTACCTGTTCTGGGGAAAGCCACTTGCAGCTGAGTGTGAAGATGGGGCAGGTAGTGGAGGGATAGCCTGGAGGAAGCTCAAAGTTCAGGACAATTGGTGGTAGAAAGGAAACCGTGTTCTCAAAGCTTTCCACCATGATGTTTGATGAAGAGGTGGCTAAAGACAATTAAAAAAATGAAAGACTTTCATTCGGAGGGTTTACTTGTTTGGCTGTAAATCTGTCTAAAAAAATACAGGTTACCAATTTGCAGACCATCTACTGTCAAACAATAAATATAAATGGGTATCTGTTTGCAGGAGAAATCCCTCTTCCAGTTACCAGACGTATACATTGCCATCATAGTGTTCACCTCTTCCAGTATGATTATCCGTGTTACATGGAGTAGGCAGCAAATACATAGGGTAGCGTAGAGAAGGCTGGCTACTGTTCATTATGAGTCAGCACAAGCCAGCTCCTTTCCTTTCCCGGAGCACACTTCCAATTCTTTGTGACACTAATGCTAGCTGGACTAATGCTAGCATACAGTGCCTTGCAAAAGTATTCGGGCCCCTTTGAACTTTGCGACCTTTTGCCACATTTCAGGCTTCAAACATAAGGATATAAAACTGTAATTTTTTGTGAAGAATCAACAACAAGTGGGACACAATCATGAAGTGGAACGAAATGTATTGGATATTTCAAACTTTGTTAACAAACAAAAAACTGAAAAATTGGGCGTGCAAAATTTTTCAGCCCCTTTACTTTCAGTGCAGCAAACTCTCTCCAGAAGTTCAGTGAGGATCTCTGAATGATCCAATGTTGACCTAAATGACTAATGATGATAAATAGAATCCACCTGTGTGTAATCAAGTCTCCGTATAAATGCACCTGCACTGTGATAGTCTCAGAAGTCCGTTTAAAGCGCAGAGAGCATCATGAAGAACAAGGAACACACCAGGCAGGTCCGAGATACTGTTGTGGAGAAGTTTAAAGCCGAATTTGGATACAAAAAGATTTCCCAAGCTTTAAACATCCCAAGGAGCACTGTGCAAGCGATAATATTGAAATGGAAGGAGTATCAGACCACTGCAAATCTACGAAGACCTGGCCGTCCCTCTAAGCTTTCAGCTCATACAAGGAGAAGACTGATCAGAGATGCAGCCAAGAGGCCCATGATCACTCTGGATGAACTGCAGAGATCTACAGCTGAGGTGGGAGACTCTGGCCTTTATGGAAGAGTGGCAAGAAGAAAGCAATTTCTTAAAGATATCCATAAAAAGTGTTGTTTAAAGTTTGCCACAAGCCACCTGGGAGACACACCAAACATGTGGAAGAAGGTGCTCTGGTCAGATGAAAAATCTAAATTTTTGGCAACAATGCAAAATGTTATGTTTGGCGTAAAAGCAACACAGCTCATCACCCTGAACACATCATCCCCACTGTTAAACATGGTGGTGGAAGCCAGTGGCGTCACTATGGGGGTGCGGTGGGTGCGGTCCGCACCGGGTGACACCCGCCAGAGGGGTGACACCACCTAAGCCTAAACCTCCTCCCAACCTTCCTGAAATGCCCATGGCGTGTGCGGGCAGCGGGTTGTCTACACGCCGCGGGCAACACTTTGTATGTTGGCCGGGATGTCTCTCCAGCTGCCTGCAGTCTTCTCTTGTCACTGTGTGTACGGACTCGGAGTACACTGAAGCCGCCTCTCCTCTTCTTGCTGTGATGTTTACTTCCTGACTGTACACAGAGCAGGAGGGGGGAGGGGCACACCACGCTGCTTGAATGGCATTCTCTGTCAGGATAAGAGAAGCTGGGACGAGATAAATTGCAGGTAACCCTTCCACTGCTGGCACATTATCAATGGAAGGGATCGTCCATGTTCTTTTTAACTTCAAGAAAATTGAACTTCAACAGTATTTTATGTTTTAGGAGAGTACTGCTGTAATATGCCATGTACTATGTATCCAGTCTCTTGTATACTACAGAAGCGTGCTCCCAGTCTCCAACAACCCCTGTATAATGTCCGCAGTCTCTGACCGTCTCCTGTATAATGTCCGCAGTTTCTGACCGTCTCCTGTATAATGTCCGCAGTTTCTGACCGTCTCCTGAAAAATGTCCGCAGTCTGACCGTCTCCTGTATAATGTCCGCAGTCTCTGACCGTCTCCGGTATAATGTCCGCAGTCTCTGACCGTCTCCGGTATAATGTCCGCAGTCTCTGACCGTCTCCTGAAAAATGTCCGCAGTCTCTGACCGTCTCCGGTATAATGTCCGCAGTCTCTGACTGTCTCCTGTATAATGTCCGCAGTCTCTGACTGTCTCCTGTATAATGTCCGCAGTCTCTGACTGTCTCCTGTATAATGTCCCCAGTCTCTGACCGTCTCCTGTATTATGTCCGCAGTCTCTGACCGTCTCCTGTATAATGTCCGCAGTCTCTGACCATTTCCTGTATAATGTCCGCAATCTCTGACTGTCTCCTGTATAATGTCCGCAGTCTCTGACCGTCTCCTGAAAAATGTCCGCAGTCTCTGACCGTCTCCTGTATAATGTCCGCAGTCTCTGACCGTCTCCTATATAATGTCCGCAGTCTCTGACTGTCTCCTGTATAATGTCCGCAGTCTCTGACCGTCTCCTGTATAATGTCCGCAGTCTCTGACAGTCTCTTGTATCATGTCCGCAGTCTTTGACTGTCTCCTGTATAATGTCCGCAGTCTCTGACCATCTCCTGAAAAATGTCCGCAGTCTCTGACCGTCTCCTGAAAAATGTCCGCAGTCTCTGACCGTCTCCCGTATAATGTCCGCAGTCTCTGACCGTCTCCTGAAAAATGTCCGCAGTCTCTGACCGTCTCCTGTATAATGTCCGCAGTCTCTGACCGTCTCCTGAAAAATGTCCGCAGTCTCTGACCGTCTCCTGTATAATGTCCGCAGTCTCTGACCATTTCCTGTATAATGTCCGCAGTCTCTGACCGTCTCCTGTATAATGTCTGCAGTCTCTGACCGTCTCCTGAAAAATGTCCGCAGTCTCTGACAGTCTCTTGTATCATGTCCGCAGTCTCTGACCATCTCCTGTATCATGTCTGTAGTCTCTGACCATCTCTTGTATTATTTCCACAGTCTCTGACCATCTCCTGTATCATGTCAGCAGTCTCTAACCATATATGGTATCATGTCTGTAGTCTCTGACCATCTCTTGTATGTGGGAGGAATTTTGCCCTTTCCTTACCCCTACACTGTGAGTTACACACCCCTGTCTCCTGCACTCTTGTTTTATACTCCTAATTTTTTTTTATACATTACACACTCCTGGGCCCTGCGTTCTGTGCATTATGTACTCCTGGACCATGCTCTCTGTGTGTATCATGTACTCCTAAACCTGGAACTGGCTTCAGCCCTCTGTGCATTACATTCATCTAAATCTTGAACCCATTGCATTACACACCCTGGACCCCTGCAGCCTGCACTATGTATCCTAAACCCGTCACTGACTGCAGCACTCCCGAACCCCTGTGCTCTGCTTTACACACTCCTGAACTATATACATAATACTGTACATTATATACTTCTCACCAAAGTCTTCATTGTCTCAACAGTTGCTGGATGCTATGCAGTCCCTGACTATTTTATTGAATTTATTCTTTAGGTAGGCTCAGACAAAGCAATTGAAGCATATTTTATAGGTACAAGGAAGTCTGGGTTTTTTTTAAACATATCCCTTAAGCCCCTCCCACAATTTACCGCAAGCTAGCATGCCGCAGGTCGTTTCACTCCTCCAGTGTTCCTCATTGTGAAGTTCAAAAGTTGGGAGGTATGATTAAGTGGTGACAGCAGGCTCTTTTCCTGGCTCAGTCCACCAGAGAACAGGTAGCGAGCTGCAGGCTGTCAGTTTATCTTCCCCACTTCCCCCCTCTTTTCTCCTGTCAGCAGTGCAGGAGAAGAGAGAGCCGCTCTCATCTGATTGCTGCCCAGCTTACTGCCCAGTCTTTTTCCCTTCCCGCTGGCCACCGCGGAGGGCCAATCAGAAGAGACTAGGGGGGCATCATGGGACATGTAGTCCCGGAAGATTGGCGGCCCCATTTGTTGTCCACAGGGAGCAGACCACAGCTCCCATCATGCACTCTGCTAGGGGGAGAGATTGAGGACTGAGAACCTGGGAGGGAGTGCTACACCATAAAGAGAGGACTGCGCTGGGGGAAGTCAGAGAGAGCCACACTGCCCAGCGCCACCAGAGAGAGGGCCACACTGCCCAGCACCACCAGAGAGAGGGCCACACTGCCCAGCACCACCAGAGAGAGGGCCATGCTGCTGCCCAGCACCACCAGAGAGAGAAAGACTGTGTCACTGCCAGGGTACAGACGGGCTACACTACTGACCAAAGTCAGCCTGGTTAACCCAGAGGGAGCAAACGTCTAACTGGAGGGATCACTGCTGCAATTTTGCTGGGTCTGGCAGGATGGCCTGTCAGCCATTATCTGTTACTGCTCCTAGGGACTGAGCCATTAGGAAGTGCCTAACCTGCTATCCTGTAGGCCTTATTGACCGTCACAACCTGCTTCAAAAAACTCCAACGCTGAGCTGCTGCCAGCCCGAATATAGGGGGGGGGGGTGACACCATATTTTACCGCACCAGGTGACACCAACCCTAGTGACACCACTGGTGGCAGCATCATGGTTTGGGTCTGCTTTTCTTCAGCAGGGACAGGGAAGATGGTTAAAATTGATGGGAAGATGGATGGAGACAAATACAGGACCATTCTGGAAGAAAACCTGATGGAGTCTGCAAAAGACCTGAGACTGGGACGGAGATTTGTCTTCCAACAAGACAATGATCCAAAACATAAAGCAAAATCTACAATGGAATGGTTCACAAATAAACATATCCAGGTGTTAGAATGGCCAAGTCAAAGTCCAGACCTGAATCCAATCGAGAATCTGTGGAAAGAACTGAAAACTGCTGTTCACAAACGCTCTCCATCCAACCTCACTGAGCTCGAGCGATTTTGCAAGGAAGAATGGGCAAAAATTTCAGTCTCTCGATGTGCAAAACTGATAGAGACATACCCCAAGCTGTAATCACAGCAAAAGGTGGCGCTACAAAGTATTAACTTAAGGGGGCTGAATAATTTTGCACGACCAATTTTTCAGTTTTTTATTTGTTAAAAAAGTTTGAAATATTCAATAAATTTCGTTCCACTTCATGATTGTGTCCCACTTGTTGTTGATTCTTCACAAAAAATTTAAATTTTATATCTTTATGTTTGAAGCCTGAAATGTGGCAAAAGGTCGCAAAGTTCAAGGGGGCCGAATACTTTCGCAAGGCACTGTACATGGCTTGAATTTTGTCGTGTGAACGACAAGAATCAATCAATTACACCATCCACACTATCAATGTGGATGGAGGAATCTCCAGTGCCGGCTATTGAGTTCACCAACAAAAAAAAACAGTAGTAAGAGGCGCTAGGATTTCAATGCTTTTTACAATGGTATAAACCTAAGGAAATCTTTCAACAAGCTTACTGGCTGCGCAGGATCACATATACTGTACGTGATCCTGCATTTCTGGGTATCGGAGCCGATCAGCGGGTCCGGTGGACTTGATGTCCTCCAATACCCACACGGTGTTCCCTTGCATGACGCACCAGGACTGTTACCCTGATTATTGAGCCATATGCAGAGACCAATTTATAGGAAATTTGGATTTTCCTCTGGATTTCCCTTTTTTTGTCCTTCCTGGCTCTTTGCATCTCTTCCCCAGGACTTTGGCCCGGTTTGGTACTCACCTCCTTGGGGAGTCCCCGGTTATGGTTCAGTTCCCTCTGACCTAGGCCGTTTTATCAGTGCGCTGTGCCTCATACCAGGGATTGTGGCCATGTTTTAAACACAAGGAATGAATAGAAGGATTACAGGTCTTCGGCCCCTGAAGAAGCCAATACTTGAGGTTCATACCTCGGCGAAACATGTCGGGCCTTTGTGATCCCTTGTTACTATTAACGATTCTTGTTTTGTAGCTATATGGATATGCACATTTCTGTGTTTTCGTGTTTTTAAACCTATTGTTTTCACAATAAAAATCTTTTTTATTACTTGGTCCTCTTTGGATAACTTATTGCCACCTGTATCTATGCCTCTAAAGTCCCATACTTATGGTGGTAATTGGTCCTTTATTCCTCTGGCCCTGGGCTTGATCATATATTGGACAATATTCCCTGCCTGAACTCCTTTTACCTTCAGATATATTTAGGGATGTGGCTATGATTGGGGGAGTTATGTGACTCAGTATTCCTCTACCTCTTTTTCTGAATACCCACCGATCGTTCTGCATACAGGCAGAACGGTGGTCTGCCTATGTAAACAAGGTAGATCACCATTCTGTCAGTATGGATGACTTTGATCCTATGTTCCTGCAAAGCAGGGACTGGGATCTATGCCTTCCCCTAGTTAAAGAACCTCCCCCACATTGAGACAAAACTCGTTAGGCACACACTTATCCCTTTTACTGCCCTAGATGTTAACCCCTTCTCAGCCAGTGTCATTAGTACAGTGACAGTGCATATTTTTAGCAGTGATCACTGTATTAGTGTCACTAGTTCCCACAAAGTGTCAAAAGTGCCAGTTAGTGTCCGATTTGCCCACCGCAATATTGCAGTCCCGCTATAAGTCGCTGATTGCCGCCATTAGTAGTAAAATATATGTTCCGGATTTCATTTTATAAATCTGGTCACCTTAATATACAGTATTCTAGACATATTACATGCATTTTATTTGACTTACATTTAACAGATATTCTAAAATTTGGAGGAAGTTCCAGACACACTTGGATTTCCCCTCCCGGAGCTGTGTCCGTTCTCTTAAACTCATCTTCAGGGTATATACTGCTAAGAGCTAGCAGTTCATCCTCTTGGGCTTCCTGGTTTTCAATGGACATTGGTTTATCTGTCGAGGCCATAAAACAGAGTAAATTAATCATTTCAGTCAAGCTGCTATTAGCATGAACTCAATATACACTACATGTCAAACAGTTAACTATTAGGCTCAAAGTGCAACTCTGGGCACTAGAAAAAATATACCCTTGCAGTGGGGCCCACCCTTCTGCAAGGGTTAAATGCTTCTTTGGTCTTGGTGTAGTGGTTTTTATTCTTCCCTCCAGAAGTCTTCCAATATGCTGTGCGAATGATCCCCCGCGGCTTCTTCTCAAAGGCCATTCTCCCAGCGCGTAGACAGGCGCAGTTTACCCTCCCCTCTCTAGGTGGCGCTGTGTTGCTGATTTATACAGAGGGAATGGAGGATGAAAATAAATATTCCTCTGAAGCCTCCATAGATGTCACCAGGGGAGCAGTGGTCCGATAGGATGCTGCAGCCTTCTTTGGTGAGGGTGGTGCTAATAGATAGCACTGCCCTGCTGCAGTTAGCGTGCATTTGCAAAGTGGATAGGTAGGGGACAGGATCCATACTGGCTAGGAACAGAGCATCTAGTCCTAGGGAAAGGCTCCTGAGGAAGAGGGACAGAATAGGGACAGCATAGCCAAAGGAAAGTTGACCGCACTAAGGACTTTGATGAAATAAAAGTGTTTTAATTCCTCATAAAGGATAAATACAGACAGTGCATCACAGGACCATGCAACAGGTCGACGCGTTTCACAATACTAATGATCAATACAAATGATCGCTTACTCATAACCATGGTTATGAGTAAGCGATCATTTGTATCGTGAAACGCGTCAACCTGTTGCATGTTCCTGTGATGCCCTGTCTGTATTTATCGTTTATGAGGAATTAAAACACTTCTATTTCATCAAATTCCTGAGTGCGGTTAACTTTTCTTTGGCTATGCTGCATCTGGATGACGGATCCGACTCGCACCGCAATACTTTGCCTCGCCTGAGTGGCTTTTCTTTTACAGAATAGGGACACCTTTGCTGGGTTTGCTACCTCTGGACTTGGTGATAAGGGTCAGCCATCTGTCTGATCAGTGCCACTTATGCCGCCACTCCAGTGCACAGCTGCCCCTCTTCAACCAGATGCTGTTCTGGTCATGTAAGCCTCATCAAGGTGACACCAAATGTGCTGGGACTATAACATTGCTGAAGGTTTCTGTACCTGTGCCACCTTTGTCAGTAAAACACTGTTACCAACTTGCTCAAGATGGTTAAGAAAATATCTTGCCGCTGTTATTTGTTACTTCAACTTACCAAATGATAACTGTACCACTCTACCTTGTCTTGGTGAGTTTTTCCTCCCTCTTGGGTACCAACGAATTGTCCCTGCCCACAAACAGCCTCATCAAGTATAATTTAGAAGCAATAGTCCTGCATTGCATGTGAGGACACCAAGAGTCAGCCCACTTCCAGAAACTTTGAAGAGAAGAGATGAGTGATGGAAGCAGGGGAAGTGAGGACTAGATTAAATTTGACATTACATTGACTCCTATTTTTTGTGGACACGTGTTACCCTTGATTAGACGAGGTGGCTAAACCAGTTTCTCAAATTCCACCTAACCACTTACCCCCTGGACCACGTTCCCTCGCAAATGCTACGGTCACCCTCTGGCTCTATCCTACACTCTCTAACTCACATCTTCAATCTCTCCTAACTCTCTAAAATATTCACTAATCACCCCCATACTTAAAAAGCCCTCATTGGGCCCCACCAATTTGGATCACCCTCCTTTTCCTCCAAACTCCTTGAACAGCTAGTCTACAACCGACTGAGCAACCATCTTCTTGAAAATGACTAGGGATGCACCGATCCGACTTTTTTGGACTCAATACTGATACCGATATCTGGCATTGTGAAATTGCCGATACCGATATCATCTGATATCATTCCGCCTGTGAGCCAGGACTATATAGGAAGTAGTGGCTCCCATCCCATACTACTACTGCACCAAGTAAGGGATGGCTGAGCCGTTACTAAGCAAAAACCGGATTGGCCAGTGGATCGGTGTCAGGAAAGCGCCATTTAGCAATAACAACGATGTCGGAGGCGGGTGCGCATGCGCGGGAGCACCCCGGCGTGTGCACATAGGCATGCCGGCGCAGAGCGTGTGCGTCATCACGCCCATCCCGGCCCTATATAAGACACTTCTCCGCTGTGCTCCGGTGCTGGTTTATCATCAGCTCCTGTACCCGTGACCTGTCCGCTGATCTGTGTTCCTGCTTTGACCTGGCTTACTCCTCTGACTTGTCTGCACCTTCTCCCGTGATCGACCTCGGCTTGCCTTACCACTCTCTGCTCTGTAACCCTTCTGCTGGATCTTCTGTGTACCGACCTTGGCTTGGATTCCACGGACTCTCTCTTGTCTTGCCCCTCTGTTACTTCCATTCCCTCGGACTGATTAACTGTGTATGACCCTCGGCCTGGCATTTAACCTTTTTCACTTTACTTTAAGGACCTCTAGATCTCCTGGAAGCGGTTCTGGGTGTCTACACCAAACCATCCATCCATCCGGACTTCACCCGCATCCAGTGCTCCTTGGGACGTGTCATCTCCTGTTAAACCTCCAGGGGTGATTCGTACCGAGCTGCAAGGGAAGCCCTCTCAGCACTTCGGCCTCCACCAAGGTAACTGACAATTCGTCAATGTTTCCAATCCCCCGATACAGCTATAATGGCCATATCGGCGCCGATATCCGATTTGAATATCGGATCATTGCATCCCTAAAAATAACCTTCTTGATGCCTTTCAGTTTGGATTTTGCCCTCAACACTCCAGAAAAACTGCTCTCCTAAAACTCGCAAACAATCTACTAACAGCTAAAACCAATGAACATTATACTATTCTGTACTTCTACTCCTTGACCTTGTCAGGTTACCAGGAAACCAGACCACACTGGGATGCAGGTAAAATAAAGCAGTTTATTGGAGCATTCAACAAAAAACGTACAGCAAGAGTGAGGAAGTGAGAGCGGGAACAAGCCTGGGTCAAGGCCAGAAGAGGGTAGTCATCTAAGCCGGGGTTGAGTCCAGAAGTGGGTTGTCTGCTGATGTGGGGTCGAGAGCCAGGAGAGTCGTCAGCCAAGCCAGGTCATACACGGAGAAACATGGAGAACAGAAGACTGCTAGCAGAGATGCACCTTGGAGCACAAACCCAAGCGCAAGAATTGCAACCCATCAGGTGCTAGATATAGTCAGGTGTGCAGCATCATCACTGTGCGACACCCAGGCAGCAGGCAAGTGATGATGCAATCAGAGTTTATAAGAGGCAGCAGTCTGCACATTTCAAAGATGGCTGCCAACAGGAGGGTAAGGTAAGCCCTTGACAGACCTCTTTGCTGCCTTTGACCTGGTGGACCATCCCCTCCTCCTCAAAAACCCTACTCCTTTGGTCTCCATGACTGTACTCCTCATTTGTTCTCATCCTACCTATCCCACCGCACCTTCAGTGTCACTTACAATTCTCCTTCCTCCTCTCCTCTTCCTTTCTCTGTTGGGGTCCCCCAAGGTTCTGTTTTTGGACCTCTACTATTCTCAATCAACACCTCCTCCCTGGGTCAGTCAATAGCCTCCCATGGCTTTCAATACCTTTTCTATGCTGATGACATTGAAATCTATCTCTCTACCCCTCAGCTCTCTCCATCAGTCTCCTCACGTATCACTAATTTACTAAAAGACATATCAGCCTGGATATCACACCACTTCCCCAAACTCAATTTATCCAAAATCAAGCTCAAAAAATGTCCTCCCAAATGTGTCCTTTCCCCTGACTTCTCTGTCAAGATTGATGCCCATCTCTCCATGCCAGGGTGTTAGGTGTAATCTTGGACTCTGAACTATCCTCTTTGCCCCACATCTAACCACTTTCCAAAGCTTCCTGCCTCAACCTCCACAAGATCTCCAAAATACGTCCCTTTATAACCAATGACACCACAAAGCTCCTAATCCACTCTCTGGTCATCTGTCACCTCGACTACTGCAACTCCCTCCTCATTGGATTACCTGTACATAGGCTATCACCTCTTCAGTCCATCATAAATGCTGCTGCCCCCTACATTGGAGGCCAGAATGCCACCCTAACAGAAAGCTAAAAGATTACTGGTATCATGCAGCTCGCTCTGCCAAGGGGTATTGGCTCTGGAACTATGTAGGCAAAATCAAATGAATGGTCAAGCAGCCACAGCTCAAGGAACTTCTGGCAACCTCTGGAAGAACCTCAGGGTTCCAGAGAATCCTGGTTGAGAATAGCTGCTCTGTAGTATGTTAGCAGGTTGTGCCATTGTTGGTTCAGTAAATTGGCAGGTGGCCCAGGCTGTGGGAAGGGTTAGGTTTTGTGGGCAGCACACGGATCTAGTACTCAGCACTTCCACCTCGCAGTACGACTCGCTGGTTCAAATCCCAACCATGACACTACCTGCTTGGAGTTTGAATGATTTCCATGTGCCTACGTGGGTTCCCCCTGGGTATCCTGGTTTCCCCCCACACATTCCGAAGACATACTTTTAAACTTTGAAGTCGCTGAAACTTTAACCGCTTGCCGACTGCTCACAGTATATTTACTGCGGCGGTCACCCCTTCACAGGCAGAGTGACGTAGGTCTACATCGCTAGCCTGTGAGGGCTCTAGTGAGGGCGCGTGTGACCGGCGGGCCCGATCGTCCGCCGGTCACTCGCGATCGTCGGTGGAGAGGGAGAAAGGCAGGCGGCTAATGTAAACAAGCCGCCTGTCATTCACCCCTGTGTATGAATGGTGATCATACGGTTCTACTATGTAGGACAGTTGATCACTGTTCCTACACCTCAAGCCACAGCCAATCACAGTTAGAGTAACGCCCCTAGGGACACACATAACCCCTCCCTCTCAAAAAAAGTTAACCCCTTCACTGCCAGTGTAATTTTACAGTAACAGTGCATATGTATAGCACTGATTACTGCAGTAATGTCACTGGTAATCCCAAAAGTGTCAAAAATGTCAGTCAAGGGTCCGATCTGTCCGCCGCAATGTCGAAGTCCCGCAAAAAAAATCGCAAATCGCGCCATTACTCGTTAAAAAAAAAAACAACAAAAATGACAAAAATCTTTCCCTTTGTTAGTAAACGCGATAACTTTTGCGCAAACCAATCAAAATACGCTTTTTGCGATTTTTTTTTTACCAAACATATGTAGTAGAAAACAAATTGGCCGAAAATGTTAAAAAATTTTGATTTTTACATTTTTTTTGGGGAATTTCATATAAAAAAAATGTGAAAAATATTGTTATTTTTTGCAAAATTGACTCTCTTTTTTTGTTTATAGCGCATGATCAAAAAATCGCACAGGTGATCAAATACCACCAAAAGAAAGCTCTGTTTATGGGAAAAAAAGGACGTCAAATTCGTTTAGGTGCAGCGTCGCACGACCGAGCAATTGTCCGTTAAAGTCAGGCAGTGCCGAATCGCAAAATAGGCCCTGGTCAGGAAGGGGGTAAAATCTTCCGGGGCTTAAGTGGTTAAGTAACGCATATATGAATGGTTATCGTTGGAAAACATAGGAGACAACTATCCAACTTGATGTCCAAAGTTGCATGACAAGTTGCACAAGTGTGATTGGAGCCTTAACCACTTCCATACCCGGCCATTTCTGGCACTCCGCTCCTACATGTAAAAATCATTTTTTTGCTAGAAAATTACTCAGAACCGGAAAAGATTATATATATATATATATATATTTTAGCAGAGACCCTAGGGAATAAAATGGCAGTCATTGCAACTTTTTTTTTTTTTCACAAGCAACTTTTTATGTCACACAGTGTTTGCGCAGAAATTTTTCAAACAAAAAAAAAATAGTTTTATGAATTAAAAAAAAAAAAAAAAAAAAAACACTGAAGTTAGCTTAATTTTTTATATAATGTGAAAGATGATGTTACGCCGAGTATATAGATACCTAACATGTCATGCTTTACAATTGCGTACACTCGTGGAATGACGCCAAAAATCTCCATAGGCAACGCTTTACAAATTTTTTACAGGTTACCAGTTTAGAGTTACAGAAGAGGTCTTGGGCTAGAAATTTTGCTCTCGCTCTTACGTTCGATGTAATACCTCACATGTATGGATTGAACACTGTTTACATATGTGGCTGCGATGTACTGTGTGTGCGGGCACGAGGGGACGGGGGCACTAACATTTTTTTTTTTATTGTTTTTTTTTTTTTACACTTTCCATTTAATTTTTATTTATTTTTATCACTTTTATTCCTATTACAAGGAATGTAAACATCCCTTGTAATAGGAATAGTGCATGACAGGGCCTCTTTATGGAGAGATCTGGGGTCTATAAGACCTCAGATCTCTCCTACAGGCTGGAAGGACTGAAATTGAAAAAAAAAAAACACCCAGCCAAAATTACGGCAGTATTGACATTGACAACCAGGGCCGCTGATAGGGGGGGACCACCGGTCCTCTTGTAGGGGCCTGAACACACAGGGGGGGCCCCACACAGGGAGGGGGACTAGTGATGGACCACAATTGCAGAACTCTTCCTCCAGCAGCTGGTCTCTCCCCCTCTCCCTGCTGCCAGCTTTTATCTGCTGAGAAAGAGACAGTTGTCCCTTTTTAATCTCATCTTCATTTTTATTAACTTAGTTTTGTCTTTTAGATTTAGTAGGAATTCTGGGAGTTATGTTGAATTTGTGTTTGCTAGTAATGATTTTATTGTATTTTTAGCAAAATATAGCTTTTTTATTGGGGGGCCCTGTCGGGTAGTCTGTACGGGGCCCTGCGAATTTCTATCAGCAGCCCTGTTGACAACTGCAAGGCATTATGATGTCACGCCCCGGGCCTCCGAGAGTCATAGAGACTTCTGGGGACCATCTAGGCAGTCTCTATGGTGTACTTCCGCTGCCGGAGGATTCCCTCTCTGGCTCGCCGATCGGAGGGCAGTGGGAGAGGGGGGGGGGGGTGTCCCCTCCCGCCGCCTGTAAGAACGATCAAGCTGCTGAACAGCTGCTATGATTGTTCTTATGGTGAAGGGAATCGCTGGATGATAAAAAATGATATCTGAATGATGCCGGCAGCTGCACCCATTATTCAAATATCCCTACTTAAAGCCCAGGGCGTCATAGGACGTCCAGCGGTAAGGAAGTGGTTAATGTAGGATTCTTCACATGACCTCAGTCTCCGAGGCATGACCCCAGGCATTGATGAGAGCGCTCCTTTGCGAAAGGTACCCTTATGTGCAGGGCGAGTAGGCCCCGCCCACCAGTATACTGAGGCTTGAAACCTTTTTTTTTATTATGGTATAAGGGGGTGCTGGACCTTATGGTGCCTTGTTGTATTGTTATATGTAGGAAGTGGTCCTGGAGGCTGCTTACCGACCATCGTGGTGTCCTGATGGACCCTCGGGGGACTTTGTTAAACCGGCCTATTGTAAAAATACACAATTTTTTTTTATTAAAGCGGAGTTCCGGGCACAAAAACGAAGTTTTTTTTTTGTGCCCATCCGCTTGGTCTCCCTCACCTGAAAAGGAATTGGATAGTCAGGCATTTTTTTTTTTTTTTTTTTCACTTACCTTGTAATTGGAGATTGAATATACTCACCTATTCTCTACTTCCTCCCTCTGTGCCGCGGCTCCGACGTCACTTCCTGTCTTGCGATGATTCCTGGGAGTTGAACGTCATCGCTCCCAGGAATCAATGCGACGGCGCCGGCCCCGCTCGTCACTTCCGGGGCGACGCCAAATTCCCCGCTAAACAGCTTCTGGGCATGCCCAGAAGCTGTGGAGGAATGCGGCGCCGCGCCGGAAGTGACGAGAGGGGCCGGTGCAGGCGCATTCTGGGAGAAGAAGACACAGAAGAGGATCGCGCCGGCTTCAGCTGCCCACAAGAGAGATGGCAACGCTGGAGAAGAAATTTTATAAGTGAGTATTTCTTCTTGTAGGTAAGTGCGAACCGGGACAGATCAGAGGCTAGCCATTGTGGAATGTACTAGCCCTGACTGTCCCGGGGGTAT
This sequence comes from Pelophylax lessonae, assembly GCF_965119305.1. NCBI lineage: Eukaryota > Metazoa > Chordata > Amphibia > Anura > Ranidae > Pelophylax > Pelophylax lessonae. The sequence goes on from NC_138773.1 coordinate 317,870,178, forward strand.
GTTTGTTGAAAAAATGGTTTCTGTGCCCGGAACTCCGCTTTAAATTATAAATCAATTTAATAAAATTTTAATTAAATTATTATTTTTTTATTTTTTTAGCTAGCTGCCATAAACCCGGTATTTTTTTTTTTTACTATAAGCGATTCAGATAAAAGTCGCTCCGTAGGTCGATTCGCCACGGGATCACTTTAAGAAACGACAAGGGGGGTAAACCCCCCCCGCCACTTCCTGGTCATTCCCGGGTTGGTGAAGCCCAGGAGCAATCTGACGCTGGCGACAGCTGGTATTGAAAAGAGTGAGGCCACTCCTCTCTATGCCCTTGGAGGACCGAAGTGACGTCTGATATTAATAATATTTTTTTAATATTATTATTTTTATATATTATTAAAATATAATAATATTATAATAATAAACATTTTTTTATTTTTTTTTAATCTTTTGCTTTTAAAGGTTTAATGAGAGATCTCTCCATAAAGAGGACCTGTCATCCTTATTTCTATTACAAGGGATGTTTACATTCCTTGTAATAGGAATAAAAGTGATCAAAGAAAAAGTGTAAAAAGTGTAAAAATAAAAAATGAAAGGTAAAATAAATAAGAAAAATAAAAATAGTTTAAAGTGCCCCGTCCCTCTGCAAGTCACACAAGCATTATGTAAACAGTGTTCGCACCACACATGTGAGGTATCACTGCGAACGTTACAGTGAGAGTAATAATTCTAGCACAAGACCTTCTTTTTAACTCTAAACAGGTAGCCTGTAAAAACTTTTAAAGTATGAAGGTTTTTAAGTACCGTCGTTTGTCACCATTCCAGGAGCGTGCGCAATTTTAACCACTTTAGGACCGGAGGATTTTCCTGCTTAACGTCCAGGCCACTTTTTGCAACTTGGCACTGCGTGACTTTAACGGACAATTGCACGGTCATGCAACGCCGTACCCAAATGAAATTTACATCATTTTTTCCCACAAACAGCACTTTCTTTTGGTGGTATTTGATCACCTCTGCGATTTTCATTTTTTCCGATATTAATAAAAAAAGCGCGAAAATTTTGCGAAACAATTGACATTTTCTACTTTGACAGTTAAAAAATATCCAATATATTCAATTTTTGTCATATATTTAGGCCAAAATGTATTTAGTTACATGTCTTTGACAAAAAAATTCTCTATGAGCGTATTTTTAACCGCTTTAAGACCGGAAGATTTTACTCCATTCCTGACCAGGCCATATTTTGCGATTCGGGACTGCATTAATTTAACGGACAATTGCGCGGTCGTGCGACGCTGTACCCAAATTAAATTTATGTCATTTTTTTCCCACAAATAGAGCTTTCTTTTGGTAGTATTTGATCACCTGTGCGATTTTTAATTTTTGAAAAAAAGAGCGACAATTTAAAAACAAAAGCAATATTTTTTACATTCTGATATATAACATTCCCAAAAAAAAATGTAGAAATACATTTTTTTTAACATTTTAGGCCAATTTGTTTTCTGCTACATATTTTTGGTAAAAAAAATCACAATTTTGATTGGTTTGCGCAAAAGTTATTGCGTTTACTAACTACGGGAAAGATTTATGTCATTTTTATTGTTTATTTTTTTTTACTAGTAATGGCGGCGATCTGCGATTTTTTGCGGAACTGCGACATTGCGGCGGACAGATCGGACCCCTGACTGACATTTTTGACACTTTTGGGGGGACCAGTGACATTACTACAGTAATCAGTGCTAAAAAATATGCACTGTTACTGTAATAATGACACTGGCAGGGGAGGGGTTAACAGTGTGGGTGATCAAGGGGTTAGATGGGACCCTAGGGGAGTGATTCTAATTGTGGGGGGGGGGGGGGGGTGTGGCTTCTGAAATGACCATAGAGACCTGTGATTCTATATAGAAGGATCACAGGAGCTCTGTGATCATTCCAGAGAGAAGAACGGTCGGATGTGTTTACAACAGCCGACCGTCCTTCTCTCTCAGCGGGAGCGATCGCCGGTGGCAGGCGGCAATCGGAGCCGCCTGCCACGTGCATTGGAGTCCCTGCTGATGATTTGGGGCGGGAGCGTGGTGCCGGTGGCGTGCGCTCGCCCCCTAGATGCCACCAGGCGACCAACGTACTGATACGAGATTTTGCCTGTAGGAGCCACTCTGCCTCCGTATATATATATATATATATATATAGTAAGCGGTCGGCAAATGGTTAAAAATATTCATATATATATATATATATATATATATATACAATATACTGTATATATATATATATATATATATATATATAAAGGGGGGGGGGGTTGGGGGTTCTGAGTAATTTTCTAGCAAAAAATACCCTCTAGACAGCAGAGGGGATGCCAATGCACGGGGCTGGCACCAATTGCCGCCAGCCACCCGCGATCGCTCACCACTGAGAGAGAAGGACGGGCAGCCGTAAACACAGCCGACCGTTCTTCTCTCTGTAATGATCACAGAGCGCCTGTGATCCTTCTATATAGGAACACATGTCTCTATGACCATTTCACAAGCCACGCCCCCACAGTTAGTAAACACGCCCCTAGGCTTACATTTAACCCTTTGATCACCCCTAGGTTAACCCCTTCCCTGCCAGTGTCATTATTACAGTAACAGTGCATATTTTTAGCACTGATTACTGTAGTAATGTCACTGGTCCCCCCAAAAATGTCAGTTAGGGGTCCGATCTGTCCGCCACAATGTCGCAGTCTTGCAAAAAATCCCAGATCGCCGCCATTACTAGTAAAAAAAAAATTAAAAAATTACATAAATCTTTCCCATAGTTTGTAGACGCGATAACTTTTGTGCAAACCAATCAAAATACGCTTATTGCGTTTTTGTTTTGTTTTTTATTACCAAAAATATGTAGCAGAATACAAATTGGCCTAAAATGATGAAAACATTTGATTTTTTAATTTTTTTGGGGGAATGTTATATAGCAGAATGTGAAAAATATTGTTTTTTTTTTTTTTTTTTAATTGTCGCTCTTTTTTTCAAAAATTAAAAATTGCACAGGTGATCAAATACCACAATAAATCTTTCCTGTAGTTTGTAGACGCGATAACTTTTGCGCAAACCAATCAAAATACGCTTATTGTTTGTTTTTTGTTTTTTTTGTAGCAGAATAAAAATTGGCCTAAAATGATGAAAAAATTAGATTTTTACATTTTTTTTTTTGGGGGGGGGGGGGGGGGAATGTTATATAGCAGAATGTGAAAAATATTGTTTTTTTTTTTTATGTTTATAGCGCAAAAAAAAAAAAAAAAAAAAAATCGCAGAGGTGACCAAATAACACCAAAAGAAATCTCTATCTGTGAGGAAAAAAAGGACATCAATTTTATTTCGGCACAGCGTCGCACGACTTTGCAATTTTCCGTTAAAATAACGCAGTGCCGAATTGCAAAAAAAAAAAAGGGCCTGGTCATTAAGGGGGTAAAACCTTCCCGGCCTAGAATTGGTTAAGCTGTATATAAAAAAAAAAAAAAAAAAAACCCCAGGGTCAGTGCGTTCTGGAGCAGCAGCATTAAGCTGTAAAAAATTTCTGACGCTGCTAAAGGCCGCATACAGCGTTAGGACGCGTCAGACGTTTTGAAGCTTGGATTTGAGGTTGGAAGATAGAAGAGGGCAGAGAAGGGCTGCTAAACGCTAAACGTGGGTTAACGCCAATACAAAACGCTTCTAAAAGCGCGTTTTTGCAGCTGCTTTTTCCTGGCGTCAGGACTGGCTTTGCAGCTCATTTTTTTCAAACGCCCCCCCCCCGTGTGCATGAGGCCTAAAACAAAAAGTTCCAGGAAAGGCCTGGTCAGCGAATGCTTAACCGCTTACGGACCGCCCACCGCGTATTTACAACACAAAATACCGGGGTTATGGCAGCAGATAGCAGATAGCTGCCATAACCCTGGTATTTTTTTTAAACAATGGGCAGTCCAATTTAACACAAGGGTGACCCCAGCGGCGGATTCGCCGCAGGATCACCCGTATGGGTGGCGGGAAAGGTGCTGCCCCCACCCCCCCGCCGCTTCCCGGTCTATTTCATTGCTTACCAGACCCGTCAGTAGCGGGAAAAACGATCCGGTCCGCTGTCCCCTCAGGCAGGAAGTTGAGTGAGGGCAAGATGGCCCCCACTCCACTCTATGGCCTTGGAGGACCGGAGCGACGTCATACATTGCTTCCTAGCAACGGCTTTAAACACTTAAGCCCTAGGCCTGTTTTCCACACTCAGTGTTTACATGTTAAAATCATTTTTTGTTGCTAGAAAACTACTTAGAACCCCCAAACATTCTATATTTATTTTAGCAGAGAATAAAATAGAGATTATTGCAATATTTTTTATCACACAGCGGTCTTCCAAACGCAATTTTGTGGGAAAAAAATCACTTTTTTGAATAAAAAAATAAGAAACCAGTAAAGTTAGCCCAATTTTTTTCCATAATGTGAAAGGTAATGTTACGCCGAGTAAATAGATACCCAACATGTCATGCTTCAAAGTTGCGCATGCTCGCGGAATGGCGACAAACATTGGTACTTAAAAATCCCCATAGGCGACACTTTAAAAATGTCTACAGGTTGCCAGCTTAGAGTTACAGAGGAGGTCTAGGGCTCAAATTATTGCGCTCGCTCTAACGATCGCGGCGATACCTCACATGTGTGGTTTGAACACCGTTTACATATGTGGGCGGGGTTTCCGTATGTGTTCGCTTCTGCACGCGAGCTAACGGGGACAGGACGCTTTAATTTTTTTTTTTACTATTTATTTTATTTATTATTTTTTATTTTCACACCATTTAAAAAAAAAAAAAAAAAAATTGATAATTTTTATTCCTATTACAAGGAATGTAAACATCCCTTGTAATAGAAATAGACACGACAGGACCTCTTTTTTAAATGTGAGATCTGGGGTCAAAAAGTCCTCAGATCTCACAAATATACTAAAAGATGAAAAAAAAAAAAACAAATAAATAAAAAAAATAAATAAATAAAATGAAAAAAAAAAAAGGGACCTTTGAACCGGTTGCTAGGCAACGGCGTTTGCCGTCGCGTTTCGGTTCTCCAAGACCATAGAGTCGAGTGAGGGCAAGCTTGCCGACCACCCAACAACTATTTACGTCGGCCGTTTAAACCTAAATACCGGTGTTTTAGCTGCCACCTCTTCTGCCGCCTAAGAAGGGTGATCCCTCTGCGAATCCGCCGCTGGGACCACCCTTATCGGAAAGCCGACCGCCCGCCGTTTAAAAAAATACCAGGGTTATGGCAGCTAAAACACCGGTATTTAGGTTTAAACGGCCGACGTAAATAGTCGTTGGGTGGTCGGCAAGTGGTTAAAGAGGTAGTATCCCGCTTTTAAACTTTTACCTACAGGTAATCCTATAATAAGGCTTACCTGTAGGTAAAATTCATATCTCCTAAACCTGCACGGTCCCACTGCCCAACAGTTTTTTTTTTTTTTTTTTAGGGGGGGGGGGGGGGGTACTACTGCTATACAGTAAAGAGACTTTTTTTTTTTTTTTTTTTAGTGTAGATGTGAGATGTGAGGTCTTTTTTACCCCCAGATCTCACATTAAAGAGGACCTGTCCTGCTTATTTCTACTACAAGGGATGTTTGCATTCCTTGTAATAGGAATCAAAGTGATCAAAACATATAAAAAAAAAAAAAAAAAAAAAACTGTGTAAAAAAAAAAAAAAAAAAGATAAAATATATAGGAAGAAAAAAAATTAAAGCGCCCTGTCCTGGTTAGCTTGCGTGCAGAAGTGAACGCATACGCAAGTCGCGCCCGCATATGTAAACGGTGTTCAAACCACATTGCCGCAATCGTGGTTATTGAACTTATTTTTTTTTCATCATGGAAAAAAAATTACTTTTTTTTTTTTTTTTTTTTTGCTTTTTAGTGTAGATGTGAGATGTGAGGTCTTTTTTACCCCCAGATCTCACAATAAAGAGGACCTGTACTGCTTATTTCTATTACAAGGGGTGTTTACATTCCTTGTAATAGGAATAAAAGTGATCAAAACATTTAAAAAAAAAAAAAACTGTGTAAAAATAAAAAAATTAAAGATAAAATATATAGGAAGAAAAAAAATTAAAGCGGCCCGTCCCCGTTAGCTCGCACAGAGAAGCGAATACATACGCAAGCCGCGCCCACATATGTAAACTGTGTTCAAACCACACATGTGAGGTATCGCCGCGATCGTGGTTGAAGAACTCATTTTTTTCATCATGGAAAAAAAAATACTTTTTATTTTTTTCTTTTTTTTTTTTTTTTTTGCTTTTTAGTGTAGATGTGAGGTGTGAGGTCTTTTTTACCCCCAGATCTCACATTAAAGAGGACCTGTACTGCTTATTTCTATTACAAGGGATGTTTGTATTCCTTGTAATAGGAATAAAAGTCATCAAACATTTAAGAAAAAAAAAAAACTGTGTAAAAATAAAAAAATGTAAGATAAATTATATAGGAAGAAAATAAATTAAAGTTGCCTGTCCCTGTTAGCTTGCGCACATAAGCGAACGTATACGCAAGTCGCGCCCACATATGTAAACGGTGTTCAAACCACACATGTGAGGTATCACCGCGATCGTTAGAGCGAGGGCAATAATTCTAGTCCTAGACCTCCTCTGTAACTCCAAACTGGTAACCTGTAAAAAATTTGAAAATGTTGCCTATGGGGATTTTTAAGTACCAAAGTTTGTCGCCATTCCACGAGCGTGTGCAATTTTGAAGCACAACATGTTGGGTATCTATTTACTCAGCATAACATTATCTTTCACATTATGGAAAACAATTGGGCTAACTTTACTGTTTTCTTATTTTTTTAATTCAAAAAAGTGTATTTTTTCCCAAACATTGCGTTCGTAAGACCGCTGCGCAAATACGGTGTGATAACAAATATTGCAACAATCTCCATTTTATTCTCTAGGGGTCCCTGCTAAAATATATATATATATATATATATATATATATATATATATATATATATATAATGTTTGGGGGTTCTAAGTAATTTTCTAGCAAAAAAATGATTTTAACTTGTAAACAACAAGTGTCAGAAATAGGCTCGGTCCTTAAATGGTTAAAGAGCCCGTTTTTTTTTTTTCATCATGGAAAAAAATGATTTTTTTTTTTTCTTTTTTAGTGTAGATGTGAGATGTGAGGTCTTTTTGACCCCCAGATCTCACATTAAAGAGGACCTTTCCTGCTTATTTCTATTTCAAGGGATGTTTACATTATAATAGGAATAAAAGTGATGAATTTTTATTTATTTTTTTTAAACAGTGTAAAAATAAAAGATAAAATAAATAAGAAAAAAAAAAAGAAAAAAAATTAAAGGGCCCCTTCCCTGTTAGCTCGTGCGCATATTGGAACGCATATGCAAGTCATGCCCACATATGTAAACGGTGTTCAAACCACACATGTGAGGTATCGCCGCGATCGTTAGAGCGAGAGAAATAATTCTAGTCCTAGACCTCATCTGTAAAGCCCCGTACACACGTACCGATCGTCGGCCGTAAATATTCGGCCGACGACCACCGATCGGCCGATTGTAGGCTTGTTAGTATGATGCTTCCGACAGCCGACAGCGCATTTTCGGCCGAACAGAATCTGTCGCGCAGGCATTAAAATTTTTGTTGGCTAACACCAGAACGGCCGATTGTTCGCCAGTCAGTACAGAATTCGGCCGACAGACAGCCGATTAGCAAGACTGAGCATGCTCAGAGAAGAAAAAAGACAAGGAAAGTTAACCATCACATGACATCACTTCTGCAGTTGGCTGTTGTTGGCCGACAAAATTCGTGTGCAGTCTTTTGCAGTTTTCAGCAGACACGACAGCCCTGGACAAAAGACGGCCGATCATTCGGCCGACGATCGGTACGTGTGTACGAGGCATAACTCTAAGCTTGTAACCTGTAAAAATGTTAAAATTTTACCTATGGGGATTTTTAAATACCAACGTTTGTCGCCATTCCACGAGCGTGTGGCAATTTTGAAGCGTGACATGTTGGGTTTCTATTTACTCAGCGTAACATTGTCTTTCACATTATAGAAAACAATTGGGCTAACTTTATTGTTTTTTTATTTTTTAATTCAAAAAAGTGTATTTTTTCCCCAAAAAATTACATTCGTAAGACCGCTGCGCAAATACGGTGTGATAAAAAATATTGCAATGATTTCCATTTTATTTTCTAGGGGTCCCTGCTAAATATATATATATATAATGTTTGGGGGTTCTAAGTAGTTTTCTAGAAATGTTTAAAATGTCGCCTATGGGGATATTTAAATACCAACGTTTGTCACCATTTCATGAGCTTGCGCAATTTTGAAACATGACATGTTGGGTATCTATTTACTCGACGTAACATTATCTTTCTCATTATAGAAAAAGAAATTGGGCTAACTTTACTGTTTTATTATTTTTTTAATTCAAAAAAGTGTATTTTTTCCCCCAAAAATTGCGTTCGTAAGACCGCTGCACAAATACGGTGTATTAAAAAATATTGCAACGATCTCCATTTTGTTCTCTAGGGTCCCTGCTAAAAAAATATATATATATATAATGTTTGGGGGTTCTAAGTAATTTTCTAACAAAAAAAAACTTGTAAACAACAAGTGTCAAAAATAGGCCCAGTCTTTAAGTGGTTAAAGAGCCCGTTTTTGTGGAAAACATTTTTTTTGTTTTTTAGTGTAGATGTGAGGTGTGAGGTATTTTTGACCCCCAGATCTCACATTAAAGAGGACCTGTCATGCTTATTTCTAAGGGATGTTTACATTGCTTGTAATAGGAATAAAAGTGATCAAATGTTTTTTTTTTTTTTTTAAACGGTGTAATAAAAAATATTGCAACAAGCTCCATTTTATTCTCTAGGGTCCCTGCTAAGAAAAAAAAAATACTATATATATATATATATATATATATATATATACACGCATACATACATATACATACACATATATATATATATATATATATATATATATATATACACATACATACATATACACAGTATATATATATATATATATATATATACACATACATACATACATATATATATATATATATATATACATATATATATATATATATATATATATATATATATACATACATACATATACACAGTATATATATATATATATATATATATATATATATATATATATATATATATATATATATATATATATATATATATATATATATATATATATATATGTATATATATATATATATATATATATATATATATACATACATACATACATACATATACACAGTATATATATATATATATATATATATATATATATATATATATACATATACATACATACACACACATATATATAATGTTTGGGGGTTCTAAGTAATTTTCTAGCAAAAAAAATAGATTTTAACATGTAAACAACAAGTGTCAGAAAAATTCCCGGTCCAGAAGTGGTTAAAAAAAATAAATAATGTAAAAGATGGGAGTGCCGCACTAATTCAAACACTCCATAAAAGATTTTACTTTGCAAAAAAAAAAAAAAAAAAAGTTAGCTTTTCTTGCTCAATTAAAATCTTTTATGGACTATATAAACAAGTGTAGCGCAACAATCAGCAAATACATCAGCACTGAAAGGGGTTAATGTTGCGAGTATAAGGAGCTAACGCTCGGTCTTACCACCCGCTGATCCACACCGGCTCCCTGTCCTCCGGTCAGTCTGGGTGACAAAGTCGCTGTGGTGTAGGAGGCGATCAGTGAGTCACCCTATGAATATTGTAGCTGTTGCTCTATGATTGAATCAGCCGTCCTAGCAGGAGAAGAATGTGATGTCACCGCCGGGACTTCCTGGTTGTCATGTCTCTGTGTTTCTCCGGTTCCCCGGGCTCGGTCAGGGTTAGGAAAGGGTTACAGTACAAAGGCTGAGACTAGCGCCCTTTAATACTAATATTAACCCCTTCCTAGCTTCCCTGAGCATGGCGTTATGCAAACATACAATTTACACTCACCGGCCACTTTATTAGGTACACCTTGCTAGTACCGGGTTGGACCCCCTTTGCCTTCATTCTTGGTGGCATAGATTCAACAAGGTGTTGGAAACGTTCCTCAGAGATTTTGCTCCATAGTGACATGATAGCATCACACAGTGGCTGCAGATTTGTCGGCTGCACATCCATGATGCCAATCTCCCGTTCCACCACATCCCAAAGGTGCTCTATTGGAGGAGATGTGGTGAGTGTGGAGGCCATTGGAGTATAGTGACCAGATCTGGTGATTGTGGAGGCTATGGGAGTACAGTGACCAGATCTGGTGAGTGTGGAGGCCATTGGAGTACAGTGACTGGATCTGGTGAGTGTGGAGGCCATTGGAGTACAGTGACCAGATCTGGTGAGTGTGGAGGCCATTGGAGGACAGTGACCGGATCTGGTGAGTGTGGAGGCCATTGGAGTACAGTGACCGGATCTGGTGAGTGTGGAGGCCATTGGAGGACAGTGACCGGATCTGGTGAGTGTGGAGGCCATTGGAGGACAGTGACCGGATCTGGTGAGTGTGGAGGCCATTGGAGTACAGTGACCGGATCTGGTGAGTGTGGAGGCCATTGGAGTACAGTGACCGGATCTGGTGAGTATGGAGGCCATTGGAGTACAGAGACCGGATCTGGTGAGTGTGGAGGCCATTGGAGTACAGTGACCGGATCTGGGGAGTGTGGAGGCCATTGGAGGACAGTGACCGGATCTGGTGAGTGTGGAGGTCATTGGAGGACAGTGACCTCATTGTCATGGTGAAGAAACCAGTGGTGAGATGATTGGAGCTTTGTGACATGGTGCATTATCCTGCTGGAAAGAACCATCAGAAGATGGGGACACTGTAGTCATAAAGGGATGGACATGGTCAGCAACAATACTCAGGTAGGCCATGGCGTATAAACGATGCTCAATTGGTACTAAGGGGCCAAAGTGTGCCAAGAAAATATCCCCCACACCATTACACCACCACCAGCCTGAACCGGTGATACAAGGCAGGATGGATCCATGCTCCAAATTCTGACCCTACCATCTGAATGTCGCAGCTGAAGTTGAGACTCATCAGACCAGGCAACGTTTTTCCAATCTTCTATTGTCCATATATGGTGATCCTGTGCAATTTGCAGCCTCAGTTTCCTGTTATTAGCAGACAGGAGTGGCACCCGGTGCGGTCTTCTGTAGCCCATCTGCTTCAAGGTTTGTTGTGAACTAAAGTTTGAGACCCAATTCACACTAGCACGACTTGTCAGGCGACTTGGTCACCTGACAAGTCGCGGTCGGTCGCTCGCCATTAATTAGCACAGGACCCGTTCTAATAGGAGCGACACAAGTCGCTCTGACTTAGAAAAAGGGTCCTGTACTACTTTGGGGCGACCTGGAGGTGACCTGCATTGACTTCAATGATATGAAGTCCGTGCAAGTCACGCCGAGGTCGCGGTGCACACTGTGCACCGCGACTTCACAGGTCGCCCCACCAAGTCGTGTCTTCACAGGTCGCCCCACCTGTCTGAACGGGGTCTAAGCCCCGGTTCACACTTCTGCAAGTGCAGGGTTCGCATGTAATATCGGAGCGCACTGCTTCTTCATTACATGCGATCAGCTGTGCGGTGCGAGTTTAGCCATACACTTTGTATGGCTAAATTCGCACCGCAGCCGCAGCAAAGACGCACAGGACCCTTTTTGGAAGCCGCATCAGGATCGGATCGCACAGCGGTTCACACTTGTGCGATCCGATCCTGTGCGAACTGCACGATCGCACTGCGATATGCGATCAAACTGGGGGTGTCGCTAAGAGTACATTGACACCCCCAGCGTATCGCATATGGCAGTGTGAACTGCCGGGGGTGCGTGTGCGATGCGGGAACAGGTTGCGGATTTGCAGCCTTCCCGCATCGCATAAGTGTGAACCGGGGCTAATGGTCACAACGGAACGTCAGCCCTGGTTTACACTGATGCGATGTGGGAAACGCAGAAGATTCACTTCATTTCCCCACAGGGCATCGCACCGCATAGCAATCGTGCGGCGTCCATGCAATCTGCTGCAGGTGTCAGCCTGGGTTTACACTTGTGCATTACAGACACCACATGTGAGTCGCACAGGAATCGCACCGCATTCCTGTGCACATCACATGAGATGTCTGTGCGGTGCGATTTGAGCCCTACATTTCGCATCACATCCGCACCAAAATGGTGCAGGACCCTTTTTTTTTCCAGCACCTGAATTACATCACATGGGTGTTCAGTCGCACGGTGTTCTGTTTCGGGGCATTACTCTAACATTGACACCCGCAGTGAATTGCATGGATGCCGTGTGATTGCTTTGCAGTGCGATTCGGGGAAATGCAGCTCAATGCTAGATAACGACACCCCACAGTAAACACCCTTACAATGCAATTCAGGTGTGGAAAAAAAAAGGGTCCTGCATTATACATATAAAATGCAGGGCTCAAATCGCACCGCACAGACATCGCATGTGATGTACACAGGAATGTAATGCAATTCCAATGCGAATCACATGCAGTGTCTGTAACGCACAAGTGTGAACGCAGGCTTAGTGGGATATAGAAGGCTGCGAAGGCTGCTTTCATACTGATCCACAAATGCACCTGTGGTTTTGCTGCGATTTTGGCTAGATTTTGCTGAATTTGCGGTGTGTTTTTTAACCACTTACTGCAAATCGCCGTAGCTCTAAGTCGGCTGCAAGAAGTGGTTGTAGCGGGGTGATGCTTGCAGCTAGAGGCATCATCCTGGTACCATATTTTAGAGTCGGCGGTCGGCTTTCAGACCAAAATGATCGATGCGGCTTGGGAGCCGCTCGATCGTTACCCCAGCAAGCGGGAGGGGATGCCCATCCTCTCCTGCTGCCTTCCGCGGCTCTGCCTGGGTCTCCCGTCAAACAATAAAATTCGATTTTTTTTAACCAGTTCTGGACCGGAAAGGTTTTCCCCCTTAATGACCAGGCCATTTTTTGTGATTCTGCACTGCATTACTTTAACGGACAATTGCGTGCAACACTGTATCGAAATAAAATTGAAGTCCTTTTTTCCCAGAGCTTTCTTTTGGTGGTATTTGATCACCTGTGCGATTTTTATTTTTTGCGCTATAAACAAAAAGAGCGACAATTTCTGAAAAAAAATATATATATATTTTTCACATTCTGCTATATAACATTCCCAATAAAAAATGTAAAAAATCAAAATGTTTAAACATTTTAGGTCTACAGTAATCCCCCGCTCCATCGCGGTTCAGTTTTTGCGGTCCCGGTAATTCGCGGTTTTTTTTGTAATGTTATTTTACTATATAAATCATTAAAAATGAAATATTTTTGTGTTTTCCATAGCTCTTGCTCTGTCTCTCAGTATCTTTTATGTGTTTAAATGAGTTTCTATTGTTTTAAAAGTGTGTTTAAAGACCTTAACCACTTGCCGACTGCCTAACGCCGATCTACGTCGGCAGTCAGCCCCTCACAGGCAAAGTGACGTAGGGCTACGTCACTAGCTTGTGAGGGTCTAGGGAGCGAGCGCGCGCCCCCGGAGGTGCGCTCCCGCTCCCGCGTGGTCACGGACCCCCCCGCGCGTGTGACCAGCGGACCCGATATCCGCCGGTCACTCGGCGATCGGCGGGGGAGAGGGAGAAAGTCAGGCGGCTTGTGTAAACAAGCCACCTGTCATTCTCCTTGCTGTTAGGATACTGATCACTCGGATCTAGTATGTAGATCCGTTGATCAGTGTCCTTACAGCTCAAGCCACAGCCAATCACAGTAGAAAGCACGCCCCTAGGGATACACACAGCCCCTCCCTCCCAAATAAAGTTAACCCCTTCACAACCAGTGTATTTTTACAGTAACAGTGCATATGTATAGCACTGATTACTGTAGAAATGTCACTGGTAACCCCAAAAGTGTCACAAATGTCAGTCAAGGGTCCGATCTGTCCGCCCCAATGTCGCAGTACCGCAAAAAAAATCGCAGATCGCCGCCATTACGCGTTAAAAAAAAAAACAACAAAAATGACAAAAATCTTTCCCTCTGTTAGTAAACGCGATAACTTTTGCGCAAACCAATCAAAATACGCTTTTTGCCATTTTTTTTACCACACATAGGTAGCATAAAACAAATTGGCCGAAAATTTTAAAAAATGTTGATTTTTACTTTTTTTTTGGGGGGAATTTCATATAAAAAAATGTGAAAAATATTGTTATTTTTGCAAAATTGATGCTCTTTTTTTGTTTATAGCGCGTGATCAAAAAATCGCACAGGTGATCAAATACCACCAAAAGAAAGCTCTGTTTGTGGGAAAAAAAGGACGTCAAATTCGTTTAGGTACAGCGTCGCCACGACCGCGCAATTGTCCGTTAAAGTCACGCAGTGCCGAATCACAAAATACCCCCTGGTCAGGAAGGGGGTAAAATCTTCCGGGGCTTAAGTGGTTAAAATGCTTCTACATGTACAGTGACTGTAAAAAAAACATGCCTACAATGCATTTTAATAGGGTTTTTCTATTTAGCGGAATTTCACTTTTCGCGGCTGGGTCCGGAACGTAATCCCCGCAATGGAGGGGGGTTTACTGTATTTGTTTTCTGCTACATACATTGTTAAAAAAAAATCCCAATAAGCATATTTTGATTGGTTTGCGCAAAAGTTATCGCGTCTACAATCTACAGGAAAGATTTATGTCATTTTTATCCATTTATTTATTTTTTTACTAGTAATGGCGGCGATCAGCGATTTTTAGCGGGACTGCAACATTGCATCGGACAGATCGCACCCCTAACTGACATTTTTGACACTTTTGGGGGGACCGGTGACATTACTACAGTAATCAGTGCTAAAAATATGCACTGTTACTGTAATAATGACACTGACAGGGAAGGGGTTAACACCAGGGGCGATCAAAGGTTTCAATGTGAGCCTAGGGGGTGTTTTCTAACTATGAGGGGGATGGGCTTGTGAAATCAATACAGAGACATGTGATCCTAAATAGGAGAATCACAGGCGCTCTGTATTGATTAAAGACAGAACAACGGTTTGCTGTGTTTACAACAGCAGACCGGCGTTCTCTCTTCATGGGGAGCGATCGCAGGTGCCCGGCGGCAATCGTGGCTGCCGGCCCCCACGGATCGGCTAATCCGCTGGTGATTGGCCCCAGGATTGCTCCCGCAAACCGCCGTACAGGTACGGCAATTCGTGGCAACCTGCCGAACTGCCGCCGAAATATAGGCGGCGGCTGGTCGTAAGTGGTTAAATGTATCTAGGAAATAATCCAGGCCTCTTTAAAAAAAATGTACTGAGCTGGCCAGAACCAGCTCTTGAGGGAGTCTATTTAGGAGAAATAAATTAACTACTCTAAATGCACCTCCTCCCAAAAGAAAAAAAAAACAGAAACTTAAGTTAAAGTGGGGAAAAAAATAGCAGTAAAAGAAAAAACGATATAGCGTATACAATTGTGACACAAATCATATTGTAATTGATTGTTATTAAAAATGACCTTTCCTTTTCAATCTGCAGCTGTTGTCATTTTCTGAAAATGCAATGCAATATGGCCGCCTGGAGCTGTTCTGTATACAGAATGTATACTGACCACACCCCCAGAAACATCATTTCCTGCTTGTGTGATTGGCTCACCAATTTTCCCAGAAGTCTGCACTAAGATACAAGTCAGATTTCTGGCATCCCCTGCAACATAAATGTAATTTTTGGTGAGATCCTCCCAATAGGAACTCATCTAAAGGGATGCAGGCCCAGCAGCTTTCCTCATTAGAGCCCTGCAGCTGCCACAGCTGATAGATAATTATGAAACCACTCCCATTAGACCCACTCAGCACAGAGGAACAAACAATGATTTCTTCAGAATAACAAAAAGTCGGAATCTGCAACAAAGTTTGTTATAATCCCTGCAATGTACAGAGATCACCCAGAGGGGAATGTTTTTTTCTCAACAAAAGTGGAGTTACGCTTTAAGTATTGATACAGATAAGGAAAAACAGAATTCTGATCAGCCACATAGAATACAGTTGAGTAGCCTCCATCCCTATTATATATGCAAAGAAGGAACCAGAGTAATGGGACTTTGAATGAGGCATAGAATAGAGAAAGGGAATATTTATTTTATAGGACATACAATTATCCAGTTCATATATTTGTAGACAACTATTGAAAATATATGTTTAAACAGTATACAATTCATATTGAGAACATAAATACAATAAAATAGGATCTCACATAGGATCTCTAAAAATGAATTTCAATATAGAAACACTGTATATATATCAATTCATAATTGGCTAAAATAGGGGATAAATTATTGCATCCGAGTTTTAATGTAGGCTCGACGCGTTTCTTGGACCTCCGTTTAATTTTTGAGGTATCCATTAAACTTAGTTTAAACAATACAATTATTTAAAAAAAATGTAAATGTAATAAACCAAACTAATGTAATTGCTTGTTTAACCCTAATTTGCTTGTTTATAATGTAATTGTGTCCTCCCCAAAAACAATCCCTAAAAAAAAGGGAAAAAATTAATTAGATTTTTTCTTTCAAACAAATTTTATATATATATAGATATGAAGTATGAGTACAGATAGGCCAGACGTTGGGAGTCCACATCCAAACATCTATAGCAATATTTCAAGGACAAGTGGACTTTATAAAGTATCTGATAAACATTAAACAATACAATTATTTAAAATGTTTTTTTTTTTTTTTATTATTTAATAAACTAAACTACTCTAATGGCATCCTCCCAGAAAAAAAAAAACTCTTAAAAAAGGGGGAAAAATATTTTTCAAACAAACTTGATGAGATATTAAAAATAGATAGGGATAGGTCAGAAGTTGGGATTACACATCCAAACAACAACAGCAATATTTCAAGAACAAGAATCTTTTAGTAAGAAGCACCGAGTTGCCGGCTTTTGGTTGGATTAATAAACCAAATTAATCTAATTGTGTCCTCCCCCCAAAAATAATCTCTAAAAAAAAAAGGGACAAAAAATTAGTTTTTTTTTTCAAACAAATTTAATGAGATATTAACCACTTTACCACTGAGTACCGTAGTACTACTGCGGCAAAGTGGCTCGTTATCGTCTGACGACGATGTACTACGTCGTCAGACACTCCCCTTTCTCGGCGGCGCGCGCGCGCCGCCGGAGGCTCGCTCCCGCTGTATTCAGTCACAGCGAGAGTCGGGCCAGGGGAGGAGCAGCGGCGATCGCCTCTGCTCTTCCCGATCGTCGGGGATCTAGTGTGGAGATCCGCCTGCTTGTGTAAACACAAGCGGGCGGATCTCCCAAGTGACAGACAGGGTCAGATTGCAGGGTTCAGCATAGCTGAACCCTGGATCTGTCCTTGTGTCACTCAGTCACCTCCCCCCCCCACACACGTCAGTAAGCACCAGGCATACATTAACCCCTCCCTCTCCAATAAAATTAACCCTTTCCCTGCCAGTGTCATTTTTACAGTAACAGTGAATATATATAGCACTGATTACTGCAGTAATGTCACTGGTACCCCCAAAAGTGTGAAAAATGTCAGTCAAGGGTCCGATCTGTCCGCCGCAATGTCGCAGTCCCGCAAAAACAATCGCAGATCGCCGCCATTACGCGTTAAAAAAAAAACACACCAAAAATTACAAAAATCTTTCCCTTTGTTAGTAAACGCAATAACTTTTGCGCAAACCAATCAAAATACGCTTATTGTGAATTTTTTTACCAAACATAGGTAGCAGAAAACAAATTGGCCAAAAATTTAAAAAAATTTTGATTTTTACATTTTTTTGGGGGGAATTTCATATAAAAAAATGTGAAAAATATTGTTGTTTTTTCAAAATTTACGCTCTTTTTTTGTTTATAGCGCAAAAAGTAAAAATCGCACAGGTGATCAAATACCACCAAAAGAAAGCTCTGTTTGTGGGAAAAAAAAGGACGTAAACTTCGTCTGGGTATGGCGTCGCACGACCGCGCAATTGTCAGTTAAATTCGCACAGCGCCAAATCACAAAAAGTGGCCCAGACGTAAGACAGCAAAATGCTCTAGTGGTAAAGTGGTTAAGTATACGTACAGATAGGCCAGTCATTGGAATTCCACATAAAAACAGTAATAGCAATATTTCAAGGACAAGTGGACTTTTTGAGGTATCCGATAAACTTTAAACAATACAATTATTTTAATATATGTTTTAAATTTAATAAACTAAACTACTCTTATGGCATCTCCCCCCCCCCCCCCCCCAAAAAAAAAAAAAAAAAAAATCTCTAATAAAAGAAAGGAAAACAAAATATTTATTTTTTAAACAAACTCGATGAGATACCAAGTATACAGTAGATACGGATTGACCAGAAGTTGGGATTCCACATCCAAATAGCAATATTTCAAGAACAAGTGGATTTTTGAGGTATTCAATAAACATTAAACAATACAATTATTTAAAATAATTTTTAAATATAATAAACCAAACTAATCTTATTGTGTCCTCCCTCAAGAACAATCTTTTTAATAAACAGACAAAGATTCAATTTTTTTTCAAATAAATTTAGTAAGATATTAAGTATACATACAGATAGGCCAGGTGTTGGAATTCCACATCCAAATAGCAATAGCAATATTTTTAAATGTAATAAACCAAATTAATCTAATTATATCCTCCCCAAAATAAATCTCTCTAAAAAAAAAAAGGGACAAAAATTAGATTTTTTTTTTCAAACTAATTTAATGAGATATTAAGTATACATACAGATAGGCCAGATGTTGGGATTCCACATCCAAATAGCAATATTTTTAAATGTAATAAACCAAACTAATCTAATTGTGTCCTCCCACAAAAAAAATCTCTAAAAAAAAAATAAAAGGGACAAAAATTTGTTTTTTTTTTAAACAAATTTAATGAGATATTAAGTGTACGTATGTACAGATAGGCCAGACGTTGGAATTCCACATCCAAATAGCATTAGCAATATTTTTAAATGTAATAAACCAAACTAATCTAATTGTGTCCTCCCCCAAAAAAATCTCAAAAAAAAAAAGGGACAAAATTTTGATTTATTTTCAAACAAATTTAATGAGATATTAAGTATACATACAGATAGACCAGACATTGGAATTCCACATGAAAATAGCAATAGCAATATTTTTAAATGTAATAAACCAAACTAATCTAATTATATGCTCCCCCAAAATAAATCTCTAAAATAAAAGGGACAAAAATTAGATTTTTTTTTTCAAACAAATTTAATGAGATATTAAGTATACATACAGATAGGCCAGATGTTGGGATTTAACATCAAAATAGCAATATTTTTAAATGTAATAAAACAAACTAATCTAATTGTGTCCTCCCACAAAAAAAATCTCTTAAAAAAAAAAAAAAGGGACAAAAATTAGATTTTTTTTCCCAAACAAATTTAATGAGATATTAAGTACACGTACAGATAGGCCAGACATTGGAATTCCACATCCAAATAGCAATAGCAATATTTTTAAATGTAATAAAACCAAACTAATCTAATTGTGTCCTCCCCCCAAAAAAATCTATAAAAATAAAAGGGACAAAATTTTGATTTATTTTCAAACGAATTTAATGAGATATTAAGTGTACGTACAGATAGGCCAGACATTGGAATTCCACATCAAAATAGCAATAGCAATATTTTTAAATGTAATAAACCAAACTAATCTCATTATGTCCTCCCCAAAAACAGTCTCTAAAAAAAAGGGAAAACATGAAATAGATTATTTTCTTTCAAACAAATTTAATAAGATATTAAGTATGAGTACAGATAGGCCAGACGTTGGGAGTCCACATCCAAACATCTATAGCAATATTTCAAGGACAAGTGGACTTTTTAAAGTATCTGATAAACATTAAACAATACAATTATTTAAAATGTTTTTTTTTATTATTATTTAATAAACTAAACTACTCTAATAGCATCCTCCCAAAAAATAAAAAATAAAAAATCTCTTAAAAAAGGGGGAAAAAAATATTTTTCAAACAAACTTGATGAGATACTAAATATAGATAGGGATAGGCCAGAAGTTGGGATTACACATCCACACAACAATAGCAATATTTCAAGAACAAGTGGACTTTTTGAGGTATCCAATAAACATTAAACATAAAGGATCTTTTAGGAAGAAGCACAGAGTTGCCGGCTTTTGGTTGGATTAATAAACCAAATGAATCTAATTGTGTCCTGCCCCCAAAAATGATCTCTAAAAAAAAGGGACAAAAATTTTGTTTTTTTTTTCAAACAAATTTAATGAGATATTAAGTATAGGTACAGATAGACCAGTCATTGGAATTCCACATAAAAACAGCAATAGCAATATTTCAAGGACAAGTGGACTTTTTGAGGTATCCGATAAACTTTAAACAATACAATTATTTTAAAATATGTTTTAAATTGAATAAACTAAACTACTCTTATGGCACCCCCCCCCCCCAAAAAAAAATCTCTAATAAAAGAAAGGAAAACAAAATATTAATTTTTTAAACAAACTCGATGAGATACCAAGTATACAGTAGATACGGATTGACCAGAAGTTGGGATTCCACATCCAAATAGCAATATTTCAAGAACAAGTGGATTTATGAGGTATCCAATAAACATTAAACAATACAATTATTTAAAATAATTTTTAAATGTAATAAACCAACCTAATCTAATTGTGTCCTCCCTCAAGAACAATCTCTTTAATAAACGGACAAAGATTCCATTTTTTTTCAAACAAATTTAGTAAGATATTAAGTATACATACAGATAGGCCAGATGTTGGAATTCCACATCCAAATAGCAATAGCAATATTTTTAAATGTAATAAACCAAACTAATCTAATTGTGTCCTCCCCCAAAATAAATCTCTAAAAAAAAAAAAAAAAAAAAAGGGACAAAAATTCGATTTTTTTTTTTCAAACAAATTTAATGAGATATTAAGTATACATACAGATAGGCCAGATGTTGGAATTCCACATCCAAATAGCAATAGCAATATTTTTAAATGTAAGAAACCAAACTAATCTAATTGTGTCCTCCCCCAAAAAAAAAAAAATCTCTAAAAAAGAAGGGACAAAAATTAGTTTTTTTTTCCCAAACAAATTTAATGAGATATTAAGTGTACGTACAGATAGACCAGACATTGGAATTCCACATCAAAATAGCAATAGCAATATTTTTAAATGTAATAAACCAAACTAATCTCATTATGTCCTCCCACAAAAAAAAAAAAAAAAAATCTCTAAAAAAAAAAGAAAAAAAGGGGACAAAAATTAGATTTTTTTTTCAAACAAATTTAATGAGATATTAAGTATTCATACAGATAGGCCAGATGTTGGAATTCCACATCCAAATAGCAATAGCAATATTTTTAAATGTAAGAAACCAAACTAATCTAATTGTGTCCTACCCCCCCCCCCCCCAAAAAAAAGGGACAAAAATTTGATTTTTTTTTTTTCAAACAAATTTAATGAGATATTAAGTATAGGAACAGATAGGCCAGACATTGGAATTCCACATCCAAACAGCAATAGCAACATTTCAAGAACAAGTGGACTTTTTTGGCTATCCATTAAACATTAAACATTGTTTATCTAGGACCGAAACCTGTCCTCCTAGACCATTGAGATGAGCAGAGGGCATCTCTCCTTTGCTCATCCCTGTGTCTAGCCGCCAGTGCCGGATCAGTTCCCGGTGCTACCAATACCCAGGTAAGCCTGGAAACCACTGGAAAGCAGGGAGGGGGGTCCCTCCGGTGCTTCTAAAAGTGATCCAGTGACGAATGTGCTGCTCAGACCACCTTTTTGTATACAAACTTTTTTATTGAGGTAAAATTGGTGGTACAAGAAGGTAGAACATAACTACATAACAGATAGTGGGATATCATGTTAATCATGTCAAGACAATTACTTAAACAGAATTGAAACAACAGGGAAAAAAAAGAAAACACAAAATCAATTTAGTGCAAAAGATATAGGATCGTATCAGGGGTGCATATGTAGGCTATATAATAATGCTCAGACCACTTTTATCAGAAAGACCGGCGCCTGAGGGAAAAAATTACACCGGGGCTATGGCATCTAGCTTTTCCCAAATAGGCGGTTGGCAAGTGGATATACTTTATATATATTTTTTTATTAATTTTTTTTTATGGGTCTGTGCCATAAAGTGTTTTGTGTCTTAGGTACTCTTCTAGGCATTGGATTGCATTATTGTCCACCAAGGGATCAAACTTGTTGGCAAGCAGATGATGTTGCTGTATCATCCATGGTAAGTCCCCAGCTCCAAAAACACAGATTCCCCGTCTATAAATGCCACGACAGCGCTCATAGGAAGCCCCTTTGCTCATATCGCCCGGAGAATCCCATTTCACCAGCCTGGCAATAGCTTGTAGGTCAGATGTATCATATTTTCTATTACTTGGGAGAGAACCAGGAAGCCCATGAATTCGATGCAACGTTGCCCAAAGGTGTTCGTCTGGACTGTAAGTGTCTTTTTCCCATTCGATCAACCTCCTCACCTTAGGATCAGTAAGGACCATTCTTACAAAGTCTTTGGTCATGACGTTGTAAGCGTTCCCAGAGAACATTATAATGTTGTCAGGTGGTGGCTCTTTTCTTATTTCAGTTTTCGATATTTGAAGGTCAACGTTATATTGGAATAGCCAACGATTCTGCTTATGGGGAGGCGTTGGTTCAGACTCCATGCTGTTTTTTCCCTGTAATAATTGAAGAGCTTTCACAATCTCGGCATTGGTCTTAATGGGAAAGTCAGTTCCGCAGGTATTTAGAAGGTACTTCCACTGAACGTGGCTTCTCAGCAGCTCCTCCATGCAGTTGAGATCAGCTTGGACTCTTGACCATGAAGCATAAACGACCTTTTCCAATTTGGAAGCCACAAAGATGTTATCAAAGCAAGAAGTTATGCCTTTTATTGCCATTTTGAACTTCTCTGGGGATTTTTCATCCACGTGGACACAATAAATATTATGGGGGGTGTAAATGGCTCTCAAAAGCCTCTCGAACATTTCGATTTGCTCATGGATCACCATGGAGTAAGCAATGGGGAATGCTTCTTCTTCTCGGCTCAGTGAAAATGTGATAAATTTACGAATCTTCTTAAATTTCATGCAGTCCGTGGTCAAGTTTATGTATTGATCTTCAGTAAAAGAAATATGCCTGTTGGCCACTAATAATTTATCAAGGTCTGCTTTGTGTATAGCTTCTTCATCGCCTCTTAAGATTCTGGAACAGTTGATCTTCATTGATGGAAGTAATTCCAGAGATGCATATAGATGTTGTTTGCACTCGAGGTCCATCGAAGAAACTTCATCATAAATCGCTTCCAAGTCACAATCCGCAGTATTATAATTTTTAATTGCAACTATGATTGTAATACATAACCCCGTAATCCACGCGCATTTCAGATGCTTTTTGTGTTTGGTAAAGTGCATGCTGACTTTGGCTTCTTCTGGATAAGACTGCACATAATATTCTGTCACCAGGCTTTGATATCAGAACCAAACTGTTGTGACCTAGAAGTGTCAGCATGTATGGGAAGACAATGGTGAGAATTTATCTTTATTGCTTTTACGAGATTAATTGTTCTCTTATGGAAATAGCAACTTGGCAGCAGCGCAAGCAGAGTTAGCTCCATTGGTCAAGAGGACTCCGGACGCCCTTCTTAGTTTACTACCTCCAAGTCCACAAAGTGAGATTAGAAGTACGTTATAAAAAATTTGCCTTTCACATGGAGTTACAATTCTTTTGAGAATTCATTTCTGTAATATAGTCCCATTTAAGTCCAACTCTAGGCTCTATGCTCCACCTTCCCTCTGGATATATGCAGAGATATAGATGGAAAAGTGGGCTGAAGAAGTGTTATGCCACCCCCCAAAATTTAAAGACAAATAATGAATTTTTTTTAACATGTAGGAAGGGATGGGAGGAGGATATTGGTCCCATGTCTAATGAGGAATGGTCCAATATTCTGGAAAATGGGACTAAGGTCTCCCTCTCATCCACACAGAAGATAACACAGCTATTTATTGTGCATCGTACATACCATACCCTTACTCGTTTAAACAAATGGCAAAGGAGGGATTCTCCGCTATGCCCTCATTGTAAGATTCCTAATGGTACGCTTATTCATATGTTATGGAAATGCCCCAAACTTACCCGATACTGGAAAACAATAATATTAACTATTAATAATACATGGAATTTTACTCTCCCTTATGAACCAAAAATAGGATTCTTAGGTTGCTTGAATGGGAAGGATTATTCTTCAAATATACAGACGGCAATTCTTGGAGTGCTTTTTTTAGCCAGAAAGCTTGTTGCAAGGAAGTGGCTCTCTCCTTCTCCCCCCCAGTCATTCCGAATGGGTTGAGGAGGTTAACATAACACTACTTCGTGAATATCTTACATACAAACATAGAGGCAGTCTTAAAAAATGTGATCGTATTTGGGAACAATGGCTAGCTGGCCCGGGGTTGGCCCCGGCACAGATGGCCGCTATTAGAATTTTGGAGGCACACGTCCTTAAGTTTATAAAACTGTTGACTCTCAGAGACCCTAAAAGGTAGACCAATGTAATGTGTTAGGAGAAAACTATATTGATTTTCGAGTATATACCGATCTTGTCAGAGGTGTTTTTTTTTTTTTGGGGGGGGGAGGGGGTTGCGTTAAGAATGTAGTTTGTTAGGATGTAAAATGGAAAAATAGTTATATATTGGAATATATGCATGTGACGAGATGAAGGTATTTTTGTACAGAGATCAATAATGATCACATATATATGTATTGATGGATGTACATAGATTTGTTGCTATACTGGTATATATATATATATATATATATGTGTGTGTGTGTTTGAGTTCTGATTATTGTACCTATCTTGTTGTAGTGTTAATTTTTTCTTTAATAAAAATTATCTGATTGAAAAAAAATAAAGACAAATAATTCCCAACGGGATTCGAGCGAGGCATACACCTCCAAAAGAGTAGACAAGTAGCAGATGAAAAAAATACATGAGAAAAGTAGGTAATATAATTTATTTAAAAAACTTTCCATTAAAAGAGAGTGACTAATGCCTCGTTTCCACTGAGCGGATCGGTTCGGGTCGGTTCGGTACGGTACGCTAATTTGAGTGTTTCCATTATGAAAGTGGCCCATACAACCGAACCAAACCGCACCATTCCTGGTCCTGCTTCAGATGTAGGGCCATAGGAAATGGTACGGTACGGTTAGGGCGGAGCTACTGGCGTCACACGATAGATTCCACTGATTGGCGGACAGGAAAACTTCAATGCTCACGTCAAATGAAAGAACAAAATAAACACCTCATTTGGTGTAAACCCCGCATGGTCCCTGGTGGCCCGAATTGCAGTGGAAACGCTCACCTGAATAGACCGGACCATTCTAACCCTTCCAAACTGTACCGACCCGAACCGTTCCGCTCAGTGGAAACGAGGCATAAGACAATATATTCCCAAAGACAGTAAAAATGACACAATAATGTTGTAGAATGTTGTGATAACAGTATGGAACAAGAGGTATACAATGCTCATATGTATGAGAACATACTAGTAACTGTTCACATAGACATCCCAACATGTTTCGGAATTATCCGAAATTCCGAAACCTGTTGGGATGTCCATGTGAACAGTTACTAGTATGTTCTCATACATATGAGAATTGTATACCTCTTGTTCTTCAAGGGAATGAACAAAGCAGTTTCTTAGCATTGAAATGTGTCGTTAAAAGTAAAATCCACTGAAATTCAACAGGCCCTTGTAGAGGGGTCCGGAATGGCTGTGGGAAGGGGGATGGGGGGCCGGGGGGGGGGGGTTGTATTTGTAGGTATTATTTTTATCCCCAGGGCCACTCGATCAAGAAGCCCAGAATTTGGGCTGACTATTCCTATCAGGCAGTGGAGGGATCACCTTGGTTTTACTGATTGGCTCTCTATTTAAAGAGTGGTTCCTTCCTCTTTTAATGAGATCCTTGTGAGCAACTTTGGGGGTTTATTCCAGCAGATCCACATGGAAATCTATACCAGCTATTGGTGGTGATATTGTTCGGATTTAAGACTGCTTTATGCAGGTTCTGCTGGTCTGGCTATAAAAATTCTGGGCTTCTTGATCGATTGGCCCTGGGGATAAAATACTATCTACAAATACAACAAACCTCCCCCCCCCCCCCATCCCACAGACATTCCAAACCCCTCTACAAGGGCCTGTTATCGGGATTTCAGTGGATTTAGCCTTCTAGTGACAACTTTCAATGCTAAGAAACATTCTTGTGCTTCGTTCTTTCCCTTGAAGAAGGATTTATCCGAAATTCCGAAACATGTTGGGATGTCTATGTGAACAGTTACTAGTATGCTCTCATACATATGAGAATCGTATACCTCTTGTTCTTCAAGGGAAGGAACAAAGCAGTTTCTTAGCATTGAAAGGTGTCATTAGAAGTATAAATCCACTGAAATTCAGATAACAGGCCCTTGTAGAGGGGTCCGGAATGGCTGTGGGACATAGGGCGGGGGGGGGGGGGGGAGTGTTTGTATTTGTGGGTAGTATTTTATCCCCAGGGCCACTCAATCAAGAAGCCCAGAATTTGGGCTGACTATTCCTATCAGGCAGTGGAGGGATCACCTTGGTTTTACTGATTGGCTCTCTATTTATAGAGTGCTACCCTCCTCTTTTAGGGAGATCCTTGTGAGCAACTTTGGGGGTTTATTCCAGGAGATCCACATGGAAATCTATACCAGCTATTGGTGGTAGTATTGTTCGGATTTAAGACTGCTTTATGCAGGTTCTGCTATCTTAAACAATTCTGGGCTTCTTGATCGATTGGCCCTGGGGATAAAATACTACCTACAAATTAGGGATCGACTGATATCGTTTTTGCATTGCTGATAACGATACCGATATTTTGGTCATCGCGTATCGGTATCGGCCGATATTTTCGTACATTGTTTTTTATTTGACAGGTACTCTTGTGGAGGGATCTGGGGTTCTAAAAGACCCCAAATCCCTCCTTTGCACTTAAAAGCATTCAAAACGTTAAGTTTGGCTGTTTTGAATGCTGTCATTTTTTCTAATCTGGTGCCAGTAAGCGGAAGTGATGTCATGACGTCACTTCCGAGTTTCTGCATGAAGACCCGATCAGAGCCGAATGTGGCTTTGATTGGGTCTTCGGTGGCCATGCATGCTGGTTGCCCGGGTCCCCCGGTGAGATGGGAGACTCAGGCGAGCAGCGGAAGGCGGCAGGAGGGGGGACGTCCCCTCCCGCTCCTTGTAATGACAGCCGAGCGGCTTCTCAGCCACATCGGCTGTCATTACAAAACAGCCGACCGTCGGCTATGGACGCCGGTATCAGGGTGATGGCTCTACCTGCAGGCATCACTCCAGTACAGCACTTTCTGAAATATCGGCAGTATCGGTCACCTTGGTGGCCGATTCCGATATATATCGGGGAAAGTGCAGATCGGGCACAGATATATCAGCTTTGATAATCAGCCGATCTCTACCACAAATACAACCCCCCCCCCCCCCCTTCCCACAGACATTCCGGGCCCCTCTACAAGGGCCTGTTATCTGGATTTTAGTGGAATTATACTTATAATGACACATTTTAATGCTAAGAAACATTATTGTGCTTCATTCTTTCCCTTGAAGAAGGATTTATCCGAAATTCCGAAACATGTTGGAATGTCTATGTGAACAGTTACTGGTATACTCTCATACCTATGAGAATTGTATAACTCTTGTTCCATAAAGTAATGTAATGTAATTTTTTTCAAAAACATTGTATTAAAAGAGAGCGTCTAAGTGTCCATTCACACTACCGCGACTTGTCAGGTGACTTGGTCAGCCTGACAAGTCGCGGTCCGTCGCGGTCCATTGTGTGCTACAGGAACCGTCCAAATAGGAGCGACACAAATCGCTCCGACTTAGAAAAAGGTTCCTGTACTACTTTGGGGTGACCTGGAGCGACTTGCATAGACATTCATTATATGAAGTCCGTGCAAGTCGCGCCGAAGTCGCAGTGCACGCGACTTCACAGGTCGCCCCCGAAGTTGTGCCGCGTTAGTGTGAACCGGCACTAAGACATTACACTTCAAAAGACAGTAAAAATTACACAATAATATCGTAGGATGTTGTGCTAACAGTATGGAATAAGAGGTATACAATTCTCATATGTATGAGAACATAGTAGTAACTGTTCACATAGACATCCCAACATGTTTCGGAATTTCGGATAATTCCTCCTTCAAGGGAAAGAATGAAGCACAAGAATGTTTCTTAGCATTAAAAGGTGTCATTAGAAGTATAAATCCACTGAAATTCTCGTAGAGGGGTCCGGAATGTCTGTGGGAAGGGGGGGGAAGGGGGGGTTGTATTTGTAGGTAGTAATTTATCCCCAGGGCCATTTGATCAAGAAGCCATTCAGAAACAGAGCCGTGGCTCGGCCCCACCCCCTCTCTCTTCTGATTGCTTCACTGACTTTAATTGACAGCAATTGGCCCCTGCTGCTGTGTCTCAACCAATCAGGAGGGAGAGTCCCAGAACTGAGGCTCTTGTGCATTATCACTGGATCTAGATGGGGCTCAGGTAAGTATTAGGGGCGGCTGCTACACACAGCAAATGTTTTATCTTAATGCATAGAATGCCTTAGGATAAAAAAAACCTTCTGCCTTTAAAAACACTTTAACGGTGACCCTCCAGTCTCTACTACGATACTCACAGTCTGCCATCTCTGCTGCCTGGCAACTTCAGTCCAGCCTGCGGCTGGGAATGCCCAGATGTCTCACCAGCACCTGTCACTGCAAGAACTCTCAGAGACTTGTGCCACTCCGCACCAGGGTTACCAACCTCCTACAACTTTTTTTCCTGACAGAACACGGAAACCTTACTGACTGGCCATATTTTTTACTGACAACCTGCAAAAAATGACAGAACTCCTATTAGAACCTAAAACAATTAATTTTTAACCATTTGCCTGCTGCACACTTTTACCTCTTTCCTGCCCAGGCCAATTTTCAGCTTTCAGTGCTGTCGCACCTTGAATGACAATTGCGTGGTCATGCAACACTGTACCCATATGACATTTTTATCATTTTTTTTTCACATAAATAGAGCTTTATTTTGGTGCTATTATATCTCCACTGGGTTTTTTTTTTTTTGCTAAATAAATAAAAAAAAATACAAAAATTTAGAAAAAACAAAACAAAACCCTTTTCCTTGTTTTCGTTTAAAATTTCTTGAAATTTAAGGATCATATAGATGAAGCATGTTTCCATGTTTTATTAATTTCTTTAGTCTCAGGATCATATAGATATACCCAGCTTTCATCCATGGTCACTAATCTGCTTAAAACGTCCTCCTCATCTTTGTGGTAGAGGTCCAATATGCTTTGTGCACACTCCACTCATTGCTGTTTTCGGAAAGGTGTCAGTAACCTGGGAAGCCATTTCTCTTGTCTCTAACTATAATTCACAACGACCTACAAAAACAAAAATTGACATGCATATTAAGATATCCACCTAAAAACCTGCAACATTTCAGATCTCCAGCACATCTAGGTCATGGTGAGGGTCAGAATTTACTGGCCTCCCCTCGAAGGTTGGCTGCCCTGCTCTATTGTGGAGGTCAGCCACCTGACACAGGTCCCAATCAGAGACTGCTTTCTATTCTCTCAATTAATTCAAAGCATTCTCTGATTGGACGAGGTGGAAAGGTGGGGCAGTGATGTCATGCTTTCCACTTCATCCAATAGGAGAATGCTTGCATTCATTGAGAAAATGCTAAGCATTCTCTGAAGGGCTCCTGTGCCAGACGGCTGACCTCCTGTGCTCACAATAGTGAAGAGTCACTAGTCGCTAGTGAAGATCACTGTAGTAGCGGTGTCTACTACATTGATTTCCAGCTTTGCACAGGTATAATATATAGGTGAAACAATGTAACTATGAAAACATACTCATACGCCAATTCTTCTTTAAATACATATTTAACAAAGTGCGTTTTTATTTATTTGTTGGGGTTTTGGCTCCCAGCCACATATTTTCCTTTTAAATCAGCATAAAAATCATTGCGGCGATGAGAGCCCCTTATGGCATGAAACAAAGAGGAGAATTTAGCATAGTCCTAATTGCGGTGATATAATTACTGCCATAGATTATGAATGAATTCTCCATGCTCCAGTGTAAATGTATATTGATAGTAATCAGGCCTTAATTAGGAGAGTTATGGGGGAGAGAGAGATGGGGCATCCAGCACCTGCTTTATCATTCTCAATAACTATTAGCAAACTGCATCCGTTTTATGACCACTTTACTGTCACCTCTTTCGCTGTGACGGCTCCTTATGATAAGAAACGTAAAAGAATTGTATTTTAACCAATTAAGCCCCGAAAGATTTTACCCCCTTCCTGACCAGGGCCTATTTTGTGATTCGGCACTGCGTGACTTTAACGGACAATTGCGCGGTCGTGCGACGCTGTACCCAAACAAATTTGACGTCCTTTTTTTCCCACAAACAGAGCTTTCTTTTGGTGGTATTTGATCACCTGTGCGATTTTTTGATCATGCACTATAAACAAAAAAAGAGCGTCAATTTTGCAAAAATAACAATATTTTTCACATTTTTTTATATGAAATTCCCCCCAAAAAATGTAAAAATCAAAATTTTTTAACATTTTCGGCCAATTTGTTTTATGCTACATATGTTTGGTAATAAAAATCGCAAAAAGCGTATTTTGATTGGTTTGCGCAAAAGTTATCGCGTTTACTAACAAAGGGAAAGATTTCTGTCATTTTTGTTGTTTTTTTTTTTTAACGAGTAATGGCGGCGATCTGAGATTTTTTTTGCGGTACTGCGACATTGCGGCGGACAGATCGGACCCTTGACTGACATTTTTGACACTTTTGGGGTTACCAGTGACATTTCTACAGTAATCAGTGCTATACATATGCACTGTTACTGTAAAATTACACTGGCAGTGAAGGGGTTAACTTTTTTGAGAGGGAGGGGCTATGTGTGTCCCTAGGGGCGTGATTCTAACTGTGATTGGCTGTGGCTTGAGATGTATGAACAGTGATCAACGGTTCTACATAGTAGAACCGTATGATCATCATTCATACACCGGGGAGAATGACAGGTGGCTTTGTTTACATTAGCTGCCTGCCTTTCTCCCTCTCCACCGACGATCGCGAGTGACCGGCGGAACGATCGGGTCCGCCGGTCACACGCGCGGGGGGTCCGTGACCACTCGGGAGCAGGAGCGCGCCTCCGGGGGCACACGCTCGCTCCCGAGACCCTCACAGGCTAGCGACGTAGTACTACATCGCTCTGCCTGTGAGGGGCTGACCGTCACAGTAAATAGTCATGCGGCGGTCGGCAAGTGGTTAATATTCCAATACTTTGTTTACTTGTAGGTTATGTACAGTTACCAGAGAAGTTACCAGAGATGTAGCAGACCCCCCAAACCTCCTAGGGCCTGGTGGTGACCCTCAGAGGCAAAGATGGCTTACATACCTCCTTTGGGTTTGGATTGTTAGGCATGGTGGGTAATGAACAAGTAAAGAAACGATGGGCGCCAGTCATTTTTATGCTTGAACAACAGAAGAGCTTTATTTCTTCTCAACAGGACAAAAATAAGATAAGGGAGAGAGGGGTAGGGCACAGGACACCCTTAGAAAACAGTCAAATTGGCAGACTCCATTTACAAAAATGACAGCAATCAGACAGCGGTACAGGAAAACAGACCTTGAGGTTCAGTCTACCTTCATTTGCTTGGGACGGCAGTGGTGGACGAGCGGCCACCAGCACCAATTCCCCGCAACGGCAACACCGACTCCTGGGGCGCAGAAAAACAGCAAAACCAGAACATCGCCTGCAAACGATTCCCATGGCTGCGGAACTTTGGGAGACGTACAGTGCTATCTCCCCATGAGGCAGCAGCCGAAGGCCTGTGTCAGTAATAGTCTCTCCAGAGATGAAAAGACTGGCAATGACCCTCGGATCAGGCTCAGCTGAGGCAGGATGGATGAATTCAGACATTTTCCTTCTCCGCGTGGGAGCAGTAATCCCTCCCCCTGCCAAGGGATTGGTCCATCTGCTCAGGGGGAACTTCAGGGCCCACCTCTTTCTTCTCGCAGCGTGCCAAAACTTTTCTGGAGTCTGCCTTTACCCCTTCAGCACGGGCGTAAAGTGACAAAAGACCAGGCTGACACTCTCCCCATAGCAAAAAGACAATTAGGTTCTTCCCCACATGGTTGAAGAGGACAAAAACACAGTCTCTGAGGCACAAAGGAGGTTACTTGCCACCCTCCTACGGAGCCAAACGGTGATCCCTGTGTAGTTGCAGTCCGTTGCTAGGGGCGACCACCACAAAAATGCCACCGAGCCCCACGTTGGGCGCCAGATATAGCGGACCCCCAAACCTCCTAGGGCCTGGTGGTGACCCTCAGAGGCAGAGAGGGCCTACATACCTCCTTTGGGTGTGGATTGTTAGGCATGGTGGGTAATGAACAAGTAAAGAAACGATGGGCACCAGTCACTTTTATGCTTGAACAACAGAAGAGCTTTATTTCTTAGGAGAGAGAAGAGAAAACAAGCGCCAATCTAAGTGTAGCAATACAAATTTTTAATATCAATTAAAAGAGTGTTACTCACAAAGTTACGTTAAAAGCAGGCATCTCAAAGTAATGGAGGATCTGGGCAGTGTTCATCCAGGGGGTCCTTCCGAATTCCTAGCGGAGCTGGCGCTGTGGAGGATAAGCTGCAGTCTCCTGTTGAATGGCAGGGGACGTGCTGATCACTCGAAGGTGGTAGAGCAGCGTGGGTCCGCAGGTAGAAGGGCTATGACATCACTTCCTGGAGACACAGTATGGATCAAACGGCGACGTGTTGCGGAGCATGTGCTCCTTCTTCAGGCCAACCGTTTATTTATTCTCAACAGGACAAAAATAAGATAAGGGAGAGAGGGGTAGGGCACAGGACACCCTTAGAAAACAGTCAAATTGGCAGACTCCATTTACAAAAATGACAGGCGCTTAGACAGCGGTGCAGGAAAACAGACATTGAGGTTCGGACTGAACTGGGAGGCAACTCCTCTCCCCTGGATTCAATCCCTTTCAATAATCTGTGAAGCTTCAGATTGACCTGGGAGGCAACTCCTCTCCCCTGGGTCCAATCTCTTTCAGCAATCTGTACTGGCTGGACAGCTGTCTTCTATATCAAAAAGGCAGGTAACTCACAAAAGGTTGTTGGAGCTCAGTGGATGCTCACTTCAAGGCAGTATCCAGGCTCTTCTCAGCAGAGTCCCAGGCATGTGGCTAGGCCCCAGACTTCAGGCCTACCCAGTAGCAGCAGCGAGGCACACCCCCACCCCGACGGGGGTGGGTGGCAAGAGAGCGAGCATTGGACTTCCCCCAGATAAATAGTCTCTCCCAGCATGCATCAGCTGCACTGTATTTGGCTAAGAGAGACATAGATATGTCTAGCCGCACGTTCGCCTTCCTCTAACCGCCTTGCACTGCGGTTCGCGCAGCCGAGCCAGCCTGCTGCAGTATATCTGCGGCGGGCGGTCGGCAAGTGGTTAAATAGGCTTCTTGTATGGGTGTTATGGCTGGCATTGGGATTGATGCCCCGCTAAATGCACGGCTGTTCCCAAAGGTGACACCAATGGCTGTGCAGCTATCTGGTGTGTAATTCTGCCTGATTGTATCGCCTTTTTGTGTCAGAGAAATGGCCATGCTGCAACTGGCAACTCCGCCAGTACTTCCAATGGCCGCAATGGACTCAGGCCATAGACTCATTGTCAGTGAAATGGCTGTGCTGCAACTGGCAAATTTGCCAGTACTTCCCATGGCTGCAATGGACTCAGGCCATAGACTAATTCACTGGCCTATAAAAGGACTCTGCTCAGCCCATCTGATTGCTGGATTGTCTTCAGCTCTTCCTGTTTCCTGTGTATTGCTACTTCCTGGATTCCAGTTTGACCCGGCTTGTTTCTGACCTGTCTGCTCTCTCTCCTGGCTTCGACCCACGGCTTCGTCTGACCCTTCGATCCTGCTCCAGTGTTTGACCCTCGGCTTGTGTGACCATCCTTGCTCTCTTGTCCTCTGCCTGACTTCCAGTGTACCGATCCCGGCTTGCTCAACGGACTTGCTTCTGCTCAATCCCCTTGTCTTGGCGACCTGTTTGGACTGATACCTGTGTATGACCCTCGGCCTGGCTTTTACCTGCACATTGCTTGATTCCCTGGAGGCCCTGCAAGTTGTTCCAGGATATCCTTGTGAACCTTTACCTGCACTCCACAAGCATCCAGTGCTCCTTGGGACGCGTCACCTCCTGTCCCACTTCCAGGGGTGATTCGCACCGAGCTGCAAGGGAAGCCCTCTCAGCATTTCGGCCTCTACCAAGAAGTGATCTGACAGTACAATCCAGCCATGTCAGAGGCCGACAGAGGTGCTTCCCAGCTCGAGGCTCTTTGTCAGCAAGTCTCCTCTTTAACACAGGCGGTCCAGAGACTGCAGGACGGTTATTTTCAACTAGAGGGTCGAGTGTTGAACCTAGCTGGCGCACCCTCTCCTTCCGACCCCAATCAAACGCCCGCTAGCTCCGGGGGCACCTCCACTCAGCAAGGACCAGCCGGCCCTGCGCAGGCAGCCATGGTTTTCCCACCTGAACCCAGGGTACCTACACCCGAACGCTTCCGTGGGGAACGGAGAAGGTTCAGATCCTTTAAGAATGCATGTCTCTTGTATTTAGCCCTTCAGCCCAGAACCTTCTCTTCAGAGACTGTCAAAGTAGGATTCATAATTTCTCTGTTGTCAGAAGAACCCCAGACCTGGGCCCATAACCTCCTTGAGCAAAAGAGCCCCTCATTGAACTCTGTAGACTCCTTCTTCCAGGCCATGGCCCAGTTATATGAGGACCCCCAACGGACTGTTACGGCTGAATCAGCCCTACATGCCTTACAACAAAATAAACGTCCTGTAGAGGACTATACCATTGACTTCCGCAGATGGGCTGCGGATACAGACTGGAATGAGCCAGCACTCAAGTACCAGTACCGTCACGGATTGTCTGAAGCCCTTAA
The DNA here is from genome assembly GCF_965119305.1 of Pelophylax lessonae. NCBI lineage: Eukaryota > Metazoa > Chordata > Amphibia > Anura > Ranidae > Pelophylax > Pelophylax lessonae. The sequence continues at coordinate 317,905,281 of NC_138773.1, forward strand.
GGACGAGTTAGCTCGGGTAGAAACCCCTACGTCTTTGGAAGGTCTAATCTCACTGGCAATCCAACTGGACAGGCGCCTGCGGGAGAGACGCTCAGAGCGCCTTCAAGGGGCCCGACATACCTGGGTTCTCCCGAAAGTCCCACTTGCTGCTTCACCCCATCCTGGGCCTTCTGTCTCCGGGGGATCAGAAGGAGAACCCATGCAGACTGGTCTAATCCGTTCTGCCTTGACCCCCGAGGAAAGACAACGTCGCCGTCAAGCTAACCTCTGCCTTTATTGTGGGGAATCTGGCCACTTCCTACGCAATTGTCCTGTGAGACCCAGTAAGTCCTATTCACGGCCTCTGCTGAACTGTCAAGTCGCTGGGTCATCCCCTACTCATCTTATTCTCCCTGTCTCCCTACAGGTAGCAGAAAAGAAGATTCGGCTTCTGGCGATAGTTGATTCTGGGGCATGTAGTTGCTTTCTGGACCGTTCTTTAGCTCAAAGACTGTGTGTCCCCATGCAAGCTAAGGAACAGCGACTCCATATTCTTCTGGCTGATGGTTCTTTGCCCAGTTCCGGGCCTGTTACTGAAGAGACGTGCCCCATCTTCACCACGACAGATTCTCTTCACCAGGAATTCCTCCGATTTGACGTCCTTTCCTCACCAATGTTTCCCATTATTTTAGGACTTCCCTGGCTACAGGCCCACAACCCACAGATTGATTGGGTTAAGAGAAGGATCTCCTTCACGTCTAATTACTGCCTGAACCATTGTTTCCTACCTGGATCTGATACTTCTGCTGCTTGCCTGGCCGTCCAACCAGTACATGATCTCCCGGAAAATGTCCCAGCAGTTTATGAGGAATTCATGGACGTATTTGATAAGAAAAAGGCTGAAGCTCTGCCTCCTCACAGGCCTTATGATTGCCCTGTAGAACTTCTGCCTGGAGCCGAGATTCCTTTCGGAAGGATATTCCCGTTATCTGAGAAGGAGCTGGAAACCCTCCGGATTTATATTAACGAAAATTTGGAAAAGGGTTTTATCCGCCCCTCCTCCTCACCAGCAGGGGCCGGGATATTCTTTGTCGAAAAAAAGGATGGCACACTAAGACCTTGTGTAGATTACCGGGAGCTTAATAAAATTACTATTAAAAACCGGTATCCTCTACCTCTTATCCCAGAACTGTTTCAACGTTTCCGGGCAGCTCGGATCTTTACCAAATTGGATCTCCGTGGAGCTTACAACCTTGTTCGCATTAGGAAAGGAGATGAGTGGAAGACGGCGTTCAGAACGCGGTTTGGCCATTTTGAATACCTGGTCATGCCTTTCGGGCTGTGTAACGCCCCTGCTACCTTCCAACATCTAGTTAATGACATTTTTAGGGAATTCCTGGATCTCTTTCTGATTGTCTACCTAGATGACATACTCATTTTTTCCTCCACTCTGGAACTCCACCGGACCCATGTTAAAAAGGTACTATTTACTTTAAGGAAACACGGACTTTATGTGAAACCAGAGAAATGCGAATTCGAGAAAGACTCCATTCAATTCCTGGGTCTCATTATCTCAACAAATGGCATTTCCATGGATCCACAGAAAGTGCAGTCAATTCTCGATTGGCCAGCCCCCTGTGATAAGAAAGGAGTTCAACGCTTTGTGGGGTTTGCTAACTTCTATCGGAGGTTCGTGAAGGGGTTCTCTATGATTATCTCCCCCATTACCCAATTGACCCGCCAACAGGTCCGTTTCCATTGGTCACAGGAAGCTCAAACGGCCTTTGACAAACTGAAGACGTTGTTCACCTCAGCACCTATTCTCCAGCATCCTGATCCAACCCTACCTTATGTGCTTGAAGTGGATGCTTCAGAAATAGCCACTGGAGCAATCTTATTTCAAAGACAAGGCCCGAAGACTCTTCTGCACCCTGTGGCTTTCTTTTCCCGGAAGATGACACCTCCGGAGAGAAACTATGACGTAGGGGATCGGGAACTCTTGGCCATCAAATGTGCCTTGGAAGAGTGGAGATACTTGCTTGAAGGGGCTACTCATCCCATTTTAATATTCACAGACCACAAAAACCTGGAATACCTCAGGACAGCAAGACGCCTGAGACCCCGTCAAGCTCGATGGGCCTTGTTCTTTTCCCGGTTTAATTTTCATCTTACTTACAGGCCAGGGTCCAAGAACGGAAAAGCAGACGCCTTGTCCAGAATGTTTCCAGATACCCCAAACACAGCCGAACCTAACACCATCCTCTCGGCTCAAAATTTTTTGCTTATTCAAACGGATCTGCAATCAGCAATTAAGCAAGCCTCAGTTCAATGTCTCGAGCCTGGGACCTCTTCCTTGGAAAAACGCGGGGGATTCTTGTGGTTCCAAGAAAGGATTTTTGTTCCTTCACAGATCAGACTACAGGTCCTAAAGACTTTGCATGATCACAAGCTTGCCGGGCACTTCGGGGTCAGGAAGACATGTGAACTCATTCAGCGCCACTTTTGGTGGCCCAATTTAGTTCGGGACTGTAAATCCTATGTGGGTTCTTGTATTACGTGTCAGCGTAACAAGGGGGCTAAGACCAAGTCCTGGGGCCTGTTAAGGCCATTGCCCATCCCGGAACAGCCCTGGAAGCAACTTTCCATGGATTTTATAGTGGAATTACCACCTTCAGAAGGTTTCACTACTGTCCTGGTGGTGGTGGACCGTCTCTCGAAGATGGCGCACTTTTTGCCTATGATTGGCACACCTTCTGCCGTGGAAACAGCTAACATGTTTATTAAAGAAGTGGTCAGGCTACACGGTCTCCCGGACAGTATAGTATCGGACAGAGGCGTCCAATTCACTTCCAAATTCTGGAAAGAGCTTTGCAAATCCTTGTCCATTAAGATATGCCTATCATCAGCCTACCACCCGCAGAGTAATGGTCAAACGGAAAGGACCAACCAGACCCTTGAACAATACTTACGTTGCTTTTGCACTTGCTCCCAAGATAACTGGGTCTCTTTACTTCCGTGCGCGGAATTCGCGTATAATAACGCCCTGCATTCTGCAACCAACCAGACCCCGTTCTGGGTGAATTACGGGTTCCATCCTTCTTTTTTGCCCAGTGCTTTCTCAGAAACATCAGTTCCTGCAGTGCAAGACCGGATAATGGCTATCAGGGATAACTACCGGGTGCTACAGGACTCCATATCCAAAGCCCAACAGGAGTACAAGAAATTTTATGACCGCAAGAAAAAGGAAAATCCTATGTATAAGGTCGGGGATAAGGTGTGGCTCTCCTCAAACAACCTACGACTATCTTGCCCTTCTAAAAAGTTGGGACCAAGGTTTATTGGGCCTTTTAGAATCAAAAGGATGATAAACCCTGTGGCTTTTGAACTGGCTTTACCTAATTCATACAAGATCCATCCTGTATTCCATGTTTCCCTGCTAAAGCCTGCAATTTCTAGCCCTTTCCCAGGGAGGGAAGAATTGCCTCCACCTCCAGTTTCAGTGGAGGGTGAACCTGAATATGAAGTGGAAACCATTCTGGATTGTCGAAGAAGGGGTGAGGTCATACAGTATCTTATTAAATGGAAAGGTTACCCCACTGAAGACAATTCCTGGGAACCCGCTAGTAACCTGCATGCCCCCAGGCTGGTACAGGAATTCCACAGGAGATTCCCGGAAAGATTGGCCCGGTTGGGCATCCGGAGGCTGCCCCTTGGGGGGGGGGGCACTGTCAGAGAAATGGCCATGCTGCAACTGGCAACTCCGCCAGTACTTCCAATGGCCGCAATGGACTCAGGCCATAGACTCATTGTCAGTGAAATGGCTGTGCTGCAACTGGCAAATTTGCCAGTACTTCCCATGGCTGCAATGGACTCAGGCCATAGACTAATTCACTGGCCTATAAAAGGACTCTGCTCAGCCCATCTGATTGCTGGATTGTCTTCAGCTCTTCCTGTTTCCTGTGTATTGCTACTTCCTGGATTCCAGTTTGACCCGGCTTGTTTCTGACCTGTCTGCTCTCTCTCCTGGCTTCGACCCACGGCTTCGTCTGACCCTTCGATCCTGCTCCAGTGTTTGACCCTCGGCTTGTGTGACCATCCTTGCTCTCTTGTCCTCTGCCTGACTTCCAGTGTACCGATCCCGGCTTGCTCAACGGACTTGCTTCTGCTCAATCCCCTTGTCTTGGCGACCTGTTTGGACTGATACCTGTGTATGACCCTCGGCCTGGCTTTTACCTGCACATTGCTTGATTCCCTGGAGGCCCTGCAAGTTGTTCCAGGATATCCTTGTGAACCTTTACCTGCACTCCACAAGCATCCAGTGCTCCTTGGGACGCGTCACCTCCTGTCCCACTTCCAGGGGTGATTCGCACCGAGCTGCAAGGGAAGCCCTCTCAGCATTTCGGCCTCTACCAAGAAGTGATCTGACATTTTGCCTCTGTAATGCATGCCGCATCATACTTCATTCAGTGCAGTTTCTCTAGAGCAGGGATCCTCAAACTACGGCCCTCCAGCTGTTGTGGTACTACACATCCCATGAGGCATTGTAAAACTCTGACATAACCAGGCATGATGGGAATTGTTGTTTCTGAACAGCTGAAGGGCCATTGACCATTGTTTGAAGCCAGGCCCCCTGCAAATGAATGGATGCCCATATGGCAATTTGGATGCTTTTTGAGCTCCACAGCAGCTCGGGGTTGTAGGCACCTGATTTTGGGCTATTGCAGTGTACTCCACTTTTGTTATAATGTGCAATGATGACATTTACTATTCCCTTGGGTGATCTGTGTACATTGCAGAAGATTGTTATAATTTGTTACAGATCCTTTTTGTTTCTATCCTGAACAAAACCTTTTTCATTGTTCTGCTTCTGGCATGGCTGGGTTTGATGAATTATCACCCGGTGAATGTCTGAGCTCTGGTCTGGTAAGTCGCAGTACTAGCCTTCCTTAGCAGTAATTAACCCCTTAGTGCCGGTTCACACATATGCGATGTCAGACCTCGCATGTGATTCACACCGCACTGCTATGCAAATCACATGCAATGTCTGTGCGTTTGCAAATTCAGCCATACAGCTGTGACGAAACACGTCGTGGGTGGTTACGTCATTTCCGCCCCACTGGAACGCAGATCCGGTCACTGGTTACTGTAGCTTCCCGGAAGTAGCCGCCAACGAGGGACTCGCGGCCCCTACTGCTTCCTATGCCTGTTTTCACCTCGTTTAAATGTGAGTACGTTTTTTGATCTTTATGCCTAATAAATATATCAAACGGTACATCACTATATGAGGTCTTCCTTTCCATATACTACCTCGGGATATCTCCCCATATGTGAGAGAGGAACATTATGGTGATCTTGTTTGCTGACAATATCTGATCGCGCTGAGAGGAGGCACCCAGGGATATCCTCTATCTAAGAGCCCACCGCTAGGATTTACAGAGGAGAGGTCATTACCCTAAAGCTTATTACCCCTGCAGGGGTATAATTCTCTGGTGAGTGCGGGATACACCGGAGGGGTGCATGTTTTCCTCCACCCTACACCTATCACCTGAATCACTTCCCGAATAATATTGAATCACTATTTGGTTTCAGAAAACACTTTGTTGCAAGCACTTTATGGACTGCTTTTGGACTTTTTTGAGTATATATATATATATATATATATATATATATATACCTTAATATTTTTGATGTTTCCACTGGATATTATCACTTTGGCACTTTGATATTTTCTTATTATTAATTGCACATATCACTTTATGTTCACCATCTATGTGTAGATTTTATTTTTATTTTTATACTAATGTTTGGATCATAATTTTCTATACAAAGATTCTATAGAGTTTTATTCACAGTATTTTACATTTGCACATCAGTATTTATTGCTTGATAATTAACCCCTTCCACAATATATTTATACTCACAGTATTTTATATTTGCACATTAGTATTCTATTGCTCGATATTTAACCCCTTCCATAATAGGATATATACACACTTTTGAATAGGCAGCGCCATTTTACCTCGCTTTTTTTCTTTAGTGAAATCAAGTGCCAAATAAAATAATGAGTATATAAAGATGCACAAATGTGAAATAATCAATAAACCATAAACGCAGAATCCATACAATGAATAAATGCTATTGATAGTATATAAAAATATCAATGAACACAATCTTGTGCAATAAGTGTTTCACACTCTGTGAACATAGGTGAATCTTCACACTAAATAATGTCCATGTGCAGCATAAAAATTAAAGTGACTGATGGTGATTTTTCATAAATAATTATGTGAAATCCAAAAGGTGTCACGCAGGGTGAGCTAGGAATCCAAAAACCAGGTGCAATGGCCGCTCACCTCACGTCACACCAATATAGGCATTTTTATAGTGGTAACCACTCAAGGTTGGGGGTGGTGGGTTCCTCCTTCCTCCTTTTCAGATGGGGGTTTACAATTAGGGGCTCCCTCGATATCCGCTCCTTATTTTTTTGATTAAAAACGTTTATTGAAAAGTTTTTTAAATACAACAATAGTACAAATGTAGTTAGCATTTGTATTTTACAAAACACTTAGGCTCCATTCACACCTGGGCGTTTTTGAGTGTTTTTCAGCTCCAGAAACGCTAAAAAAAAAACGTTCCAAAACACCCAACAAGTAAAACCCCATTCTTTTAAATGGCCCCTGTTCACATCTGAGCATTTTGCAAAACACCTGTAGCTGAAAAAAGTACATGAGCTTCTTTTTGGGCTGATTACCAGCGTTTTTGATAGATGTCAATGCCTGCCTCCAAAAACGCCTGAAAAAAACGCCTGAAAATCGCGGCAAAAATGGCGGCAAAAATCGCTGTAAAATCGCTGAAAAAACCGCGGTAAAACGCTACGCTCAAGTGTGAATGCAGCCTTATACATACGTGTATTTATCATATAAAAACACAATTCAACAAAAATAGGGTTTACCTATGGAACGTGTTTTTTTTTTTTTTTTTATAAAATGAACAGAAAATTTATATAACAAAAAGAACAGTACAGATGAATCATATCTTTAACCACTTTACCACCAGAGGATTTTCCTGCTAAAAGACCAGGGTTTTTTTTGCGATTTTTTACTGCGTGACTTTAACGGACAATTGCGCGGTCGTGCGACGCTGTACCTAAACGAATTTCACATCCTTTTTTTCCCACAAACAGAGCTTTCTTTTGGTGGTATTTGATCACCTGTGCGTTTTTTTGATCACGAGCTATAAACAAAAAAAGAGTGTAATTTTTGCAAAAACAACAATATTTTTCACTTTTTTTTATATATAATTCCCCCCCAAAAAATTGTAAAAATCAAAATTTTTAACATTTTCGGCCAATTTGTTTTACGCTACCTATGTTTGGTAAAAAAAAAATCGCAAAAAGCGTATTTTGATTGGTTTGCGCAAAAGTTATCGCGTTTACTAACAAAGGGAAAGATTTTTGTCATTTTTGGTGTTTTTTTTTTTAACGAGTAATGGCGGCGATCTGCGATTTTTTTTGCGGTACTGCGACATTGCGGCGGACAGATCGGACCCTTGACTGACATTTTTGACACTTTTGGGGGTATCAGTGACATTACTGCAGTAATCAGTGCTATATATATGCACTGTTACTGCAAAAATGACACTGGCAGGGAAGGGGTTAACAGTATTGGACAGGGAGGGGTTAAGTGTGTCCTAGGGGCGTGATTCTAACTGTGCAGGGACAGGTCTACTAGTGTAAAAACAAAGATCAACAGTTCTACATAGTAGAACTGTCTGATCTTCACTTTTACACAGGGAGAACTGACAGGCGGCTTGTTTACATAAGCCGCTCTGTCTTTCTCCCGCTGTACCGGCGATCGTAGTGTGACCGGCGGACATCGGGTCCGCCAGTCACACTCCCGCACTCCTCCGTGAACGAGCTGAGGCCCGCTATTGGCTCTAGAAGGAGTGACAGGCGAGCGACGTAGACCTACGTCACTCTGCCTGGCCGGGGCCGACTGCCGCAGTAAATATACTGTGCGCAGTCGGCAACCGGTTAAGAATATAATAGATACTATCAGATCAAAACAAGTCCGTACTATGAATTTCAAGTTTTGTCTACCGATCAGGGGAGGAGTCAATATTAAGTGCTTATCCAGGATATTCAAGGTCGGGTATATGACAAGTAATGTCGAGATAGTGTGTAGATCAAACAAGATTAACGTTTGAAGCATGTCTTATAAGGCTGAGGAACATTTATAAAGATACCATGGGTTCCATTTTTGGTCGAACAGTTTTTTTAGAATTGGTTATAGAGTGGTGCAGATTCTCCATGGACCTAATCTCTTCTACTCTATTTAATACTTGAGAATATGGAACGTCAGTATCCTTCCAGTGAAAGGCCACCGTCCACAACATTGCAACACATATGGTGTGAATTAGCTTGGTGAGATGGGGAGATACATCTGGGATGTTATGGAACAGTAAGCAATGTTGTGGCTGAAGGATAATATTCCTATCCGTTAATTTTTCTATCAACGAGAAAATCTGAAACCAGCTATGGGTGATTTTATTGCAATCCCAAAATATATGTTTCTGGGTGCCTATTTCCCCGCAACCCCTGAAGCAAACAGGTGAGACATCCGGAAAAAAATTATTAAGCTGTTCTGGTGTGTAGTACCAACGGGCAGGGGCGTAACTACAGGGGTAGCAGGGGTTGCGATTGCTACCGGGCCCCATGCTCCAGGGGGCCCAGTAGCAAACCAGTGGATGAACTTCCAGGATTGCAAAAGTCACACTTGCGACCGGGCCCTGGCATTGCACCACTGTGGGGAGGCCCAAAGATTGCAGGAAGGGAGCCCACTGCAGAACTTGTGAAAGGATCCTGCTGCGGGACCGTAATAAAAGGCCATGCAACGAGAGTAAAGAGCCCCAGGATTAGTGGGAAGAGCCCTGGGCTTGAAGGGAAGGGCCCCGGCCAGGGATCTGGGGGGGCCCTTCATGGTTTCTTGCATCGGGGCCCTGAAGGCTCTAGTTACGCCTCTGCCAACGGGTAAAGACTTTCAGTGCAGTTTCTCTAACATTCAATGATTTGGTGGATTTACGTATGTTTTGGGACATTATAGACCAGTCAGCTGTGGAGAATGTTAATTGTAATTCTGCTTCCCATTTCAACATATCAGTGTTAATTTTGGCAGCAAATTTCAATTTAGTTTTAGTCTTAGTCTTAGGACTAAAATGGCATTTTAGTTTTAGTCCCATTTTAGTCTTCTGCAAGTGTTTTAGTTTTAGTTGTATTTAGTCGACTAAAACTCCAGTACATTTTAGTCGACTAAAACGTCCTACATTTTAGTCGACTAAAACGTCCTATATTTTAGTCGTCTAAAACTCATTTTAGTCATCTATAATCGAATGGGTGTAGTTCAATTGTAATTTGTAATGCATTATTTAAGCATTTCTCTAGAATTTCCAAACTCATTATATACTACTGCTGGTCCTGGAGTGAAAAATCGAATATGTTATTATTTATGGTATTAAGCTTTGAGCATGCACCAGTGTTAATTTTGGCAGCAAATTCCGATTTAATTTTAGTTATAGTCTTTTGACTAAAATGCCATTTTAGTTTTAGTCATATTTTAGTCATCTGAATTGTTTTAGTTTTAGTCATATTTTAGTCGACTAAAATTGTGTTAATTTAGTCGACGAAAAAGTTTTAGTCGGTTTTAGTCGACGAAATTAACACTGCAACATATATTGGAGTTTTTGTGAGGAGTCACATGTATTACAATTCATGTAAATAGTAGAGATCAGACCTTTCCCCCTTTGGATTATTTAAACATATATGTTCAAACAGACTTAGGGAGTTGTGAGAGGGGTGGGGGTAGTAAGTGTCAAAGTGTTTTTTAATTCTCTCATAATTAGATATCTCGGAGACAGGAATATTATGGGATTCTATTCGTTTTTCGAAATAGAGAAAAGTTCCTCCGTCATAAAGATCCTTTATTTTGTGTAAATCTTTAGTGTGCCACCAGACAAACTGCTCTGGATTCAGAAATGATTCCCCAAATCTAGGATCTCATAGAAAGGAGGCAGCGAAAGGGGGATTTGAGGGTATATCTTTGAAGCCGCCCGCTTTAACCCAAATTTTCAGAGCATCTGATACTATTTTATTGTGTGTTGAAATTTGTCTAATAGGGATAGCTCTGTTCCATAGAATATTCGATAATAGATAAGGTTTGATGGAGCTTACTTTAAAGCTCACCCATGGCGGAGCATCCTTCATTATGTGCCATTGTGTATTCTGAGAGAGTCTGCAACTAACATAATAGGACCAAATATGTGGGGAACCCATTCCTCCTGAGGTTTGGGGTTTGTATAAAATATTTTTAGCGAATCTGGCTTTCTTGTTATTCCATATGAACCTGTTTATTGAAGATTGTATTTTGGAGATATAGGCCTTTGTAATGGAAATGGAAAGAGCTCTAAACAAGTATACTAATTTGGGGAGAATATTCTTTTTGATTGCCGTAATTTTACAGAGAAATGATAAAGGATAGGAGGACCATATTTAGAGGGTATTTCGTATGTTTGCAAAAAGAGGGGGGTATGTTACAGTCAAATAGAGTTTTATTCCCAGGTATGGGAGTTTGTCAGGAGACCAAGCAAAAGGGTATGTTGCTTTAAGTTGTGAGAGTTCTAGATCTGTAAAATTAATCGGGAGCGCTACTGTCTTGGTGACATTTATAACTAGGCCTGAGCAGTGGTGTATTTAGGTTTTGTGCTGCCCTAGGCCTGACTAAACTTGGGCACCCCTAATTTAAATATGACTCACCCCTTCCTGTAAAGGCCACACCCTTTCTTGTTTATGACCCGCCCTGTCATCTGTAAACCACAGACCACAACCACAGTCTATCAGTGCCCATCAGTGCAGCTTTATCAATTCCCATAAGTTCAGCTTCATCAGTGCCCATCAGTGCAGCCCTATCAGTGCTCATCAGTTCAGCCTCATTACTGCCCATCAGTGCAGCCTCATCAGTGGCCATCAGTACAGCCCCATCAGTGGCCACCAGTGCAGCCTCTCAGTGCATCGTATCAGTGCCCTTCAGTGCAGCCCTATCAGTGCAGCTTATCAGTCCTGCCTCATCAGTGGCCATCAGTGCAGTCTATTAGTGCCCATCAGTGCAACATATCAGTGCCCATTAGGGCAGCATATCAGTGCAGTCCCATCAGCTTTTTTGCTGCCCCCCTGCAAAGTGCTGCCCTAGGCCTGGGCCTTGTTGGCCTAGGCCAAGATACAGCACTGGGCCTGAGATGGATGCAAATATCCACTCCTTATGTAGTCATTGAACAAACGCAATGTTTTTTGCCTGCCTTCTGCTTCTGCAGAAAAACAAATGCCAACCCCAAACAAAGACCAGCGCTACCAAAGAAAGTAGAGGGCAGTGCCCATCTGCTGTCTAGCCAAACAGCCCTCTTCAGACTCTTCCAGAGAGAGAGAGATGCAGATGAACATGACTGGATAAATTCTGCTTTGTTCAAGCAGTCAGTGATGAAGATGACGAGGACCAAAAGGTTGTCACAATTCATAAACATGTGGTCAAAAACACTCTAAAGGAGTTGTTCGAACTCCCCTTGTGCAAGAGTTATTTGTTCTGGCAAGGCCCAGTTTTCCTTCCAAAACTAGTAACTGGTCTCAAGAGCTTTCTCAGGCCAACCAACCTTCTTCAGACTCTTCAAAAGAAAAAGATGCAGATGAGGATGACCTTTGTCCAGTTTTTGAGCCCTCCTTTGTAAGGCTGGTGAGATGCCTTAAGATGGAAGGAAAGCAGTGGAAGTATTTTTCAAGTGCCTTTTGAAGAGGATGTCAGGTACCCCATAAAAAAAACACATTTCCATTTTATGGCATTTCTATGAACCACCAGTAGATGGCAGCACAAAGTTCAACTGCAAGCAAGGCATGGGAGGAACTAAAAGTTAGACCTTTTGTTCCTGGGGGTACAGAATAGCAGTTGCTGTGTCCCTCAGAATAAAAATTCATACCTCATGTCCTTATCATTGCAGGTAAGGAGGAGTATATTTAGGGCTATAAACAGGGTGAAATTGATTTAATTTACATCCCTGTGATCAGTAAAGGCTCCTGTCACTACTGTGTGATTAAATAACACTGCACAAATGTTAGTTGGTCTAACTGTCGCCTCAAATGACTACAGTGTACCAGGAATGTGGTTATTATAGTGTTATGTTGTTATATCTTATATTAGATTGTATTATGAGACCACTGTGATGCAGAAGGAGTAACAACATATCAGCACATGTTTAATTGGTTATTATTTTCTATGATGACGTTATTCCTGTATATCAGAATGTTGATATTGATATATATATATATATAGATATGTAATAGTATGTATAAACAGAATAGCAGTTGCTGTGTCCCTCAGAATAAAAAGTCATACCTCATGTCCTTATCATTGCAGAAACGTTTTCAATAAAAATAATTCTGGTTTCACCCGGTCCGATCCCTTCGCACATTGGAATTATTGACCATACTTTCAGCATATGTGCAACACTTTGCAATTTCCTTATGGTGACTGAATTATGGCTCATCATTGGTGTCAGTTTGAAGAATGGTGCCCCATCATTGGCTTCAGTGGGAGAAATAGTGCTTCATTGGTGATGTCAGTAGCAGGAATTTTATCCCATTGTTGGTATTAGTGGGAGGAATTGTGTCTTGTATATATATCAGTGGGAAGAAAAGTGCACCAAGGGCTGTAAAATGCAAACAGAGCGCCGCATTTGGAGACCACTGCCCTAGACCTAAGTGAGCAAATAATCCTTGCAGTGTAGGCCCATCCCACTACAAGGGATAATTTTTTTGTTGATTTTACATTAGGATAAACTGAGTGGACCTTTGGGCTTTAGTATGGTTGCAGTGTTTGCTGGAATTGTAGTTCACTATATGTTTTAGAATCACCTAAACATTTTGTAATTCTTTCCTGATCCGGGGTTTATGTCTGCTGGGACCTCCAGTTTAAACTACATTGGCAGTCAATCAACTCGTATAGGTCATGGTGACTCACCAGTGCTCCGAGGACCTTTCAAACTCTTGTAGCTTGTTGTCAGAGAAGATGAGGAAACATGCAGGAAACATATAGAGCCACGGGCCAGGATCATTTCTGAAAAACTGATGTCAATGTCCAACCAAAGTGGGAATGCTCCTGATAAAAGCTTTAGCGTGCGTAAATGAAATGTTACAATGCATCATATCACGGGAACATGTCTTGTTATATTTCTGCAGATACCTATCATGGTGGCATGCATGAATTACAAACATATGCATATTTGATGCTGTATATGTCAGATTCTAAGGTGGAGAGAAATCCTTGATAAATAACTACTTCCAGTCCGGGTCAAGTCTGACATTTCTCTCATACATGTAAAATTCTGCATTTATTTGCTAGGAAATAATTAGAACTAGAGATCGACAGATTATTGGCAACACCGATATATCCGGGGCCGATATGCACTGTCCCCAATATATCAGAATCGGCCTTTGGATTTACTGATATTGCCTATATGAGAAGTCGCTCAGCTGTCATTACAAGGAGCGGGAGGGGACGTCTGCCCCCCCTTCCGACGCCTTCCGCGGCTCGCCCCGGGTCTCCCGTCCCACCGGGAGACCAGGGTATCCTACCTGCACCGCAACTGCACTGCAACTTGGCGTTTTGAATGCTTTTAAGTGCAGAGGAGGGGTTTGGGGCCAGATCCCTCCACCACAGTACCTGTAGACATTAAAAAAAAAAATGTCCAAAAATATCGGCCAATATTGGCTGATACTGATATCCGATGACCAAAATATCAGTATCGGCGTTAAAAAAACGATATTGGTCGATCACTAATTATAACCCCCAAACATTATATATTTTTTAAGCAGAGGCCTTGGAGAATACAGAGTTGGTTGCTGCAATTTTTAACCACTTGCCGACCAGCCGCTGTAGTTTTCTTGCGGCAGGTCGGTTTTGTTACGCGAAACTCCGTACCTGTACGTCACTTAGTGTAGCAGATAGTGGGGGCACGCACATGCCACTGGGAGGGCACGCACACGCCGCGGGAGGCACGCACACGCGCCGATTGGTTAGAGGGGGAGCCAATCAGCGGGTCTGGTGGATATGATGTTCGCCGGGCACCCTCGATGCTCCCCATGGAGACAGAACGGCGGTCTGCCAATATAAACACGGCCGACCGTTGTTTTGTCAGTGATGAACACAGGAATCAAAGAGTTAATGCAGCATAGATGGCGCATGGGTGGAAAAGACAGTCTCTCCAAAGCTCAGCCTTTAGTATAAGGAATCTTGGCAGGAAGAGCAGGTAGGTGACAATAGCAGTATGGCAGGCACAGCAAGAGGGCAGCTTCACAGGAGATGAAGGTTTCTCTGTACAACATAAAAACAAAACAGGAGCGCCGCTCTAAGTGTAGTATAAAAACAGCTCAACCTTTATTAAAAACAAGAGCCACTCACAGGATAGGAGATGGATAACAGCATGTCAGGTCCTCCAGGGATTGCAAGGCTGCAAACACAGGGGCTCCTCTCTTGCGGGGCCCCCTTGTACATGAAGCGTTCTACTAGGATTCTGGGGGTTTGCACGCACGGCCTCGTGCAGCGGCAGTCTGTAGGCTTGTTGCTCCCCCTGCTCCCCCTCACACTCAAGACTGCTTGGAACGAACATCTGCACCAATCTCCCGAACTCAGAGAGGAGCCCCTGTGTCTGCAGCCTTGTGATCCCTGGAGGACCTGACATGCTGTTATCCATCTCCTATCCTGTGAGTGGCTCTTGTTTTTAATGAAGGTTGAGTTGTTTTTATTTTTTATAGTGATGAACACAGGGATCATTGTGATACACAGATCTCCGCTCAGCAGGCAGGTGAAAACTCCCTCTCCACTCTTTGTGCGGAGAGGGAGGTGTCAGAGCCCCATGCATCTCTATGGGCGAATCGAATGAGAGCGGACTGCCTGTCTGCTCTCATCCAATCCGATCCCCTGGACGGATGGAAAATAGGGTTTCCAGCCGTCCGGATTTCACGGACAGGATCAGATGCGGATGGCAGCGGGTGTCAGCCGACATGTCTCCACTGACATCCGCTGCTCCATAGGGATGCATGGAGGATCCGATCAGATCCGCCTAAAAAACTGACAGGCGGATCTGATTGGATCGCTCGTGTGAAAGGACCTTAAATTTGCTGTCCACTCAAAATAACTCAACACACAGCCATTAATGTCTAAACCGCTGACAACAAAAACGAGTAGAACACTAAGTGATAATGTTCAAATTGGGCCCAAAGTGATAATATTTTGTGTGGCCACCATTATTTTCCAGCACTGCCTTAACCCTCTTGGGCATGGAGTTCACCAGAGCTTCACAGGTTGCCACTGGAGTCCTCTTCTACTCCTCCATGGTGACATCACGGAGCTGGTGTATGATAAAGACCTTGCGCTCCTCCACCATCTGTTTGAAGATGGCCCAAAGATGCTCAATAGGTTTAAGGTCTAGAGATATGCTTGGCCAGTCCATCACCTTTACCCTCAGCTTCTTTAGCAAGGCAGTGGGGGTCTTGCAGGTGTGTTTGGGGTCCTTATCATGTTGGAATATTGCCCTCCAAAGGTAGGGGATCATGTTCTGCTTCAGTATGTCACAGTACATGTTGGCATTCATGGTTCCCTCAATGAACTGTAGCTTCCCAGTGTCGGCAGCACTCATGCAGCCCCAGACCATGACACTCCCACCACCATGCTTGACTGCAGGCTTGTCCACACTTGTCTTTGTACTCCTCACCTGGTTGCCGCCACACACGCTTGACACCATCTGAGCCAAATAAGTTTATCTTGGTCTCATCAGATCACAGGAGAAGGTTCCAGTAATCCATGTCCTTAGTCTGCTTGTCTTCAGCAAACTGTTTGTGGGCTTTCTTGTACATCATCTTTAGAAGAGGCTTTCTTCTGGGACGACAGTCATGCAGACCAATTTGATGCAGTGTGCGGTGTATGGTCTGAGCACTGACAGGCTGACCCCCCACCCCTTCAACCTCTGCAGCAATGCTGGCAGCACTCATACGTCTATTTCCCAAAGAAAACCTCTGGATATGACGCTGAGCACGTGCACTCAACTTCTTTGGTGGACCATGGCAAGGCCTGTTCTGAGTGGAACCTGTCCTGACCATGCTGCAGCTCAGTTTCAGGGTCTTGGCAATCATCTTTATGCTGAGAAACAATTATTTTTTTTTCAGATCCTCAGAGAGTTCTTTGCCAGGTTCCATGTTGAACTTCCAGTGACCAGTATGAGAGAGTGGGAGCGATAACACCAAATTTAACACACCTGCTCCCCATTCACACCTGAGACCTTGTAACACTAACAAGTCACATGACACCAGGGAGGAAAAATGCCTAATTGTCCCCAATTTGGACATTTTCATATAGGGGTGTACTCACTTTTGTTGCCAGCAGTTTAGACATTAATGGCTGTGCGTTGAGTTATTTTGAGGGGACAGCAAATTTACACTGTAATAGCCCGTTCACACTGGGGCGACCTTTCAGGCGACCTGGTCACCTGACAGGTCGCCGTAGGTCGTCTGCCATAGAATAGCTGTGGACCCGTTCTAATAGGAGCGACACAAGTCGCTCCAATTTAGAAAAAGGGTCCGGAGCTTCTTTGGGGCGACCTGGAGAGACCTGCATTGACTTCAATGATATGAAGTCCGTGCCGGCCGCTCCGAGGTCGCGGTGCGAGCTGCGCACCGCGACCTGTGAGGTCGCCCCGGCAAGTAGCGTCACCCCAGTGTGAACGGGGTCTTATACAAGCTGTACACTCACTACTTTACATTGTAGCAAAGTGTCATTTCTTCAGTGTTGTCACATGAAAAGATATAATAAAGTATTTCCAAAAATAATGTGAGGGGTGCACTCTTTTTTTTTTTTTTTTAAAGGTATTTTATTGGTATTTGCATAAAATAAAAAAAAAACACACAAACAGTAATTCCAGACCAATGACAACGAATAACAGGTACATCAAATAATAAACGATAGCAGATACAAACCAGGAGTACATACCATCCAAACAGCCATCACAATAAAACAGCAAGGAATGGAATCAACAGAAAAATAACCAACCCAAACCCGCCCCCCCCCCTCCCTCCCTACCCAACCATCCGACCATATAGAACCAGAATCTAACAGTAGTACCAGCATAATAGCACATCACACAGGACTAGGCCAATGTCTGACCAACCCCCGTAACATAGGCTCTCCATGGGGACCGCCCAACTACACCTCCAAGGAGCCTGAGACCGAGTTCACCCATACCAACCAAAGCTTGTTAAATTTTTTGGGGCAACCCCTAGCTAGATAGGTAAGTTTATAAAGAGGTAGAGCGCCATTGACAATAGAGACCCAAGCCTCCACAGAGGGAGGGTCAGGACTCTTCCACCGTAGCGCAATCAATTTTTTGGCATAAAAGAACAAAATTCTAGTCAGTACCCTCTGAGACTGGCCAAGGCTCTCCTCTGACAAGTTGCCCAGGAGGCACCTATCCGGAGAACAAATATTCGGAAGAGCCAATTTCTCCTCCATTAGACGACAGACCCCTTTCCAAAAGACCTGAATCATAGGGCAGGTCCACACCATATGAAAAAAGTCCCCCCTAGGGGCCTGACATCTGGAACATGCAGCAGAAGGGAGCCTACCCATACAGTGTAGTCTATGCGGAGTGTAATAAATCCTGTGCAAATAATTAAGCTGAATCACCCTATCACCTGCCGCAATAATCCCTTCAAACTGGGATTCCAGTAGTTCATCCCACGCCTCCTCCTCCAACTGTGGCAAGTCCCTGCCCCACCTTTCCCTAATTTTGGCCATCCTACCGTCTCTATCCAGACTGATCAGAGCATAATATCTGGAAATAAGCTTACAGTGATCGTCAGCCAAGAGCTCCTTCTCCAGGCGGGCCACGGCCAGGTGCACCCCTCTAAGACCAAATTGTACCGCCACTGCATGCCTAAGTTGCTGGTACAGGAACCAGCAAGAAGAGGGAACCCCCAGCTCCAGCCTCAAGATTGGGAACGACTTGAACTCATGGCCTTCGAACAGTTGATGAGCATACTTCAGATCAAAGGACGCCCACCTTCGGGGATCAGATAGCTTGTACAATTCAGGGAGACCAGGGTTATACCACAGCGGAGCATTAGGCGAATTATTAAAGGAGGAACCCCCAATACGTTTGTTGCAGATCATTGTAATTTTATATGAAAGCTTCAGAATCTCCGCACCCCCCGACGGATAGGGACCCCTCCGGTATAAGGAGTTGAGAAGGGCCTCATAGGAACCCATCACCGCTGCCGCGGTCGTAACCGCAGCATTGGGGAGGTCCGGGAAGAACCAGGCATGTACATGGGTCAATTGGGCCGCCAGATAGTACGCCTGAAGGTCAGGGACCGCCAGCCCGCCAGCAGTAGCAGGGAGCTGCAGAGTCCGGAGTGATATCCTCGCCGGCTTCCCCCCCCCAAATAAACGTTAGTAATAGAGACTCTATAACCCTAAAAAGAGACTTGGGTAGGTACACCGGAGCCTGCCAAAATAGATACAAAAAGCGGGGTAAGTATACCATTTTAAAAAGATTGACCCTCCCCATCAAATTCAGGGGCAACTTGGTCCACGTGGACA
This sequence comes from Pelophylax lessonae, assembly GCF_965119305.1. Taxonomy (NCBI): domain Eukaryota; kingdom Metazoa; phylum Chordata; class Amphibia; order Anura; family Ranidae; genus Pelophylax; species Pelophylax lessonae. The sequence continues at coordinate 317,923,946 of NC_138773.1, forward strand.
GCGTCAACTTAAGTCTTTGAATCAGCGGAGTAATATTATGGTCCACGTAGGAGCTGACCGGCTGTTGAACCGTCACCCCCAGATATTTAAATGAGGAGACTACCTTAAGCGGATGCGGAGTGTGGATCGTAGGGACAATGGTAGGATCAAATGGAAAAATCACTGATTTGGTCCAGTTGACCCTGAACCCGGAGTATCGGCCAAAATCATTTATCACCTGTAACGCAGCTGTCAGTGAATCAGTACAATCTGCCAGATAGAGCAGCATATCATCAGCATAAAGGGAAGTTTTTTCAACCAGATCCCCTATCCTACAACCCTTTATCCTCCCATCCCCCCTCAGTAGGGCCGCCAAAGGTTCAATGGCCATGGCAAACAGCAGGGGAGACAAAGGGCACCCCTGCCTAGTGCCACGGCCCACGGAAAACGAGTCAGAAACAACATTGTTAACCCGAATCCGTGCCACTGGTGAGCCATATAATATCTTAACCCATCCTATAAATGTAGGGCCAAAGCCCATCCGAGCAAGGACCGCAAACAGGTAAGGCCATTCCACTGAATCAAACGCCTTATGAGTATCCAAGGACACCACCACCCTAGTGTCCACGGCCTCCGAAGGCATCTGGAGATTCGTGAAGAGTCTGCGCAAATTTATCGCCGTAGAGCGCCCGGGAATGAAGCCGGTTTGGTCCGGGTGGATAAGTTTAGAAATAACCGAGTTCACTCTACGGGACAGCACCTTGGCTAGGATCTTAACATCCACATTAATCAATGAAATAGGACGATATGACTCACAGTATGTGGGATCCTTGCCCGGCTTTGGAATCAAGACAATAAGGGCCTCCCGGAGAGAGGGAGGGAGCTCACCCGCCTCGAAAGCCTCCCTATACATGTTCAACAGACGCGGAGTGAGGAGTTCCGAATAAGCGCGGTACCACTCAACCGGAAATCCTTCAAGGCCCGGAGTTTTATTGGCAGCAAAAGAGGCAACCGCGGCCCCAATCTCTTCAGCAGAAATCGGAGCATCCAGTGCCAACCTGTCCTCCGCTTCCAATTCAGGCAGTTGTACCTGCAGCAAGTATTCGTCCAGCTCCGCCGTGGTATAGGAAACCTGAGAGGTATACAAGGACTCGAAGAAGGCCACAAAAGCCGTCTTGATATCCTCCCTAGATGTGCACAAGTGAGACTCCGCATCATACACAGCAGATATGGCCGTAACAGGGTGTTCAGAGCGGGAAAGATAAGCCAAAATTTTACTATTTTTATCCCCATATTCAAATACACGTTGTTTTTGATAGAGGAGTTTTTTCAAGGAGTACCAGGTCTAGTTGTTTCGCACTGTCTCGCCAGAGGGAGTAATTAGAGGAGGAAGGGTTCCGAACATATTCTAGTTCCGCAGCCGTCACCTCCCCCTGCAGAGACTCCACCCGCCAGGCCCTATCCTCTCTCAACTGATGGATAATCCCTGCAACCGTACCCCTCATAGAAGCCTTGAAGGCATCCCAGACAATGTCCCCAGCAGCCGTCTCCGGATTAACCCGCCAGAAGTGGGCAATCTCCTTAGCCGTAGCATTAAAAAAGACCTCCTCCGTTAGCCACAAGGGGCTGAGCCGCCATGTTTGGAGGCCACGTGTCACAGAAAGACCAAATCGCAGCAACACAGGAGAATGGTCCGAAATGGCCCTAGGCAGATAGGAGACAGCCACGAGTCTGGGGAGCAAATCCGGAGACAGCAAACACATATCAATCCTAGACAGAGTTTTATGGGTGGCAGAGTAACAGGAATATTCTTTCCCAAGTGGATTCTTCCAACGCCAGCAGTCCACCAGGTTATACCTGGCTAGAGAAGCTGCTAACGATGAAGGAGGACCATCGTCTCCAGGACACCTGTCTAACCCAGGAGACAGTACAGAGTTGAGGTCCCCAGCCACTATCACTGGCCCCTTCGCCACCTGGAGGAGCTGGGACATCAAGGCGTCCCAGAAACCCATGGTAAACGGAGGGGGGACATAGACAGATACAAAGGTATACACCACCCCATTAATGAGTAACAGCAAAATTACATATCGACCATAAACATCAGTGACCACATGTTTAACCGAGCAACCCAAGGAGCGAGCAACCAAGACAGACACTCCCCTAGCATGAGTAGAAAACGTAGCATGAAAGGTGTACGCCACAAAGGCCCGTTTAAGAGCCATAGTCTTGGAGCCAGTCAAATGAGTCTCTTGCAAAAAAATTATATGCGGTTTGTATTTCTGAATATAAGTAAATACCAAAGCCCTCTTAACACGGTCATTCAGTCCCCTGACGTTCCAGGACAGGAGTGTCAGCGTCTCCTCAGCCATCCGAGCAGATGAGACAACAACAACCCCCGCCAGGGAAGGCAGCGCCCCCACGGGGACCACAGTAGGAGCTCTCCATAAAGGCCTCCGGGAAGTCAGCCAGACAGAGAAGAAGAAAAAAAAAAAAGCATACTGGTAGAGCACAAAAGTACATAGGTCGGATAACAGTCCCCAAAAAAGAAAAAGAACAAACCCCTCCCTCCCCCCACCCTGTTCATGACCCCAACTGTCACAAACCTACACCCCAAACCAAACCAAAGGTAGAACCGTAGGAAAAGTACACGAATACTCATAGATCAAGTGGACCTCCGGGGCCACAACAAAGTTCACGGATATGTAGCATCCAGCTTGCAGGAGTATAGAAGCCTCAAACACAGGAGTCCATTGGTTCCAGCAGCCGAAAAAAAAAAAATATAATAATAATACAAAGATCAGTGCTCATTAATGTCCCAAAAACAACAAGACTGTGGAAAAGGAACCTGGGCAACAAATCTCCCGAAGCAGTAAAGCCTCCCGGCAAGGGAGGAAGCACAGCACAGTAGGTATCGCATGACATTCAGCAAGGGATTAGGCTCTACCCAGCGAATCCATCCATTGGTCAGCATCAGCAGGATCCAGGAAAAAATGCACTTTGCCTCCGTGCACCACTCTTAGCTTCGCAGGATAAAGCATACTATAGGGGAGATGACGGTCCCGGAGCCTTTTCTTCACTCCCATAAAGGCCGCACGCTGTTTTTGCGTAGAAGCAGAGAAGTCAGGGAATATGGTAATAATACTGTTGTTGAATCTCAGATCAGGAAGGTCCCTGGCTCTGCGCAGGGCCGCGTCTCTATCCCTGAAGTGCAGGATACGTGCCAGTAACGGTCTGGGCCTAGCCCCGGGGACAGGGGCCCTGGAGGGGACCCGGTGTGCCCTTTCGATTGCAAAGAGCGGGGAGAAAGTGTCAGGACCCAGGGACCTACGCAGCCAGTCCATCAGGAAATCCACTGCCTGTCCCCCCTCAGCCCCCTCAGGGAATCCTAAAAAGCGGAGGTTGTTACGGCGCAGGCGGTCCTCCATATCGCCCAGCTTTGCAGCCTGCGCCCTCTGCTCATGCTGTAGATCCCGGATGGCAGCGGGGAGGGGGAAGACATCATCCTCCACAGCCCTAATCCTCTGCTCCGCAGTCGTCACCCTCTGCCTAATTTTACTCACGTCTTCCTTAAGGAGTGAGAAGTCCACACGGAGGGTGTCTATCTGAGACGTCAGGGAGGCCTGGCACCCCTTAATAGCGTCCATGATCTGGCGCAACGTGGGCTCTACCGACCGTCCAGATGACTTGCCACTCGCCCCCCCCGGAAGGCCAGGGGAAGGCGACAGTGCCGGCCACTCACCCCCCTCATCCGACCACGGCAGGAGTGGGCCAGGAGTGGGCTATTAGAGGCCTCCAGGCCCGGCGACCGCGGGTGGCCGCCATCTTGGGCCTGCTCCGGATGGTCCGAGCTGCAGCCTGCCGGGGACGGGGGCACATCCCTGCCGTATTTTACCATCTCTGCACAGGTCCGGGTGGTTCCAGGAGTAGAAGAGAGGCCGATCCAGGTAAGTATATCGGCGGATGGAGCAGGATTGCTGAAAGGATTAGTCAGTGGCAGCGGAGCTCTCTAGAAACGCTCCTCACATCCCGGAAGTCGGACACGCCCCCATCACTCGAGGGGTGCACTCTTACTATTATATATATATATATATATCTTTTCTTAGAAAAGGTATTTTTTACAAGGAATGTTGAAGTCAGTGATTTCTCAACATCATATCCAGGAATCTCACAAATTAGGATGACATTTTACAAGAATCCACAGCTGTAGAAAAAAAAAAATACAAAGAATTGGAAAATAGTGTGGGCGAGAGAGGGAGCCTGGGGCACTACATACCCATAAATTTACATAAGGAAAAAAAAAAATTTTTGTTTGGAATTTTTAAGGTGCCAATAATCAACAAAATATTTTTTTTTTTTTGTAAAAAATGCTTAACACTTTTATTTTTTTTTTTATTTCCAGGAAAATTTGAACATTCATTAAAAACTATCCTAAAAAAAGATCTTTTTTTAAAACCACGTGGTTTGTACTTTAACTGCTTCAATGCTGGGCACTTTCACCCCTTTCCTGCCCAGAGTTCAACTCAATATTGAACCCTACGGACTAAAGGCCGTACACACGTAGCGATTGTCGGCCGTAAATATTCGGCCGCCGAACGATCGGCCGATTGTCGGCTTGTTAGTATGATGCTGCCGACAACCGACTGCGACTTTTCGGCCGAACAGAATCTGGTGTGCAGGCTTTAAAATTTTTGTTGGCCAACACCAGAACGGCCGATTGTTCCTCAGTCAGTACAGAATTCGGCCGACAAACAGCAGATGAGCAAGACTGGCCATGCTCAGAGAAGAAAAAACACACGGAAAGTTAACCATCACATGACATCACTTCTGCAGTCGGCTGTTGTTGGCCGACAAAATTCGTGTGCAGTCTTTAGCACTTTTCAACCGTCAGGACAGCACCGGACAAAAGTCGGCCGATCGTTCGGCCGACAATCGCTACGTGTGTACGGGGCTTTAGACTGGGATGTCATTAAAATTCATGTGTGTGTAAAGGCAGGGATATGCAAACTATGGCCCTCCAGCTGTTGAAAAACTACAAGTCCCATCATGCCTCTGCCTCTGGGTGTCATGCTTGTTGCTATCAGTCTTGCTATGCCTCATGGGACTTGTAGTTCTGCAACAGCTGGAGGGCCACAGTTTGCATATCCCTGCTGTAAAGGCAAGGTGTCCCAATACTTTTGGTAATATTGTGTATATCAAAGAAGTGCCAGTATTGACCCAGTAAGCAAATTAAAATCTATACCACACCCTTGTCAAGGATGAGAGTCTTGTACTATATTTATTTTTTTTGGAGGGGCACGGCCATTGTCCTGGATAGGGATCTGGTATAGATAGGAAGGGGGGGGCTGTTTTTTTTTGAGGGGAACAAAGTGAGTTTCCAGCCACGTGATCCTCAGGGTCCATTTCCTCTTCTGAACTGACTGTGGGGTCTCAGTGATGCAGAGATTGGCTGACGTGATCTCAGGTCATCAATTATCATTCTGTGAATTTATAAACTGTGAAATATAGCGCTCTTCAAACAAAAACCTTGTGTTAAACAATAAACCACACGTGTCTCACCATCCATTAATAACAGCAGTGTGACCAAACAATGTGCAGGTGACATGTGCATTTAGAAAAGAATTAGTGTTCATAAATTATATCAAAGTCCATTAACTTCTTTAAACGTTCTTAGGCGAAAACAAAAATCGGCATCACATAAAAGATGCAATAGTCACGGAACGGTGCGCTCCGTCCACAAAAGGTGTTGCAGCGCAAAATCTTTTTATGTATTTACCACGCCCGAAAATCCCTCATATGGAAAAAGACTCTTTTATATCAATCAATAAAGATTTTTATTGACCTCCTATGCACAGAAAAGCTGGTCAATCAGCACTTATTATAACCTAGAACGATCACGACTAGGGTGTAAAACATGATTTGTCCCTAAAAAATGAGGAATGGGTGGAGGACCAATTATTGATCAATTAAATATTTAAATCATGTATTACATGTTTATATTGATACCTGATATTTTCCTGCAAGTTAATGGCATTAAGGCACTTCCAGCTGCATGCCTGTCCTTCCTACTATCTAGATTTAGGGAAACTTAATAAGTGCCATAATATAATCATGTTAGTGCCATTAAAGCACACCATAGCAGCACTATGTCTTGCAAAATATGTCAGTAAACATTTTTCTAGGATGCAGCACTGGTAAAGGTCTCCCTCCTCCCCCCTTTTTACTTTTTTGTGTCTACTCTTTGTAGGATGAGTGACTTTAGAACCTTCAAAATGGTTGTAAACTCTGAAGGTTTCATACCTTTATGCATGAAGTTAAAAAATACCTTGTGCAGCTCCACCCACAGCCCACCTTATACTCACCCGTGCGCCTTTTTGATCCAGCGATGTGCACGAGAGCCTCCCGGGACTCACTCTTCTCATTGGCTGAGCCAGCAGGGAGAGCCATTGGCTCCCACTGCTGTAAATCACAGCCAGTGAGCCAATGAGGAGAGAGCGGGGACAGGGGCCTGAGTCACAAGTTTATGTGTCTTATGGACGCATAGAGCAGGGATTTGGGAGCGAACACACACCAGTACCCACTCATAGCAAGCAGATTGCTGTTGGGGGTCACTGGTCAAGTGGGAGGGGGCAGGAGTTCTGCCTGGGGAACCGAGAAGAAGAGGATCAGAGGTGCTCTGTGCAAAACCACTGCACAGAGCTTACCCACTACTTACATATTTGTTATATATATATATATATATATATATATATTATTTTTTTTTTTTTTTATTTTAACCTCCTTAGCGGTATTCCCGAGTGTGGCTCGGGGGGAAATTTTAGTGGCAATAGCGGTAACCCTGAACCACATTCGGGGTACCGCCAGGGAGCATCGCTGGATCCTGGTAGAGGGTACTTACCTTGTCCCCGGGATCCCGCAATGTGTCCCTGCAGCATACGGCGGCCGGATCTTCCGCCCGATGCTGTGACCCCCGGGTTCCGTCTCCTGCGACGTGACGCTCGCAGGGGGGTGGAACCGACGGCAAATTCAAATAGTATAACACACAAACACACTGATATATTGTAATCCTATTGGATTACGTTACAAAATAAAATAAATTGACATTAGCTTGCCCCCCTGCTGCCCTTTCCTGCAGTTTTACTGTACTTATATATACATATATAGATATATATACAGTATATATATATATATATATATATATATATATAGATATACACGTATATATATATATATATATATATATATATACATACATGCATACATGTATATGCATATATATATATATATATATATATATATATATATATATTTATATATATACATACATACGTGTATATGCACATATATATATATATATATATATATATATATATATATATATATATATATATATATATATATATATATATATGTGTGTGTGTGTGTGTGTATATATATATATATATATATATATATATATATATACACATATATACTGCATATGTATATATATGTATCTACATATATATACATATGCAGTATATGTATATATATGTGTATATATATATATATATATATATATATATATATAAACCCGATTGCAAAAAAGTTGGGACACTGTACAAATTGTGAATAAAAACAGAATGCAATGATGTGGAAGTTTCAAATTTCAATATTTTATTCAGAATACAACATAGATAACATATCAAATGTTTAAACTGAGAAAATGTATCATTTTAAGGGAAAAATAAGTTGATTTTAAATTTCATGGCATCAACACAGCTCAAAAAAGTTGGGACAAGGCCATGTTTACCACTGTGTGGCCTCCCCTCTTCTTTTTATAACAGTCTGCAAACGTCTGGGGACTGAGGAGAAGTTGCTGAAGTTTAGGAATAGGAATGTTGTCCCATTCTTGTCTAATCCAGGCTTCTAGTTGCTCAACTGTCTTAGGTCTTCTTTGTCGCATCTTCCTCTTTATTATGCGCCAAATGTTTTCTATGGGTGAAAGGTCTGGACTGCAGGCTGGCCATTTCAGTACCCGGATCCTTCTTCTACACAGCCATGATGTTGTAATTGATGCAGTATGTGGTCTGGCTTTGTCATGTTGGAAAATGCAAGGTCTTCCCTGAAAGAGATGACGTCTGGATGGGAGCATATGTTGTTCTAGAACTTGGATATACCTTTCAGCATTGATGGTGCCTTTCCAGATGTGTAAGCTGCCTATGCCACACGCACTCATGCAACCCCATACCATCAGAGATGCAGGCTTCTGAACTGAGCGCTGAGAACAACTTGGGTTGTCCTTGTCCTCTTTAGTCCGGATGACATGGCGTCCCAGTTTTCTAAAAAAGAACTTCAAATTTTGATTCGTCTGACCACAGAACAGTTTTCCACTTTGCCTCAGACCATTATAAATGAGCCTTGGCCCAGAGAAAACGCCTGCGCTTCTGGATCATGTTTAGATATGGCTTCTTTTTTGGCCTATAGAGTTTTAGCCGGCAACGGTGAATGGCACGGTGGATTGTGTTTACTGACAATGTTTTCTGGAAGTATTCCTGAGCCCATGTTGGTTGTGATTTCCATTACAGTATCATTCCTGTATGTGATGCAGTGCCGTCTAAGGGCCCGAAGATCACCGCCATCCAGTATGGTTTTCCGGCCTTGATCCTTACGCACAGAGATTGTTCCAGATTCTCTGAATCTTTGGATGATATTATGCACTGTAGATGATGATAACTTCAAACTCTTTGCAATTTTTCTCTGAGAAACTCCTTTCTGATATTGCTCCACTATTTTTCGCCACAGCATTGGGGGAATTGGTGATCCTCTGCCCATCCTGACTTCTGAGAGACACTGCCACCCTGAGAGGCTCTTTTTATACCCAAGCATGTTGCCAATTGACCTAATAAGTTGCAAATTGGTCCTCCAGCTGTTCCTTATATGTACATTTAACTTTTTCGGCCTCTTATTGCTACCTGTCCCAACTTTTTTGGAATGTGTAGCTCTCATGAAATCCAAAATGAGCCAATATTTGGCATGACATTTCAAAATGTCTCACTTTCAACATTTGATATGTTATCTATATTATATTGTGAATAAAATATACGTTTATGAGATTTGTAAATTAGTCCGTTCTTTTTTTACTCACAATTTGTACAGTGTCCCAACTTTTTTGGAATTGGGTTTGTATATATACACACTTTAACTTATTTATAGTTATTTATTATATTATAATTTATGATTTTATGTTTCAAACCCTAGATGTTATAAAGAAGAACGCACAGTAAAAAAAAATCATATGTAAATAGTTGGTTTGGGCTGCTCATTCTTAAGAATTACATGCAGAATAATGGTACCGCTTTCAGCACCTAGAATCGTAAACAATCATACCGCCAGGGAGGTTAAAGCTGGTCCTTCAATACCAATTTAACTACCGGAAGGTTTACCCCCTTCATGACCAGGCCATGTTTTGCCTGCGTTATTTTAACTGACAATTGTGCAGTCGTGCGACGCTGTACCCAAATATAATTTATGTCCATTTTTCCCCACAAATAGAGCTTTCTTTTGGTGGTATTTGATCACCTCTGCGGTTTTTATTTTTTTGCGCTAGAAACAAAAAAAATAAGCCGACAATTTTGAAAAAATCCTTTTTGAAAAAAAAACCCAATATTTTTTACTTTCTACTATAAAAATGCATTCAATAAAAAAAATGTAAAAATTTTAATTTCTTTATCAGCTAAGGCCAATATGTATTCTGCTACATATTTTTGTTTTAAAAGAAAATCCCAATAATCCTATATAGATTGGTTTGCGCAAAAATTATCGCTTCTGCAAACTATAGGGAATATTTTTTTTCAAATTTTTATTTGTTTATTTTTATTTTACTAGTAATAGCGGCGATCAGCGATTTTTAGCGGGACTGTGACATTGCGGCGGACAAATCAGACACCTAACACTTTTGACACTTTTTGGGGACCAATGATATTACATTGATCAGTGCTAAAAAAAAATGCACTGTCACTGTACTAATGACACTGACAGGGAAGAGGTTAGCATCAGGGGCGATCAAAGGGTTAAGTTTGTGCTTACTAACTGTGTGGGGGAGGTGCTTTGACTGGAGAAAGAGAAAATCCATGTTCCTGCTTAGCAGAAACACAAGATCTCCATCTTACCCTCTCACTCAAAGGCGGCCTGCCTTGTTTACATAGGCAGACCGCCGTTCTGCCTCTCCTGAGAATGATCGGTGGGTCCCGGTGGGCATAACATACAAAAACATTAGGTACAGTATGAAAGAATGGAGCCCCAAGGCATCACTACTTCATGTACCCACTTAACCGAAAATCAGACCTCTAGCAAAACCCCGATTTGGAGACAACACCACCTCTAGCAGATACAACCCAAACAAACTAGTACACAAGATGCGTCCCTATCAGTGTACATTTTTGCCTATAATAAAAGCCATACAAGGGTCTTGTTCCTCACCAGCTGTCTTGACAAATCCCACCAAGGGAACTGTCCCAAGAAATGCCCCACAACCGCACCCAAAGAAGGGTGGGAGGGTGGAAAGACACAGTCCCTGCTTAGATTGAAGACCTCACCAGGATCCCCCTACTGATCATCCTCTGAAGCCCCTCCTGCTCCTTCCAAACCACCAATCCAGTAAATCCCCCTGACCCAATTTACTTTTAACCTACCTAAAACTCCTCCAGAGGCTAACCCCTTTTAACCCTGTCTTGTTGGCCCTAAGTCTAGGTTTTCTTTCCCTTACTCTGAGTCTTAAACGTCCAATTACTTCTCTTTACTCCAGCCAGAAACTCTCCATCATGCAAGTTAAAGTTGAAGAGAAAGAGATCCAAATAATACAATGGAATTCTGTTATTAACCCTGTCATTCTACTATAGGCTGGGCAGGAGTGCCTCAGTTCTACGTGAACATCCTATGATGTCCTCCCAGGATTGTGCCCAGTGGCGGCTGGTGAAGTTTTAAGATGGGGGGGCGCAAGACCCCGCCCTTCCATTTTGAACCCTCCCATTTCTCAGAAGCCCCACCCCTTATAGACTCCACCCATTTTGTCCCCTGTATTTTGCTTGCGTGAACAAATTCTCCCAATATATCACATATTAAGGGGTCAATCAGTACTAGTATATCCCATAATAGGGAGCAGGGGCCCTATTATGGGATATACTGTGAGAGACACCCTATTATGGGATACACTGACTGAGAGTGGCACAAACACCACAGTACAGACTCCCCCAGCACAAACCCCTCAAGCACAAACCCCACAGTACAGGCCCCCTAGCACAAACATCACAGTACAGACCCCCTTGCACAAACCCCACAGTACAGGCCCCCTAGCACAAACCCCACAGTACAGACCCCCTAGCACTAATCCCACAGTACAGGCCCCCTAGCACTAATCCCACAGTACAGGCCCCCTAGCACAAACCCCACAGTATAGGCCCCCTTCAATGTAGTGACCAGTATACATGTCCCCAATGCAGAGATCAGCGTGCGTGCCTCCAATGCAGTGACCAGCGTACATGTCCCCAATGCAGAGATCAGCGTGCGTGCTTCTAATTCAGTGACCAGTGTACATAGAAACATAGAAACATAGAATGTGTCGGCAGATAAGAACCATTTGGCCCATCTAGTCTGCCCAATATATCTGAATCCTATGAATAGTCCCTGGCCCTATCTTATATGAAGGATAGCCTTATGCCTATCCCATGCATGCTTAAACTCCTTCACTGTATTTGCAGCTACCACTTCAGTTTTTTCCTGCAATCCATGTACTAGTTGAGTAGCTCTTCTCTGAACTCTCTCTAGAGTATCTATATCCTTCTGGAGATATGGCCTCCAGTACTGCGCACAATACTCCAAGTGAGGTCTCACCAGTGTTCTGTACAGCGGCATAAGCACTTCTCTCTTTCTACTGCTTATACCTCTCCCTATACATCCAAGCATTCTGCTGGCATTTCGTGCTGCTCTATTACATTGTCTTCCCACCTTTAAGTCTTCTGAAATAATTACTCCTAAATCCCTTTCCTTAGATACTGAGGTCAGGACTGTGTCAAATATTTTATATTCTGCCCTTGGGTTTTTACGTCCCAGGTGCATTATCTTGCACTTATCCACATTAAATTTCAGTTGCCAGAGTTCTGACCATTCTTCTAGTTTTCCTAAATCCTTTTCCATTTGGCGTTTCCCTCCAGGAACATCAACCCTGTTACATATCTTTGTGTCATCAGCAAAAAGACAAACCTTACCATCGAGGCCTTTTGCAATATCACTTATGAAGATATTAAACAAAATTGGTCCCAGTACAGATCCCTGAGGTACCCCACTGGTAACATGACCTTGTTCTGAATGTTCTCCATTGACTACGACCCTCTGTTGTCTGTCACTCAGCCACTGCCTAATCCACTCAACAATATGGGAGTCCATGCTCAATGACTGCAGTTTATTGATAAGTCTTCTATGTGGGACAGTGTCAAAAGCCTTACTAAAATCTAGATATGCAATGTCTACTGCACCTCCACCATCTATTATTTTAGTCACCCAGTCAAAAAAATCTATAAGATTTGTTTGACATGATCTCCCTGAAGTAAACCCATGTTGTTTTTCATCTTGCAATCCATGGGATTTAAGATGTTCCACAATCCTATCCTTTAATAGGGTTTCCATTAATTTGCCTACTATTGATGTCAGACTCACTGGTCTATAGTTGCTCGATTCCTCCCTACTACCTTTCTTGTGAATGGGCACAACATTTGCCAATTTCCAATCTTCCGGGACGACTCCTGTTACTAAAGATTGGTTAAATAAATCTGTTAATGGTTTTGCCAGCTCACCACTAAGCTCTTTTAATAATTTTGGGTGTATCTCATCAGGACCCTGTGACTTATTTGTCTTCACATTAGACAGCAATCTTAGAACGTCTTCCTCTGTAAAGACACATGCATCAAACGATTCATTAGTCATCCTTTCAAGTGGAGGTCCTTCTCCTTCTTTTTCTTCTGTAAAAACTGAACAGAAGTATTCATTAAGGCAGTCGGCTAGCGCTTTATTCTCTTCTACTTACCTTCCGTCCTTTGTTTTTAATTTAGTTATTCCTTGTTTTAATTTCCTTTTTTCATTTATATATCTGAAGAATGTCTTATTCCCCTTTTTCATAGACTGAGCTAGTTTTTCTTCTGCCTGCGCTTTAGAAGTTCTTATAACTTGCTTGGCCTCTTTCTGCCTAATCTTGTAGATTTCCTTATCTTCATTGCTCTGGGTTTTTTTATAATTACAAAATGCTAGTTTTTTATTTTTAATGATTTGGGCCACTTCTGCTGAGTACCACAGTGGTCTCTTCCTTTTTTTGCTTTTACTGACAAGTCTAATGCAATTTTCTGTTGCCTTCAATAATGCACCTTTTAAGTAGTCCCATTTCTCCTGGACTCCATGTAATCCGTTCCAGTCTGATAAGGACTCATTTATGACTAATTTCATCTTTGAAAAGTCTGTTTTTCTAAAATCTAAAACTTTTGTTTTTGTGTGGTGTGACTCTTTCACAGTTCTTATATTAAACCACACTGACTGGTGATCACTAGATCCCAAGGTTTCGCCTACAATGACATCATATACCGAATCCCCATTTGTGAATACCAAATCCAAAATGGCCTCCCTCCGGGTTGGCTCCTCAACCACTTGTTGCAGAGACAACCCCAGTAGGGAATTTAGAATATCTGTACTCCTGGTAGAACTTGCTATTTTGGTTTTTATAGTTTATATCTGGAAGATTGAAAGCTCCCATAATGATAACTTCTCCTTTCATTGTCATTTTAGCTATTTCTTCAACTAGTAGATCATCTAGTTCTTTAACTTGACCAGGTGGTCTATATATCACACCTACACGAGTTACTGCATGATTAGCAAACTGCAACGTAACCCAAACTGACTCTATGTTGGCCTCACCAACTTGTATTAGGTTAGATTTAATGCTATCTTTCACATACAGGGCCACTCCTCCTCCTTTCTTGCCTTCTCTGTCTCTTCTGTATAAAGAGTACCCTGGTATGGTTATGTCCCAGTCATTTCTTTCATTAAACCATGTCTCCATAACAGCCACTAAATCTACATTCTCAGATGCCATTATTGACCCAAGTTCATTGATTTTTTTACCTAAACTGCGAGCATTTGTAGACAGGACTCTGAGCTTATCATTTCTTAACCTCTGTGCTTCTGACCTGTTCTGGCATTGTTTCGGGGGGCAATTGGACTCTTGTATCTCCACTCTTTTGCCCCCCCCCCCTCCTAGTTTAAATACTCTTTCGCAAATTCTTGGAGTTGTTTACTAAGTACATTTGTTCCTTTGAGAGAAAGATGCAAACCATCTTTTTTGTACAGTTCCTTTCTATTCCAAGTAGAGCTATCATGAGAAACAAAGCCAAATCCTTGCTCTTGACACCATTTACTAAGCCATACGTTGAACTCCTTTATGCGCCTCTGCCTATCATTCTGAACATTATGCACAGGCAGAACTTCAGAAAATGAAACGGTGGATGCAAAATCCTGTACGTCATTTCCAAATGTGATAAAAGATTTTTTCACCTCTGACACTTCATTGCAAGCCAGGTCATTTGTCCCTAGATGGACAAGAACATCCACGTCCCCTTCCTGCTTTGCTTGCTTAACAATATTAATAATATGTCTTCTATCTCGTCTAGCAGTAGCACCAGGGAGACATCTCACAAAACCATTTTCTTTAAGCTCCACACTTCGTATGATTGAATCACCCAGCAACAGCTGCTTCCTTTGAGACTTCACTTTATCTTTTTTGTCCTTGGCTGCAGTCTTGCATACATGTCCCCAATGCAGAGATCAGCGTGCGTGCTTCCAATGCAGTGACCAGCATACATGCCCCCAATGCAGTAACCAGCATACATGTCCCCAATGCAGAGATCAGCGTGCGTGCTTCCAATGCAGTGACCAGCGTACATGTCCCCAATGCAGTGACCAGTGTACATGTCCCCAATGCAGTGACCAGCGTACATTTCCCCAATGCAGTGACCAGCGTACATGTCCCCAATGCAGCCAGCGACCAGTGTACATGTCCCCAATGCAGAGATCAGCGTGTGCGTGATTCCAATGCAGTGACCAGTGTACATGTCCCCAATGCAGTGACCAGCATACATGTCCCCAATGCAGTGACCAGCTTACATGTCCCCAATGCAGAGATCAGCATACATGTCCCCAATGCAGAGATCAGTGTGCATGCTTCCAATGCAGTGACCAGCGTACATGTCCCCAATGCAGAGATCAGCATACATGTCCCCAATGCAGAGATCAGTGTGCGTACTTCCAATGCAGTGACCAGCGTACCTTTCCCCAATGCAGAGATCAGCATACATGTTCCCAATGCAGAGATCAGTGTGCGTACTTCCAATGCAGTGACCAGCGTACATGTCCCCAATGCAGTGACCAGCATACATGTCCCCAATGCAGTGATCAGCGTACATGTCCCCAATGCAGTGACCAGCATACATGTCCCCAATGCAGAGATCAGCGTGCATGCTTCCAATGCAGTGACCAGCGTACATGTCCCCAATGCAGTGACCAGTGTACATGTCCCCAATGCAGTGACCAGCGTACATGTCTCCAATGCAGTGACCAGCACACATGTCCTCAATGCAACCAGTGACCAGTGTACATGTCCCCAATGCAGAAAACAGTGAGCGTGCCTCCAATGCAGTGACCAGCATACATGTCCCCAATGCAGCGACCAGTGTACATGTCCCCAATGCAGCCAGTGACCAGTGTACATGTCCCGAATGCAGAGATCAGTGTGCGTGCCTCCAATGCAGTGACCAGCATACATGTCCCCAATGCAGTGACCAGTGTACATGTCCCCAATGCAGCCAGTGACCAGTATACATGTCCCCAATGCAGAGATCCTTTTTCCAACTCAGTTTTTTTCATTTTTTTTTTTTTTTTTCTTCTGACATGTTGGTGTTATATCTTTCACTTGGATGTTATAAGTTGCACTGAGTAAATACAGCTGGATAAAACAAAAACTGTGTATGTTTTCGTTTCAGGCTGCAAAGCAACAAAAGGTGATTATTTAATTCACTGTATATACCATAGTTTGTGGACTCTATAACTTTCTTACAGACTAAATAATATAAACTGATTTTTTTTTTTACCAAAGAAATGTAACAGAACACATATTTACCTAAATGTACGAAGAACAATTTTTATTTGTTATATTTTATAACAGAAACAAAGAAAAAAACATGTTTAAAAAAAAAAAACAAAAAAAAAAAAACAGTGGTGATTAAATACCACCAAAAGAAAGTTGAAAATGTCCTTAATGTACAGCGTTGCATGACCCTGAAATTGTCATTCAAAGTGTGTGCGCTGAAAGCTCAAAATTGGACTGAGCAGGAAGGGGGTGAAAGTGTCAGGTACTGAAATGGTTAAAATTGCTAAAATCATGCACAAACATATAAATCATATAAAACATAATATCCAACTGGTAAGCACAACACTAAAAAACAAGCAGTAGACTCCTCCTAGCTGTGGTGCGCACTACAAGTTCTCTGTGCTGACGTCCTTGTGTCACATCAATTTGCTCCACACATCATCATAATTGGAAGACTTCTTGCTGAAGCAATATACAGTATCTTTATATCACTAGAGGGCTCACCAACAGGAGAGAGGAGGCCCCGATTCCTCTATATAGATCTTTATATCACTAGAGGGATCACCAGCAGGAGGAAGGAGGTCCTGATTCCTCTATATAGATCTTTATATCACTAGAGGGATCACCAGCAGGAGAGAGGAGGCCCCGATTCCTCTATATAGATCTTTATATTACTAGAGGGATCACCAGCAGGAGGAAGGAGGTCCTGGTTCCTCTATATAGATCTTTATATCCTATAGGTATAGTGAATTATAGTTGGGTTGAACTGAAGCACTCAAATATGCAACCCTCATATCCCGATCAGGAAACAGTAAATAAAATATGGGTTTGGTGAGGTCCAACCACAAAAGGGGAGACCTCCCCTGTACCTATAGAAAAGTAGGGATGGTGATGAGGGTTGCTAAATGGGTGAGCACAAAAGTATAAATACACTTGACACATTATGGACAAAAAACTCTTTTTATTAAGGTAACATTGATAAAAAACATGGTAAAGTTAAAATGAATAAGTCTAAACCATAGTCATATAGTAACACTTAGACAGATGATGATAAGTACATGCATAGTCACAGCCAGTGAGGGATGGGTCTAAAAGGAGAAAGGAGGTCCCGATTCCTCTATATAGATCTTTATATCCCTAGAGGAATCACCAGCAGGAGGAAGGAGGTTCTGATTCCTCTATATAGATCTTTATATCACTAGAGGGGTCACCAGCAGGAGGAAGGAGGTCCTGGGCCCTAAATATAGATCTTTATATCACTAGAGGGATCACCAGTAGGAAGAAGGAGGTCCTGATTCCTCTATATAGATCTTTATATCTCTAGAGGGATCACCAGTAGGAAGAAGGAGGTCCTGATTCCTCTATATAGATCTTTATATCACTAGAGGGGTCACCAGCAGGAGAGAGGAGGTCCTGATTCCTCTATATAGATCTTTATATCCCTAGAGGGATCACCAGCAGGAGGAAGGAGGTTCTGATTCCTCTATATAGATCTTTATATCACTAGAGGGGTCACCAGCAGGAGGAAGGAGGTCCTGGGCCCTAAATATAGATCTTTATATCTCTAGAGGGATCACCAGTAGGAAGAAGGAGGTCCTGATTCCTCTATATAGATCTTTATATCACTAGAGGGATCACCAGTAGGAAGAAGGAGGTCCTGATTCCTCTATATAGATCTTTATATCACTAGAGGGATCACCAGCAGGAGGAAGGAGGTCCTGATTCCTCTATATAGATCTTTATATCACTAGAGGGGTCACCAGCAGGAGGAAGGAGGTCCTGGGCCCTAAATATAGATCTTTATATCTCTAGAGGGATCACCAGTAGGAAGAAGGAGGTCCTGATTCCTCTATATAGATCTTTATATCACTAGAGGGATCACCAGTAGGAAGAAGGAGGTCCTGATTCCTCTATATAGATCTTTAGTCAGACCTCAATTAAAATACTGTGTTCAGATAGATATAAAGATTTTTATACTCCAGAAAAAAGTGAAAATAACATGCAAATAAATGTAAATAAAAAACAAATGGGGCAGACTCGATGGAACACTTGGTCTCATTTTCTGTCGCCACTTTTCTAAGTTGCTTTAATTCCAGCCTTGTACTACAGAATACTGTTACATCTTATTTTTTTTTTAATGGGGTATGATTTTTTTTTTATAGTAAAACATAATATATATATATATATTTTTTTTTTTATTATTATTACATCTCATAAGATTGAAAACTTATTTATTTATTTATTTTTTCTATTTTTCTCCCCTTTTATTGGTTGAACTGGATGGACTTGAGTCTTTTTTTTTTTTTTTTTTAACCAGACTAAGTATAGCAACTAATTTTATAAATGTTGTCTGTATTTTTACTATTTTTTTTGCCTTAGTACATTTTTCCCCATGGTAGTGCCCAGTTACGTATGCATTTTTTTTTCTCAACAAAAGGTTGCAAATTGGCCTTAAAAATTCTTTGAATGGTTAGACAGCCATCTCTGTTTCATTTGTATATTTAGCTGTTTGGAGTTGAGTTTTAGATTGGAAAGAGGTAGCGTGCGTCTTTTGTACGGGCTGTCTGACATAATATGAAAAGTGACCTCTGCAGAAGAGCCCCAACACCTTCATCTCTCTCTTTGTGTGACATTGGCTTTGCAGAGCATAGGACGATAATTCATTCTCAGCGGAGCCTCTAATTAATGATTTTGCACTCCAGCGGCTTTTAGCCGTGATGATGATAAAATGGACGGCTTTGCCTGCAGGTGGCAGAGTTATGTCTTTAGAATTACCTTTTTATGATATGCTTTTTTTCCCCCCTTGGCTCCATAATTGGCCGCTCGTTGATAAAACAGAACAATGCTTTTTGAACTAAAGAGTTTGCTAATGGGCAGTCTTTCTTTTTTTTTTTTTTTTTTTTCCGTCTGCCAAGGTTAGTGTCGTTCGTGTTCCTCCTTTCAACAAAAAAATGAGGGCAGGCAGGATAGGGTGACCCTAAAAAAAACTTTTAAAGAGTTGATTAATTCAGGCTTTTAACTACTCAAATGATAATTTAATATTCTGCTCAATTGTTTCTTTTCAAAGGCCGAAACGACAGCTTTAGCTGCTAATTCATCTTCATTATGAAACATTTGGACAGCTAAGACAAACAGTTCTTTGTTGGAGTTTTTCAAAGAGCCACACAAATCGTTACACCCGGCTGGATCTTCAGGAAGAAAAAAAATCTAATTGGTTTGTCATCTTAAACAATGAAGAAGAGCAACAAAAGCTATTGCGACGCTGCTTCGCATTGAACGCAAGGTACGCGGCACATTCTATCTTGTATATTCGGAGAAGGTGGCGTTGTCAGGAAGTTTTGAACTTTTCAAGGTTCTTGAGATGTGTGTGAGCTTATTTTATTTTTTTTAGCACATTGTCTGGTTTTCTACTGACAGTTTTAGTGGCAATTTAGGAAGCCTTACCTTAACCACTTTAGCCCCAGCCCTATTTCGGACACTTTTTGTTCACAAGTTAAAACCAGTATTTTTTCCTAGAAAACTACTTAGAACCCCCAAACATTATATATATTTTTTTAGCAAAGACTCTGGAGAATAAAATGTCGGTCATTGCAAAATTTTTTGTCACGCGGTATTTGCGCAGCGGTCTTTAAAACGCCATTTTTTTGGAAAAAATTTGAAAAATCACATTTCACTGCATTTAAAAAATACTAAACAGTAAAGTTAGCCCATTTTTTTTGTATATTGTGAAAGATGATGTCACGCCGAGTAAATAGATACCAAACATGTTACGGTTTAAAATTGCGCCCCCCCGTGGGATGGCGACAAACTACGGTCAATAGAGATCTCAATCTGCGACGCTTTAAATTTATTTAACGGTTACCAGTTTAGAGTTAGAGTGTAGCTCTTTTTTTTTAATTATTGCCCACGCTCTGGCAATCGCGGCGATACCTCACATGTGTGGTTTGAACAGCGATTTCATTTGCGGCTCGACTTGCGTATACGTTTTTTTTTGTGCGCGAGCTAACGGTGACGGGGACGGCTAAATTTTTTTTTTTTTCCTATTTATTTTTTCTTTTTTTTTAAACTTTATTACAGGTTTTTAAAAAAAAAAAAATCTGATCACTTTTATTGCTGTCACAAGCAATGTAAACATCCCTGGTGACAGCAATATGTCGTGACAGGTACTCTTTATGGAGGGATCGAGGGTCTAAAAGACCCTGGACCCCTCCACTACACTTCCCTGTATGCAAAACGCCGAAAACGGCATTTTTGCATACAGCCGTTTTTCAAATCTGCCGCCTTTTGCAGCACAGTAACCCGGACGTGACGTCATGGACGCCGCCTCCGGGTTACGTCATCGGAGACCCGATCGATGCCGTTTCCGGCATTCATCGGGACTCCATCCAGCCGGCGGACGTGCCGGCTGGGTGCTCGGGGCTCCCGGTGGGACGGTAGCCCCGAGCAAAGCCGCGGAAGGCGGCGGGAGGGGGGGGACGTCCCCTCCCGCCCCCCCGGGTAACGATCGAGCGGCTCCCGAGCCGCATCGATCGTTACCGACGGAAAGCCGACCGTCGGCTTCAAACAACGGTACCGGGATGATGCCTCTAGCTAGAGGCATCATCCCGGTATAACCCCGCAAAGTC
This sequence comes from Pelophylax lessonae, assembly GCF_965119305.1. Lineage (NCBI taxonomy): Eukaryota > Metazoa > Chordata > Amphibia > Anura > Ranidae > Pelophylax > Pelophylax lessonae. Next base: position 317,944,712 of record NC_138773.1, read on the forward strand.
TGATCACGTAGAGGTTACGTGACTGGTAGTAAAGTGGTTAAAGTATCTCCAAAGTCAAAACTCAGAGCTTTCTTTTGGTGGGATTTATTCAGCACTGTTTTTTTTTTTTGTATAAGCACGTAGCACCCTCCCTCCTAGGTGGGTGCTAGGCAATCAGATATATGGACCTGTCTGCTTATCAGGGGGGGCTGAATTGTTAGCTTGTCTGTCACATGTTTCCAGGTGTGTCTGTTGAGTCTGGGGAGTCTCCCCGCTGTATCCAATGAGGGACCTTGTTGGACAGTGGAGGACATATGGCCAATAGCACATCAGGGTTTATGACTGTCCCAGTGGGCGGGGTTTGCCACAGTGCACCCTGGGGTTGGGAATAAAATGGAGGGGAGCATGTGACAGAGTGTCTTTTGGCGGGAGCATCAGTCCCAGGAGAAGATGACGGCTGTCTCTCCTCTTGTCAAGTGTGAAGGTGGTCCAGGTGGTTGTCCTAGGGACCGGATGTTGAGCTGGGCTGCCGAGGATCCAGAGTGTGCTGACCGTGTGGAGCTGCTGGGCAGAAACCTGCAGGAAAAACTGTATCGTGAGTACTTAAAGCAGAGTTCCACCTAAAAAACAAAAAAATACATAAAAATACCCCCGGGACAGTCAGGGCTAGTGCATTCCACAATGGATAGCCTCTGAACTGTCCCGGGTTGCCCTTACCTGCAAGAAGAAATACTTACCTTGAAAATGTCTCTCCAGCGCTGCCATCTCAGGTGTGGGCAGCTTGAAGCCAGCGTGATCCTCTTCTGCGTCCTCTTCCATCCTCTTCGGTCCCACGATGCACTGCGCCGGCCCCACCATCACTTCCGGGGCTGCAGCGTCATCCCTGCACAGCTTGTGGGCATGCCCGGAAGCTGTTTAGCAAGGTATGACGGCGCCTGCACCAGAACTGACGTTGGGGCTGGTGCAGGCGCATTGATTCCTGGGAGCGATGACGTTCAGCTCCCAGGAATCATTGCAAGCCAGGAAGTGACGACTCGCCGTGGCCGCCGAGGGGAGGAAGAGGAAGTAAGGTAAGTATATTATCTTCTAAACAAGGTAAGTAAAAAAAAAAAATTACGATTATCCATTTGTTTTTCAGGTGACCCGGACCAAGAAGATGGAACGAACTTTCATTTTCGGGTGGAACTCTGCTTTAAGGTCTGCCGAGGGGTCTGCCTAAAGAGGGGACCACTCCAGAGAGGTCAAGAGGGATCCAGGAGCCCGCTAACCAGGAGTGCACAGTAAAGGGGGTGCCAAGCAGTGGCGGCCGGTGTACAGAGGGTGCAGGGGCGCCGCCCCCCCCATCCATGCGTCCGGCCCCCTAATCTGCATGCAGGGGCACCGGACGCATGGAGTACAATGGGATTTTTTTTTATTTGGCATCACCTTATTAGAGCCAGAGGCTCTAATAGGTGCTATGCAAAGGGTGGACCCGGGGCGGAGCAGTGCGTCCCGAGCCACCCATTGTGTGATGATAGCGAATGAAAATTCGCTATTGTCACACCGATCTTCCTCCTGGCCAATCAGGAAGAGCGTCCGATACGCGATTCCTGATTGGCCGCAAGGCAAACCCCTTGCCATTGGCCGAGGAGGAGGCGGGACCGGAAGGACTCGTGGAGTCGCGCCGCCGGTCACCGGGACTCAGAAGAAGCCGCCCGCCGCCGCTGCTGGAAGGACTCGTGGAGACGCGCCACCAACTGCTGTTGCTCCAGGTAGGTAAGGGGGCATGCATGCTGATCTCTACATTGGGGGCATGTACTCTGCATTAGGGGCATGTATTCTGCATTGGGGGCATGTATGCTGGTCACTACATTGGGGGCACGCACGCTGATCTCTGCATTGGGGGCATGTACTCTGCATTAGGGGCATGTATTCTGCATTGGGGGCATGTATGCTGGTCACTGCATTGGGGGCATGTATGCTGGTCACTGCATTGGGGGCATGTACGCTGGTCACTGCATTGGGGGCATGTATGCTGGTCACTGCATTGGGGGCATGTACGCTGATCTCTGCATTGGGGGAATGGTATGCTGGTCACTACATTGAAGGGGGCATGTATGCTAATCTCTGCATTGGGGGAACGGTATGCTGGTCACTGCATTGAAGGGGGCATGTACGCTGATCCCTGCATTGAAGGGGGCATGTACACTGGTCACTGCATTGAAGGGGGCATGTACACTGGTCACTGTGCATTGAAAGGGGGCACGCTGGTCACTGTGCATTGAAAGGGGGCAAGCTGGTCACTCTGCATTGAAAGGGGGCACGCTGGTTTCTCTGCATTGAAAGGGGGCACGCTGTACCTTAATTACTGAAGGCCCTTTTCACACTTTTGCGACCTCAAAGTCATGCAATTTTTTACAGCGTTTTTTGCCACAAAGCAATGCCTAATTCATTTTTCTGTTTGCGCCCCCCCCCCCCAAACAAAAATTTTGAGCACCAGCCGCCACTGGTGCCATGTAGTAAAGCCCTGAAGTTTGGGTAGTACTGAGGGTGCCAGGAAAGGACCCTGAAGTGTTCAGCAATACAGTACAGCACAAGTCAGCTGCCTCAGGAAGGAGAATCTTAGGGAGCTTAAAGGGACTTTTCGCAGTCAGAGGTGAAGTTCTAGGGACTGGCCTAGTCGGGATCAGCGTCAGTCAGCGCCAGTCAGCATTACACAGCGTCAAGAAGCATTTTAGTGTCCCTGCTCAATTGTGCATAGTTTAGTCGTTGGAGTATCCCACTCATCCCTTCTCCCACCCAAGTTCTCAAATAAACCAAAAAACCAAAGAAACCGGACTGGTTATTGTCTGAGGTGCTCACACTTGCAATATGCTTAAAGGTACTGTTGTTGCTAATGATAACCCAGGGGAACCCAGTGCTACATATAAAAAGTCCAAAAATCTATTCCATAGTTTGTAAATGCTATAACTTGCTCAAACCAATTAAAAAAAGTTTTTTTTGGGATTTGTTTTTACCAGAAATATGTAGCAGAATACAAATTGGCCTAAACTGATAAAAAAAATGTAATTTTTCATTTTTTTTTTATTGGGAATGTTTTATAGCAGAAAGTAAAAAATATTGCTTATTGTTTTTTTCAAAATTGTCGCTCTTCTTCTGCTTATAGCGCAAAATCTAAAAACCGCAGAGGTGATCAAAAACCACCAAAAGAAAGCTCTATTTGTGGGGAAAAAAATACATCAATTGTATTTGGGTACAGAGTCGCATGACCGTGCAATTGTTAGTTAAAGTAAAGCAGTGCCAAATCACAAAAAATTACCTGGTTATTAAGGCTGTAAAACCTTTTGAACCTGAAGGGGTTAAAGCATATCCCTCTGTAGCAGGGATCTCCAAACTATGGCCCTCCAGCTGTTGCAGGACTACACATCCCATGAGGCATTGTAAAACTCTGACAGTTCCTGAACAACTGGAGGGCCATAGTTTTGAGACCCCTGCTCTATAACATACATATACATATACACACATACTGTATTGTCAAAAGTACTGGGACACCTGCCTTTACACATGATTTTTTAAGGCATCTCAGTCTTAGTCTGTAGGGTTCAATATTGAGTCGACCCACCCTTTACAGCTTTAACTCTTCTGGGAAGGTTGTCCCCAAGATTTAGGAGTGTGTCTATGGGAATGTTTGACCATTCTTCCAGAAGCAAATTTGTGAGGTCAGTCACTGATTTTGGATGAGAAGGCCTGGCTTGCAGTCTTCGCTCTAATTCATCCCAAAGAGGTTCTATCGGGTTGAGGTCAGGACCAGTCAAGTTACTCCACCCCAAACTCTCATCCATGTCTACAAAAAATTGAAGGGTCTATATTTTTATCATAGATGTATTTTAAATGATAGAGACGAATATCAACCAAAAAACCCGAAAAATCCAGAAAGCATCTATATGATCTAAAATGGGATACATGGTTTACATACAAAGCTTCACTTGATGTTTAGATGTAAAATGCTGCCAAATACTTTATTTTTGTATTATTTTATATTTTTGTTTTTATAATTTTTGATACTCTGTGTTATACAGGCATACCCCATTTTTAAGTACACAATGGGACCAGAGCATGTATGTAAAACGAAAATGTACTTAAAGTGAAGCAATACCTTTCTTCATTTCTCAATGCATGTAAATACACTAGCTCCATAGGAAATCTTGGTCAGCTTAACATGGCATTGCTTCCAAACCATGTGACAAGGACACCAAGCTTGGGGAGCATGTTAAGGGGGATCCAGGACTATGACATAGTAGATTACCTATGCAAGCTGGCCAGCCACAAACAGGATATGTTGTAGTCCTGGGTCCCCTCTCGGTGCTCCCTAAGTTTGGTATCCCTGTCACTTATGGTTTGGGAGCAGTGCCATGTCAAGCTGACCAAGATTTCCTATAGACGCCAATGTTAAAAACCGGGAGTAGTGTCATGCCAAGCTGAACAAGCTGTGTCCTTACTCGCGAGTGTACTTAAAGTGAGTGTACTTAAAGCGGGGTATGCCTGTATTACAGTTATATCAAATGACTACATAGTTAAAAATTTAAATGGACAATGGCTTGAGGCCCCGTTCACATAGGGGCGACGCTACTTCGCACCGCGACCTCCGAGGTCGCGGTGCGAGCAGCGCGCCGCGACCTCGGAGCGGCTGCCACGGACTTCATAACATTGAAGTCTATGGCGGTCGCCTCCTGGTCGCCCCAAAGAAGCTCCGGACCCTTTTTCTAAGTCGGAGCGACTTGTGTCGCTCCTATTAGAACGGGTCCGCAGCTTCCCTATGGGAGGCGACCTGCGGCGACCTGTGAGGCGACCAGGTCGCCTCACAGGTCGCCCTAGTGTGAACCGGGACTTATACCAAATTTTTTGACAGATGTTCATTTACAATTTATAAATGTTTATTTACAAATTGTATTTTTGTATTGAAAAACATTTTCAATAAGAGCCCATTCACATTAGTGCGACTTGTCAGCCTGACAAGTCGCGCTCCCTCGCGGTCCATTGAGTAGTACAGGACCCGTTCTAATAGGAGCGACACAAGTCGCTCCGACTTAGAAAAAGGGTTCTGTACTACTTTGGGGCGACCTCGGAGCGACTTGCATAGACTTCCATTATGTGAAGTCTCTGCAAGTCGCGCCGAAGTCGCGGTGCACGCGACTTCACAGGTCGCCTCCCCGAAGTCGTGTCGCCTCAATGTGAATGGGCTCTAAGAGTCGGTTCACACTGGGGCGACACGACTCTGTACTACTTGGGGGGCGACTTGTGCATTCCCATGCACCACGACTTCGGAGCGACTTGCATGGACTTCACATAATGGACGTCTATGCAAGTCGCTCCGAGGTCGCCCCAAAGTAGTACAGGACCCTTTCTCTAAGTCGGAGCGACTTGTGTCGCTCCTATTAGAACGGGTCCTGTAGCGGTCAATGGACCGCGAGGGAGCGTGACTTGTCAGGCTGACAAGTCGCCTGACAAGTCGCGCTAGTGTGGACCGGCTCTAAAAGTTTATAGACAAAAAAATCCAGAAAAAACACATGATAAAAATGTTGTAAATACCTGGACCCTATAGACCGGCCGTTCTCAACCTTTTCAACACAGAGGAACCCTTGAAATACATTTCTGGTTTCGGGGAACCCCTGCTAAGAATTAAAAATCTACAACTCATGACACATTAGTGTGACAGTCAGTGGGAAGAATGCTCCTTACTCTTCTCATCAACAGGAATGATTCCGTTATCATTCAAACATGTTTCCCATTAGAAGATTCCATTTTTATTCTTCTGGTGAATGTAAAAAGTTTGCATTTCCCTATCTGGTAAATAAAAAAAAAAGGTTTTGACTTTACATTCGCTTTACCAACTAATATTTATATTTGAAAAGTAGAAGTCATTCTGGGGATAATGTTCTGAACAAATGCTCTGACTCTCCATTATATAATGAATGTCTAGAGAAATATCAAGTGACAGTGAGAAATGGTTATGTCTGGTGAAGGGAGAGAGGCGAGAACAAGCTGACGTAAGCCGCGTCTCCTATAACCCGCGCCGCTCTCCCACCGGCCAAATGGGGACATGGCGGCCAATGCGTGGCTGGAAAAGACTCCATTGTAAACATAATTAGCTGGCTGACAGTTCTCTATGGATTGCACCGTACTCTGAAATCCATCTACCCCATCAGAAGGCAGATTTATATTGCTAGTATCTCTACTTCCCTCTACACTGTCCTCATCATCCCATGTGAATGGAATATAGACGAGCGTTAGTAATTACTGCTTAACCACTTCTGGACCGGAAGATTTTCCCCCTTAATAATCAGGCCGTATTTTGCGATTCGGCACTGCGTTAAAGTGGAATTCCGGCCTCAAAATCGAAAAAATCGATTTTGGGCCATCCGCTTGCTGAGGGCCACCAGAAAAAGAAATGGATGCTCCCAATTTTTTTTTTTTGGTCACTTACCTTGATATTGAAGAAAATATACTCACCTTCCTTCCACTTCCTCCCTCGGCGACCGCGGCCCGCACTGTCACTTCCGGCTTGCGATGACTCCTGGGAGCTGAACGTCATCGCTCAGGAGTCAATGCACCGGCCCCGCTCGTCACTTCCCGTTCAAGCACGGCATTCCCTGCTAAACAGCTTCTGGGCATGCCCAGAAGCTGTGTAGGGATGCCGCACCTACACCGGAAGTGACAAGCGGGGCCGGTGCAGTGCATTGTGGGACTCCGACGTCACCGATCAGGCCGGAGAAAAGGGACACTGTGGCTTCAGCTGCCCACACCTGAGATGGCAGCGCTGGAGAAGAACTTTTTAAGGTAAGTATTTCTTCTTACAGGTAAGTGTGACCCGGGACAGTTCAGAGGCTATCCATTATGGAATGTACTAACCCTGACTGAACCGGGGGTATTTTTATCAAAATTTGACCCCCTAGGCCGGAACTCCGCTTTAATTTAATGGACAATTGCGCGGTCATGCGACGCTGTACCCAAATAAAATTGATGTCTTTTTTTCCCCACAAATAGAGCTTTCTTTTGGTGGTATTTGATCACCTGTGCGATTTTTATTTTTTGTGCTATAATCAAAAAAAGAGTGACAATTTTGAAAAAAATATATATTTTTTTCATTCTCAAAAAAAAAAAAAAAATGTAAAAATCAAAATATTTTAACATTTTAGGCCAATTTGTTTTCTGCTACATATTTTTGGTAAAAAAAATGGCAATAAGCATATTTTTGATTGGTTTGTGCAAAATTTATTGCTTCTACTAACTATGGGAAATATGTCATTTTTGTTGTTTTTTTCTTTTGTTACTGGTAATGGCGGCGATCTGTGATTTTTAGCGGGACTCCGACATTGCGGCGGACAGATCGGACCCCTAACTGATGTTTTTGACACTTTTGGGGGGACCAGTGACATTACTACAGTAATCAGTGCTAAAAATATGCACTGTTACTGTAATAATGACACTGGCAGGGAAGGGGTTAACACTGTGGGTGATCAAGGGGTTATCAAGGGGTTAAATGTGAGCCTAGGGGAGTGATTCTAATTGTATGGGGGTGTGGCTTGTGAAATGATCATAGAGACCTGTAATCCTATACAGAAGGATCACATGCGCTCTGTGATCGTTCCAGGGAGAAGGACGGTCAGATGTGTTTACAATAGCTGACCGTTCTTCTCTCTCAGTGGGGAGCGATTGCGGCTTGCAGACGGCAGTCATGCGCAATAAGGTCCCAATGATGGTGAGTATAATTCCGGATGAGTGTTCAAACTCCTCTCCGCCCATCAAATAATATACACCAGTGAGTGTGTGTCCCTTGATCCACCAACCAACACATGCACAAGCCGCTCAACAGAAGTATTTGACCCCCATTACAGGAAGTCAAATTCGGCAAGTCAAGACCGTAGACCTCTGGATAGGTCCTGTTTTCCTAATGCAGAATCTCAGGAGGTATTGTGGGTAGGGAAGAAAGATAGGCTTCTCACAGTGTAGTAAATCAAACTAATTATTTATTAAAATGTTTAAAACTTACACTTACAAAAAGACGAATGTTTCCAAGCATATAAAGAAACAGGGGGATGCCGTTCCATGTTTCACATGCGTTCCAAGAAGAGGAAGTGGCATATCACGCCTTAGTCCCGCCCTACGCGTTTCGTCAGCAAAAATCTGACGTTATCAGGGGTCATGTGCTCGTGCACGTCACTTCCAATACTTATATACACAACCACTTCTAGTTAATAATCCAATCCGATTCAATCCTCCTTCGCTGTTGGACGTAATGATTTGCCAATTTACTTCAAAGATTCCACGCACATGGCAGTGATTAATAACCCACATCTTGAATTGAAAAGGAAATATTAAAGATTAAAACGAATATTAAATTATAGGACCATATAAGTATGGGGACATCGATTGGTGAATTGATACACGCAAAAAATAGAGCTTATAAACTTGAATGTGGAGAACTCTATTGGGCATGAAAAGTCATTACACCCAAATAGATTTTATGATAACATTGTATAGTCCCCAATGGCAGTATCATCTCCCTCTAGTGGTCAGACTATATAATCACATTTTCACAATAATCTCCAATGGGTGATACACTCAGAAATAGAAACTATAAACGTAAAAGTGGGGACCTCTATTGGGCATAAAAGGTCATTACACACAAATACACTCTATAACAGGGGTCTTCAAACTATGGCCCTCCAGTTGTTCAGGAACTACAATTCCCATCATGCCTAGTCGTGTCTGGAGTTTTACAATGCCTCATGGGATTTGTAGTTCCGCAACAGCTGGAGGGCCGTAGTTTGAGGATCCCTGCTCTATAATAACATTGTATAGTCCTCAATGGCAGTATTATCGCCCTCTAGTGGTCAGACTAAATAACCATGTTTTCACAATAATCTCCAAAGGGGTGAATCTAATTGGACCATTTAACATAAAGTATGGGAACCTCTATTGGTGAATTGATACACTCAAAAAATAGAGCTTATAAACTCTGTTGGGCATGAAAAGTCATTACACCCAAATAGATTTTATGATAACATTATATAGTCCCCAATGGCAGTATCATCCCCCTCTAGTGGTCAGACTATATAACCATGTTTTCACAATAATCTCCAATGGGTGATACACTCAAAAATAGAAACTATAAACGTAAAAGTGGGACCTCTAGTGGGCATAAAAGGTCATTACACCCAAATAGATTTTATGATAACATTGTATAGTCCTCAATAGCAGTATTATTGCCCTCTAGTGGTCAGACTAAATATCCATGTTTTCACAATAATCGCCAAAGGGGTGAATCTAATTGGACCATTTAACATAAAATCAATTTTATAATTTGTCACTATTTTTACATTTTATAGAAATAACATATTTTATGTTAAAAAAAAATTGCATTTCCAAAACGCATGACAAGTCGCACCCCATTGTTGGCAATGGAACCGTTCAAAAAGCTGCTGCTCATGTTGCGGCGACTTTGAAAAAGGTTCCTGCACTACTTTTTGCTGATTTCATTGCGACTTGCATAGACTTCTGGACCGGAAGGATTTGCCCCCTTAATGACCAGGCCATATTTTGTGATTCGGCACTGCATTAATTTAACGGACAATTGCGCGGTCGTGCGACGCTGTACCCAAAAAAAATTGATGTCCTTTTTTTCCCACAAATAGAACTTTCTTTTGGTGGTATTTGATTACCTGTGTGATCTTTATTTTTTGCGCTATAAACAAAAAAAGAGCAACAATTATGAAAAAAACAAACAAACAATATTCTTCACTTTCTGCTATATAACATTCCCAAAAAAAAAAATGTAAAAATCAAAACTTTTTAACATTTTAGGCCAATTTGTTTTCTGCTAAATATTTTGGTAAAAAAAATCCCAAAAAGCGTATTTTGATTGGTTTGCACAAAAGTTATCGCGTCTACAAACTACGGGAAAGATTTATGTCATTTTTATTGTTTTTTTTTTACTAGTAATGGCGATGATCTCCGATTTTTAGAGAGACTGTGACATTGCGGCGGACAGATCGGACCCCATTTTTGACTCTTTTGGGGGGACCAGTGACATTACTACAGTAATCAGTGCTAAAAATATGCACTGATACCGTAATAATGACACTGGCAGGGAAGGGGTTAACACTGTGGATGACCAAGGAGCTAAATGTGAGCCTAGGGGAGTGTTTCTAACTGTATGGGGGCAGGGCTTGTGAAATGACCATAGAGACATGTGATCCTTTATAGAAGGATCACAGGAGCTCCGTGATCATTCTAGAGAGAACGGTGTGTTTACAACAGCTGACCGTTCTTCTCTCTCAGCGGGGAGCGATTACTGGTGTCAGGCAGCAATCGGAGCCGCCTGCCCCGTGCTGGCGAGTGGGGGTGGGAGTGCGCAACCTGCGGCGCGCGCTCGCCCCCTAGCTACAGGTGCACGACCAACGTATACCTACTTCGGTTTGCGCAGGAGGGGCTGCCTGCCCCAATATAACTGCGGAAGACGGTCCTTAAGTGGTTAAACAAATAAAATGTCCAAACAGTGGAACTAAGCCACCAGGTTGTGATCAAAGGAGCTGTTAATAAAAAAGTCCAAATGGTGAACCCAAAATGAAAATTAACAGTCAAATGACAGCTGGGTTATCCAGTATATCTTAAGACCTCCTCCAATGGTAAGTGCGGAGTGTCAGAACACTCACCAGACATCAACCAAGTAACGGCATTAGAAACAAGGGACAATACACCCAAAGTGTTTTCAGAAGCTTCTCCACAATAATCTCTTTCCACCAATCTTTGCACCCAACAGAAGATGAAATAGGATGAGCCTTGTACTGCTATGATGGACAGGGCTTTTTTTCAGGGGGGAACGTGGGGGAAAACAGTACCGGCACCTCCAACACTGAATGTATGTTGTAAGTGCAAGGGGTGTTGGGTTGTCCTGGTAGTTCTATTGATGATGGCTGCTGGGGAAACTATTGTCACTAGTGGGGATCTATTTTTGCACGAGGGTCTATTTTTGCTGGTGGAGGACCTATTGTTGCTGGGGAGGGATCTTATATTTCTGGGGAGTCAGTTGTTGCTAGTAGGGATCTACTGTTGAGAGAGAGGTCTATTGTTGCTGACTGCTGGCGTATCTAATGTTGCTGCTGGAGGTCTATTGTCGCTGGAGTGTTTTTTTTTTTTTGCTGTGGGGGGGGGGGGGGGCATTGTTGTGTTTCTGAGGGGTCTATTGTTGCTGGCTGCAGGGGATCTATTTTGCCGATTTTCTTGTTATAATTATCAAGTTCTATACAAATTACTTAGCGCCATAGAATGATACTTGGCTCTGTGTTCCCTAAAAGGGCCAGTACTGGGAGGTGGGTAGGGGATATGACCAAGGGACGTGATTGGGGGTGGGTAGGGGCGGAGACAAGGGGCGACTCAGACTCTGGGGAATAAAAGCCCTGATGATGGATATGTGGTCTGCCGTGCTGGTTCTATGATCACTTCCAGTAGGGTATGCACTCATCAACGGGAGCCAGAATAGTGTTCATATAGTGTAGTATTTGTAGCACTGTCCCCTTAGGACTTGCTGTGTGAAGACTTCTTGGGTCTCCTCTGATTGCCTGCAGACAGTCACTAGGGAAGAGTTCACTCATCCATCCTTACTCCCAATGGCTCGTAACTCAATAAACAGTCCAGGGGATTTGGTTTTATATTTATTGTGGAACTTGGATGGGAGAAGGGAATAGTGTGGGATAATCCAACTTGAACTTTTCACAGTTGGAAAACTCTCACTTGGGCTCACCGGGTTATTTGTGGAAGCAGACACACTGCTTTAACCATACCACCTCTTGTATGGAAGAATTAAGTCCTCTTGCTCTCTCTAGCAGCAGACTTGATGCAACTACTTTATCTTCAGGACACTCTCTAGCATCCACTTGACTGACATTCATCCACTGACTCTTCCACTGAAGGGTGGCCCTCACATAACAGGCCCCATGACCCAGATCTGTACTCACTGTAGGCAGAATCAGATCCTTCCTGGTGTCTCCCTTGCAGTCAGCACTGCAGGACCTCTGGGTTCTGACTTTCAAGCCCTCAGGTTGACTACCCAAGGCCACATGGCAGCTTCCACAGAGGAGGGACAACTGCTCTCCAGCCGAAGATCCCGAGCACATGTGTCCCTGGCATTTATACAGTCACCCAGCATGCACCAAGGCAATTTTCTCTACCAATCACCATTGCTGTAAAAATGCCTGTGCTCTCACTTGTCAGGTTTCCTCCCACTGTCCAATATGCTTCCCTATTGGACCAGTGTGAAACACTTCAGACCATGAGCAGATCTCACTAATGGATCCTGCTCTCTGGATCAATATTTTTCACTTTCTGCTATATAACATTCCCCAAAGAAAATGTAAAAATCTAAATTTTTCATCCTTTTAGGCCAATTTGGATTTCTGCTACATCTTTTTGGTTAAAAAAAAAAAAAAAATTTGCAATAAGCGTATTTTGATTGGTTTGCGCAAAAGTTATTGCGTCTACAAACTAGGGGAAGATTTATGTCATTTTTAAATTTTTTTTTTACTAGTAATGGCGGCGATCTGCGATTTTTAGCCAGACTGCGACATTGCGGCGGACAGGTCGGACCCCTAACTGACATTTATGACACTTTTGGGGGGACCAGTGACATTACTACAGTAATCAGTGCTAAAAATATCCACTGTTACTGTAATAATGACACTGGTGTGGAATGAGTTGATACCAGGGGCGATCAAAGGGTTTAGTGTGAGCCTAGGGGAGTGTTTTCTAACTGTGGGGGGGGGGGGGGGGGTGGGCTTGTAAGACTTGTGATCCTAAATAGGAGGAACACAGGAGCTTTGTGTTGATACCAGAGAGAACAACAGTCTGCTGTGTTTACAACGGCTGACCGCCGTTCTCTGTTCACGGGGAGTGATTGTGGGTGCCCGGCGGCAATTGCGGCTGCACCTCAGCTTCCTCTGTGTGATTTTTATTTCTTGCGCTATGAACAAAAAAAGAGTGACAATTCTGAAAAAAAAAAAAAACATTTTCCCTTTCTGCTACATAAGATCCCCCCCCCCCCAAAAAAAAAAAAATGTCAAAATCAATTTTTTTCATCATTTTAGGCCAATTTGTATTCTGCTATATATTTTTGGTAAAAAAAAAAGAATCCCAATGAACGTATTTGATTGAAATCCTTTATAATAATGACATAATCTGTTTGACTTTGTTGAACTGACTTTCCTGTAGATTATTCCACGCTCACCAATCACGAGCGTATGTCAGGCGGGGGGGGGGGGGGGGTAATTGTTCGGTAAGGTTGTACAGCCCGGCATGCCCATCTTAATGTCTCTGTTATATTACACAGTAAAAGGGGAGACTCTGATAACCCAACCAAATCCAAGTTCAGAGTCTTCTGCTCTTCATCTGCTTAGAAAGGTTACTCACCGTTCACTGCTCATAAAACTTCACGACCCGCTTCTCCGACCCGCGAGACGTACGCTGTAAAAGCGCGCTCCAGCTGTTGGTTTTACTAGACATTGCCGGGGCTGTAAGGCACCAAATGTACTGCGCAGAGTCTGATAGATTATGCAAAGTGAGTTTAATTCCCCGGCTGGTCGGGTGTCAGTTTGTATAATTTTTTTCTTTTTTTTTTTATTAACCACTTAACCACTTTAGCCCCGGAGGATTTTCCTGCTTTACGTCCAGGCCACTTTTTGCAATTTGGCATTGTGCCAATTTAACTGACAATTGCGCGGTCATGCAATGCTGTACCCAAACGAAATTTACGTCCTTTTTTTCCCACAAACAGAGCTTTCTTTTAGTGGTATTTGATCACCTCTGCGCTTTTCATTTTTTGCAAAATTAATAAAAAAAGCGACAATTTTGAAAAAATAACAATAATTTTCTACTTTGACAGTTAAAAATTTCCAATATATTACATTTTTGTCATATATTTAGGCCAAAATGTATTTAGCTACATGTCTTTGACAAAAAAATTCTCAATGAGCGTATTTTTTACCGCCTTAAGACCAGAAAATTTTACCCCATTCCTGACCAGGCCATATTTTGCAATTCAGCACTGCGTTACTTTAATGGACAATTGCGCGGTCGTGCGATCCTGTACCTAAATAAAATTGATGTCCTTTTTTACCCACAAATAGAGCTTTCTTTTGGTGGTATTTGATTACCTGAGCGATTTTTATTTTTTGCGTTATAAACAAAAATAGAGCGACAATTCTGAAAAAAAAACAATATTTTTCACTTTCTGCTAAAAAAACATTCCCAAAAAAATTTTTTAAAAATCAAAATTTTGTAACATTTTAGGCCAATTTGTTTTCTACTACATAATTTTGGTAAAAAAAAAAAAATCACAATAAGCGTATTTTGATTGGTTTGCGTGAAAGTTATGGCGTCTACAAACTACGGAAAAGATTTATGTCATTTTTATTGTTTTGTTTTTTTTTTTACTAGTAATGGCAGTGATCAGCGATTTTTTGCGAGACTGCGACATTGCGGCGGACAGATCGGACCGCTAACTGACAATTTTGACATTTTTGGGGGGATCAGTGACATTACTACAGTAATCAGTGCTAAAAATATGCACTGTTACTGTACTAATGACACTGGCAGGGAAGGGGTTAACACTGTGGGTGATCAAGGGGTTAAATGTGAGCCTAGGGAAGTGATTCCAACTGTATGGGGGCGGGGCTTGTAGGGCTATATAGAAGGATCACAGGGGCTCTGTGATCATTCCAGAGAGAAGAACAGTCGGCTGTGTTTACAACAGCTGACCGTCCTTCTATCTCAGCGGGGAACGATCGCGGGTGTCAGGCAGCCTCCGCTGCCGAGTAGTCAGCGGGAGTGAGCCGCCGGGGGCGAGCGTTCGCCCCTTAGCTGCAAGCGCACAACCGACGTATACCTACATCGGTTTGCGCAGGAGGGGCTGCCCGCTGCAGTATAACTGCGGCTGGCGGTCCTTAAGCGGTTAAAGAGGAACTGCAGTCTGCTCACATAATTTGTAATAAAAACATCTTTGCCATTCTGAAGCTTTCCTCCAACCAACTGATGAGGAGGCACTGATGGGGTGGCACTGGTGATGAGACACTAATATGCAGCACTGCTGGGCACTGATATGTGGCACTGATAGGTAGCACTGATATGCAGCATTGATGGGCGCTGATAGGCGGCACTGATGGGCAATGATGGGCACTGGTGGGCGGCACTGATAGGTGGCAATGATGAGCACTGGTGGGTGGCACTGATAGATAGCAATGAAGGGCAGCACTGATGAGGAGGGCACTGACAGGCTCCCTGAGCACCGATTGGCCTCCCTGGTGACATGGGACAGCATCCCTGGTGGCCATGGGTGGGCATCCCTGGGGGCCTGGTGGCATCCCCCCCCAACCGGGATGGGACAACCACTTTGCGGCCGTCATTTTACTATATGACGGGCGGCAAGTGGTTAACTAACAATTGCGCGATCGTGCGACGCTGTGCCTAAATTAAATTAATGTCCTTTTTTCCCCACAAATAGAGATTTCTTTTGGTGGTATTTGATCACCTGTGCGATTTTTATTTATTGCGCTATAAACAAAAAAAAGCGACAAAAAAAACACAATATTTTTTACTTTCTGCTATAAAACATTCCCAATAAAAAAATGTAAAAAATCATTTTTTTTTTTTATCAGTTTAGGCCAATTTGTATTCTGCTACCTATTTTTGGTAAAAAAATAAAAATAAAAAATCCCGAAAAGATTATTTTAATTGGTTTGCACAAAAGTTATAGCGCTTTCAAACAATGGATAGATTTTTTTAGTTTATTTATTTATTTATTTACTAGTAATGGCGGAGATCAGAGATTTTTAGCGGGACTGCAACATTGCGGCGGACAGATTGGACACCTAACTGACATTTCTGACACTTTTTGGGGACCAGGGACATTACTACAGTAATCAGTACAAAATAATATGCATTGTTACTGTATAAATGACACTGGCAGGGAAGGGGTTAATACTGGGGATGATCAAGGGGTTAAGTGTGAGCCTAATTGTGCTTACTAACTGTGGCGGGGGGGAGGGGCTCTGTGACAGGCACACAGAGATCTGTCACACAATCTCTCTGTGCCTGTGTGACCGGAGAGCCGCCTGCTTTGTTTACATAGGCAGGCGGCTCTCCTGTCAGTTTACCCAAATATCACAAACTGGACTGTACTGGTGTCAAATCTGTGGTACAGCTCCAGATGTCTACTTACCGGGGTGAGCATTTTTCGACTCGAAGAGTAGTACATGTGGTCATTAGATGTCTGGCGGAGTTGGCGTATCGTTTTGCCTACATAAAATGCTCCGCACCGCATAACATCAAGTATACCACTCCTCGAGTGGAACAGTCAGCCCTAAATTTGGAGACATGAGTCTCCCCATTCGGTAAATGGAATTTGGATCCAGTCTTGACCCAGGGACACAGAGCACAGTTCCCACATCTAGATGCACGTCCAGGTTGAGTGCTCCACCTCCCGACAGGGCTGTAATGACTAGATCGTGAAGTGAAGCAGTCCACCTGAAAACCATTTTCGGGGTTTCCTGAACGTATTTGTTAATGTTAGGGTCCTTGCAAAGCAAATGCTAATGATGTTGTAGAATGCATCTTAATTGATGCTGTTGACTAGAGAATTTTGTGATAAACTTAACTGCTGGACTTGGTGGTAACGGTTTAGGTTTGTATAGTAGGGAGCCTCTGGGTTGGGAGAGGGCCTTGTTGTAGGCCTTCCTCAGGGTGTTTTTTGTGTACCCTCTATGTAGCAACTGTGTACATAGCAGATTAGCCTGATGTTTGAAGTCCGTAAGGGAAGAACAGTTACCTGCCTGTTGTATTGGGCATAGGGTATACTACGCACAAGTGTAGGTGGATGTGCACAATGCGCATGGAGAATTGTGTTCCCGGCTGTTTTTTTCCTATATAAATCAGTCACCAAGTGTCCATTAGGGTTTTGGAAATAACAAGGTTGAAAAAAATAGATTTTAGCTGGGCTATAGTTCAGGGTAAGCTTAAGATTAAAGCTGTTGATATTTAAGTGGTTGATGAATTCCCTGAGTGTGGGCTCAGGTCCAGTCCACACCAGGAAAATGTCATCTATATATCTAAGCCAAACGGCTACAAACCATAAAAAAACGTCCAAAGGTTTCATCTGAAAACTTCACGCTCCCACCCCCCCAGGTGCAAATTAGCAACAAGTGCCCATGGCCACACCCTGTACCTGGAGGTAGTGGGAGCCATTAAACATAAACCAATTGCGTGTTAGTACAAATAATAGTAACTTAATTATGAATTCATTGAAAGGCCAAGAGTGAGGGTCTTGCTCCATAAGAAATGTGCGTACCGTCCCGATGCCCTGCTTGTGAGGGATGCTCGAGTACAAAGCCTCGACATCCAAAGTCACGAGCAGTCATGATGCTTAATGGGTCTTTCTAAGCCAGCCTAAGCCCAGCCTAGAGGCAAAGCCCCCCCGGATCCAGGGGACCACTCACAGGTCACCGACAGCCCCTTCTGCACTCCATCCTCCACCCAACTCCTTTGCTGGCATGGCTCCACCATATTTAAGGACTGACTTAGCCACTCTGCCAGGCCCTCTGCGCAGGGATTGGCCAATTTCTGTCAAGTATGCCTTCTGGCCTTCTGCCACTATCTTCTAGAAGTTTCTCCAAACTTCCAGACCCAGGGGGAGGTACCAGAGATTTGCCTCTGTGAGTTATCCAGCCTGACCTGTAAACCCTGGCCCAATTTCAGACTCACAAGCTAACCATGAGTCAAAAAGAAATTTGCATGCACATAATCTAGTAGTACACTAGAGGGTACACATAGAATGCATGAAGGTAAATAACCTTGAGCCTTTACAAACACTTTACGTTTATTGAAGTATTTCCCTACAATATGTGGTCGATTTGTTGTACAAATCTTGCTAAATGGTTAAGCATTGGTAAGACGATCGAGAGCTAATTTGCTGTTAAGTACTTTGGTCTTTGACTGCGCTGACCTGGCGGTCACACATATAGCTTGTGATTGAATCTTAGCTTAAACGTGTGTTAGGGAACAATCTTCCCACGCTACATAAACACCAACCTGATATTTCTCATATGACAATCAATAGAGATGGCGCTGGATCAGCCTGGAAGGGAGGAATGGATCAATAAGAAATGTGCTATGGCCCATTACACAAAGCGTTCTATATTTTGGCTTCAGTGGACTCATTATCAGCAAGATCAATGCATTAGAGATGAAAAAAATAACAAAATAAAAATTAGAAAAGTGTGTAATTAGTTCTATAATTAGGTACTACTGAGAGTTCTCCTCCACTTCATCACACCAACGTGTCAGTCCATTAATGGCATTGCAGCAATATGATCCTCTAGATTTATATTCTGTACATCAATATGGGGTTGAACAGCAGTTCACATTCCTGTCTATATTCCATATCCAGGATATTGGTTCAGTGTGTCATAGTTCTGGGACCTTATGGGTCAGTGTGTCATTGTTCTAGCTCCTCCATGTTTTAGTGTGCCATAGTAATGGAACCCCCAAATGTCAGGCTGTCATTGTTCAGGTCCCCCAGGTGTCAGTGTGCTGTTCTTCTGGGACCCCCAAGTGTCAGTGTGTTATTGTGCTAGAACCCCAAGTGTCAGAGTCCTTATACCCACATATGTCAGTGTGTCTTTGCTCTGGGACCCCAAGTGCCAGTGTGTCAGTGTTCTTATACCCACAAGTGTCAGTGTGTCATTGTTCTGGGACGCCAAGTGTCAGTGTGTCATTGTTCTCATCCCCAAGTGTCAGTTTGTTATTGTTCTGGACCCCGAAGTGTCAGTGTGTCATTGTTATGGACCCCCAAGAGTCAGTGTGTCATTGTTCTGGGATCCCCAAGTGTCAGGGTGTCATTGTTCTGGGATCCCCAAGTGTCAGGGTGTCATTGTTCTGGGATCCCCAAGTGTCAGGGTGTCATTGTTCTGGGGTCCCCAAGTGTCATGGTGTCATTGTTCTGGACCCGCTGAGTGTCAGGGTGTCATTGTTCTGGACCCCGAGTGTCAGGGTGTCATTGTTCTGGACCCTCGAGTGTCAGGGTGTCATTGTTCTGGACCCCGAGTGTCAGGGTGTCATTGTTCTGGACCCCGAGTGTCAGGGTGTCATTGTTCTGGACCTCCCAAGTGTCAGGGTGTCATTGTTCTAGACCCCGAGTGTCAGGGTGTCATTGTTCTGGACCTCCCAAGTGTCAGGGTGTCATTGTTCTCGACCTCCCAAGTGTCAGGGTGTCATTGTTCTGGACCCCCGAGTGTCAGGGTGTCATTGTTCTGGACCACAGAGTGTCAGGGTGTCATTGTCCCCATTTTCCTTGCAGTGGGCTGTTATGGTAAAATTTGGCTTTCCTGTAAAATCAGTCTGCTAAGATATTATAAAAGTGTGGATCAACATGTGACAAAAAACATAATCCTTCTCATATTCCAGAACTTCCACTTGAACATCATACGGCGTAAAAAGCCGACATACAATGGAGATCATTATAGGCGGCATTTCACAGATGCAGATTGTCTGCCGCTGGATGAGTCTGAAGTTCATTCTTCGTATTATTATCCCCTAAACAGGTTTTCTTTGTCAGATGGAGCGTGTTACTTTGTTAAACTGTTAAATCAGAATTCACGCCGCGCTGTGGGCTGAGTACACCGCACTTTTGGGAAACAGCCGACTTGTCCTCTAGACCCCCCCCCCCCCCCTCCCTGTACAATGAGTGGGAAATCCATCCGAATAAAACAATTTCATCAGCTGATGTTCCTGCTTATAGCCTAATCCTGGGTGATAGCGGGGCCCCGAGCCGCAAACAATCCACTCAATCACCAGATTGGCTCCGATTGTATTATTCCTGCAGAGAACAGACTCCCGCAGACACAACATAAGAGATGTTTGTGTGGAAGTGAGGGATGCAGTTTGTTTATTATTCTGTAAATCGCGAAAACATAACATTAGAATAATGGAGTCTGTACTGCACGTGTCACCTGGATGGCAGCGCAAATTTTACCACAACGCAGTAATGGATTGTAAGCACCCTGCAAAGATACAATAGAAAACCTAAAGTAGAACTGAGGGCAAAACTTTTTTTTTTTTTTTTTTCATTTTGGATAGAGTAAGGGAGGGTTATGTTTTTCTTCTTTTTACCATGTGTCCCATTGGGGAGATTAACCTTCACTTCCTGTCCCATAACCCCAACAGGAAGTGAGAATGGGTTTCAGTTTTTAATAGAGTGGAAAGAGTTCTCTCCAATGGGTACATTAGTTCTGGAAAGTGGTGGTCACTTTAGAGGGATTTCCTCTCATCTCCTGTTGTGGCTTTGGGGCAGAAAGTGAATGTAAATCTCCTCAATGGGACAACAGATGACAACAATTATATAAAAAAAAAAAAAAAAAATGACAGTGGATATAACTCTCCCTTAACCACTTCTGGACCAGAAGATTTCCCCCCTTAATGACCAGACCATATTTCACGAAACGGCACTGCGTTACTTTAATGGACAATTGCGCGGTCGTGCAACGCTGTACCCCGATAAACTTGATGTCCTTTTTTCCCCACAAACAGAGCTTTCTTTTTGTGGTATTTGATCACCTGTGCGATTTTTTATTTTTTGCGCTATAAAAAAAAAACAATATTTTTCACTTTCTGCTATATAACATTCCCCCCCCCCAAAATTTTAAAAATCTATTTTTTTTTTAACATTAGAGGCCAATTTGTATTCTGCTACATATTTTTGGTAAAAAAAAATTGCAATAAGCGTATTTTGATTGGTTTGCGCAAAAGTTATCGCATCTACAAACTAGGGGAAAGATTTGTCATTTTTATTGTTTTTTTTTTTTTACTAGTGATAGCGGAGATCTGCGATTTTTTAGTGGGACTGCGATATTGCGGCGGACAGATTGGACCCCTAACTGACATTTGTGATGCTTTTGTAGGGACCAGTGACATTACTACAGTAATCAGTGCTAAAAATATGTAATAATGACACTGGCAGGGAAGGGGTTAACACTGGGTGATCAAAGGGTTAAATGTGAGCCTAGGGGAGTGATTCTAACTGTGGGGGGGTGGATTCTGAAATGATCATAGAGACCTGTGTTCCTATATAGAAGGATCACAGGCGCTCTGTGTTCATTCCAGAGAGAAGAAAAGTCAGCTGTAATGTTTTTTTTACTAGTAATGGCGGCAATCTGCGATTTTTTTTGCAGGACTGCGACATTGCGGCGGACAGATCGGACCCCTTACTGACATTTTTGACACTTTTGGGGGGACCAGTGACATTACTACAGTAATCAGTGCCATAAATATGCACTGTCACTGTAATAATGACACTAGCAGGGAAGGGGTTAACATTGTGGATGATCAAGGGGTTAAATGTGAGCCTGGGGGAGTGATTCTAACTGTGGGGGGGGGGGGGTGGATTCTGAAATGACCATAGAGACATGTGATCCTATATAGAAGGATCACAGGCGCTCTGTGATCATTCCAGAGAGAAGAACAGTCAGCTGTGTTTACAACATCCGACCATCCTTCTCTCTCAGCGGGGAGCGATCGCGGGTGCCCGGCGGCAATCGGAGCCGCCTGCCCCGTGCATCGGAGTCCCCGCTGCTGAATGGGGCCGGGAGCGCGCCGGCGGCGGCACACGCTCGCCCCTTAGCTGCAGGCGCGCGACCGACGCAGAGCTACGTCGGTTCCTGCAGAAGGGCCGCCCTGCCGCAGTAAATCGGCGGTGGACGGTCTGGAAGCGTTTAATCTATCCAAAAGAAAAAGGTTTTTGCCATTCGTTTTCCTCTCAGCTACACAGCAAGAAAGACTGCCTGAGGACGCTCGTTAAGCGAAATGCATTGTGGTCAATGCTAACCCGGAAGTAACACACAGAGGCATTCGGAACAGAGGCTGGGATACACATCCACCGCTGCAATACAAAGAAAGGGGGAAAGGAGATACAGGGTGCTGCAGATCCCCGGAGAATATCTTCCTAAGACCCAAAAAAACGATTTTGTACTGCCGAATTGCCCAGTGCCAGGAGGGCACAACAAATAGTAAGAGGCTAATTGTCACCTTATAGTGTATGTTTTTTGGAGAATAAAACAGTATTTCACTATTGGAGGCTATTTGTTCTTCTATATCTTTATGTGTATGGGGGGACTACATGGTCCAACTCGAGTAATATAGGAGCCAGAGATCCAAGCAATCGAGGAGAGGTCTGATCCACCCAATAAAGGGATCACAGGCGTTGGGGGTCCTTGTGACCTGCTGCTAGCTGGTAAGAGGCCACGGTTGTCACATCCCAGCACCTGGAGCACTGTGAATGGATTAATAAGAATTCACCAAGCACAATTTTGATTGCATGCTATTGCTTGGACTTTTAAACACTACTTGGAGCACATTTATATATTTATACTTTTTTATATATTCTTATGTGATTTTTTTATATATCCTTATGTGATTTTTGTATGGAATTCTTTATATATTTATTTATTGGTTCACTGATCCACACCTTTGTGGATTAATTTACTTTGAGAAGCACAAGCACTTCTTAATTGACGGTTGTCACATCCCAGCACCTGGAGCACTGTGAAGGGATTAATAAGAATCCACCAAGCACAATTTTGATTGCATGCTATTGCCTGGATTTTTAAACACTACTTGGAGCACATTTATATATTTATATTTTTATATATTCTTATGTGATTTTTGTATGGAATTCTTTATATATCTATTTATTGGTTCACTGATCCACACCTTTGTGGATTAATTTACTTTGAGAAGCACAAACACTTCTGAATTGAAATTGCACTGGTATGCACTTTTCTTTGCTAATTGCACCAATAGTAGATCATATATATATTTGTAGCAATTTTTAATCACATATATTACACTTTAAATCACCTATTAATTTTTATAACACGTGATATATTAAGATTACCAGCGCCTTTTTACCTATGATATATAGCTACACAGCAAGGTTGGCACCCAGATCATAGCTTGTGATTGAAAAGCAGCACATTGTTGCTTACACTGTTGACTACCTGCAAAGCCATAGAACCGATTGCCGTGTGTCTGTTTCCCAGTTCCATTTTGCAGGGCAGTCCCAGGCAGAGGCGTAACTAGAACCTTCAGGGCCCCGGTGCAAGAAACCATGAAGGCCCCCCCCCCCCCCCCAGGCCCCTGGCCAGGTTCCCTTCCCTTCAAGCCTGGGGCTCTTCCCACTGATCCTGGGGCCCTTTACTCTCGTTGCGGGGCCCTTTATTACGGTCCGGCAGTGGGACCCTTTCACAAGTTCTGCAGTGGGCCCCCTTTCCTGCCATCTTGGGGCCTCTCCACAGTGGTGGAATGCCAGGGCCGGTCGCAAGAGTGACCTTTGCCATCCTGGAAGTTCACCCACTGGTGTCAGTAGTTTTTATTTTTTGGTAATTTAATTGTATTATTTTTTATCATTTTATTTTATTTTTTTTACAATGTCACTGACTATGACTCTGTCCATTCAGAAAAGGAAGGAGCTGGTAAATTACATATTTACCGACCCCTTCCTGGTTCTCTATTGTGACAAATCCCCTGCAGCAGCCGGCAGGAGAGGGGAGGGAGCACAGTCGGGGGGGGACCAGGGGAGCACACTGGGGCCCAGAGACAGCAGAACACAAGTGAACTGGATAGGAGGAGTGGCGGGGGCAGCATACAGAGGAACCAATCTCCTCCATCTTCCTCCTGCAGCTACATGGAGAAAAAAGGAGGACAGTGATTTCTCTATATGCTGCCCCCGCCGCCCCTCCTATCCAATTGTACAGGGGAGCCGCACAGGCCCTCTGGAGCATGGGGCCCGGTTGCAATTGCAACCCCTGCAACCCCTGTACTTACGCCCCTGGTCCCAGGACAAGGCCACCTAGAGCCTGGAGTGAAGGAGAAAAATTACCTTTCTGCCAAATTTTATTGCAAACTGAAAATTTATTTATTTTTTTTTTTTCAAAATGTTCGGTTTTTTTGTTTCTTGTGGTGATTAAATACCACCAACCGAAAGCTCTATTTGTGTAAAAAAAAATAGTTTGGTTACAGTGTTGCATGACTGCGCAATTGTCATTCAAAGTGCAACAGCGCTGAAAGCTGAAGATTGGCCTGTGCAGGAAGTGGTAAAGCCCCCCAAAAATATAATTTAGTATCACTTTTATTAATTAAAAAAAATATATATACAGTACTGTGCAAAAGTTTTAGGCAGGTGTGTAAAAATGCTGTAAATGAAGAGTGCTTTTCGGAAATAGAAGTGTTCATAGTTTATTTTTTTATCAATAAACAAAATGGAAATTAAATGAAGAGAAATCCAAATCCAATCAATAGTTGGGCTGACCTCCCCTTTGCCTTCAAACCATCATCAATTCTTCTAGGTAGATTTGCACACAGTTTTTGAAGGAACTCGGCAGGTAGGTTGTCCCAAACATCTTGGAGAACTGAGCACAGATCTTCTGTGGATGTCGGCTGCCTCAAATCCTTCGGTCTCTTCATGTCTTCCCAGACAGTCTCCATAATGTTGAGATCAGGGCTCTGTGGGGACCAAACCATCACTTCCAGGGCTCCTTGTTCTTCTTTACACTGAAGATAGTTCCTAATGGAATTGGCTGTATGTTTAGGATGGTTGTCCTGCTGCAGAATACTTTTGGTGTCACTCACACACCTCCCTGATGGTATGGCATGATGGATAAATATCTGCCTTGGTTGCTCCAAGTGCCAACATGTAAGAAATGAGTCCACTGCTGTAGGGTTCCGGCATCCAGTTAAGGGTTACCTGATCCATTCAGCAGTCAGCCCAGTCCCAATGTGTGAAATATCAGCTTTAGCTTGTCACCTCACAAACCACGTCCACCTCTCTATCACACTTCACCCTCCCATGGGCCTGTTGGAGGGTGAAACGCATTGGAGGACCATGGTTTGATGGGAGGAAAGCTGAGGCTGACCTTTCACACATTGGCTGAGCTTCAAATGAACAGAGGATAGGAAAGTCAAAGGGGTGAATTTACTAAAGGCAGGGGCGTAACTACAGGGGTTGCAGGGGTTGCAATCGCTACCGGGCCCCATGCTCCAGGGTGCCCGGTAGCAAACCAGTGGGTGAACTTCTAGGATCTCAAAGGTCACACTTGCGACCGGGCCCTGGCATTTCACCACTGTGGGGAGGCCCCAAGATTGCAGGAAGGGGGCCCACTGCAGAACTTGTGAAAGGATCCTGATGCGGGACCATAATAAAAGGCCATGCAATGAGATTAAAGAGCCCCAGGATTAGTGGGAAGAGCCCCGGGCTTGAAGGGAAGGGCCCCGGCCAGGGGTCTGGGGGGCCCTTCATGGTTTCTTGCATCGGGGCCCTGAAGGTTCTAGTTACGCCTCTGACTAAAGGCAAATAGATTGTGCGCTTTGTAAGTGCAGTTGCATTCATTTTCCTCAGAGCTTAGTAAATGTGCTAAAACTCTGCTGATTTCCATCATCCAATCATCAAAAATGTTGTATTTTTTTTTTCTTACACCTGATTGTGTTTTCTTTACAAAGTGAAGCTTTACCACATTTACTAAGCTCTGGGGAAAATTAATGCAAGCGCACTAACAAAATGCATAGTCTATTTGCCTTTAGTGCATTCACCCCACTGAGGTTGATTTACTAAAACTGGAGAGTGAATAATCTAGTGCAGCTCTGCATAGAAACCCAATCAGCTTCCATTTTTTTTTTGCCAAAGCTTAATTGAACAAACTGAAGTTAGAAGCTGATATGCTGCCATACAGTTGTGGAACTACCATTGATAGGCTGCACTGATGGGCACTAATAGGTGACACTGATGGGCAACACTGATAGGCTGCGCTAATGAGCTCTCATAGCTCCGACACTCGCTTCCTGATTGGCCGAAAGGCAAAAACCATGGCCGAGGAGGAGGCAGGAGGACTTGAGGAGACGCTGGGGGACTGAGGAGAATCAGGCAAGTGCTGGTCTGGGGGGGCACACTACGCTGGTCACTCTGCATTGAAAAGGGGCACGATGATCTCTCTACATTGAATGGGGGCACACTGATCTCTCTGCATTGAAAGGGGCACACTGATCTCTTTGCATTGAAAGGGGCACACTGATCTCTCTGCATTGAAGGGGGCACACTGATCTCTCTGCATTGAATGGGGGCACACTGATCTCTCTGCATTGAAAGGGGGCACGCTGGTCATTCTACATTGAAAGGGGGCACGCTGGTCACTCTGCATTGAAAGGGGGCACGCTGGTCATTCTGCATTGAAAGGGGGCACGCTGATCATTCTGCATTGAAAGGGGGCACGCTGGTCATTCTGCATTGAAAGGGGGCACGCTGGTCATTCTGCATTGAATGGGGGCATGCTGGTAATTCTGCATTGAATGGGGGCACGCTGGTCATTCTGCATTGAATGGGGGCAGGCTGGTCATTCTGCATTGAAAGGGGGCACACTGATCTCTCTGCATTGAAGGGGGCACACTGATCTCTCTGCATTGAAGGGGGCACACTGATCTCTCTGCATTGAATGGGGGCACACTGATCTCTCTGCATTGAATGGGGGCACACTGATCTCTCTGCATTGAAAGGGGGCACGCTGGTCATTCTACATTGAAAGGGGGCACGCTGGTCATTCTGCATTGAAAGGGGGCACGCTGGTCATTCTGCATTGAAAGGGGGCACGCTGGTCATTCTGCATTGAAAGGGGGCAGGCTGGTCATTCTGCATTGAAAGGGGGCAGGCTGGTCATTCTGCATTGAAAGGGGGCACGCTGGTCTCTCTGCATTGAAAGGGGGCACGCTGGTCATTCTGCATTGAAAGGGGGCACGCTGGTCATTCTGCATTGAAAGGGGGCACGCTGGTCATTCTGCATTGAATGGGGGCATGCTGGTCATTCTGCATTGAATGGGGGCACGCTGGTCATTCTGCATTGAATGGGGGCAGGCTGGTCATTCTGCATTGAAAGGGGGCACACTGATCTCTCTGCATTGAAGGGGGCACACTGATCTCTCTGCATTGAATTGGGGCACACTGATCTCTCTGCATTGAATGGGGGCACACTGATCTCTCTGCATTGAAAGGGGGCACGCTGGTCATTCTACATTGAAAGGGGGCACGCTGTTCACTCTGCATTGAAAGGGGGCACGCTGGTCATTCTGCATTGAAAGGGGGCACGCTGGTCATTCTACATTGAAAGGGGGCACGCTGGTCACTCTGCATTGAAAGGGGGCACGCTGGTCATTCTGCATTGAAAGGGGGCACGCTGGTCATTCTGCATTGAAAGGGGGCAGGCTGGTCATTCTGCATTGAAAGGGGGCAGGCTGGTCATTCTGCATTGAAAGGGGGCACGCTGGTCTCTCTGCATTGAAAGGGGGCACGCTGGTCATTCTGCATTGAAAGGGGGCACGCTGGTCATTCTGCATTGAAAGGGGGCACGCTGGTCATTCTGCATTGAATGGGGGCATGCTGGTCATTCTGCATTGAATGGGGGCACGCTGGTCATTCTGCATTGAATGGGGGCAGGCTGGTCATTCTGCATTGAAAGGGGGCACACTGATCTCTCTGCATTGAAGGGGGCACACTGATCTCTCTGCATTGAATTGGGGCACACTGATCTCTCTGCATTGAATGGGGGCACACTGATCTCTCTGCATTGAAAGGGGGCACGCTGGTCATTCTACATTGAAAGGGGGCACGCTGTTCACTCTGCATTGAAAGGGGGCACGCTGGTCATTCTGCATTGAAAGGGGGCACGCTGGTCATTCTACATTGAAAGGGGGCACGCTGTTCACTCTGCATTGAAAGGGGGCACGCTGGTCATTCTGCATTGAAAGGGGGCACGCTGGTCATTCTGCATTGAATGGGGGCACGCTGGTCATTCTGCATTGAATGGGGGCACGCTGGTCTCTCTGCATTGAAAGGGGGCACGCTGGTCATTCTGCATTGAATGGGGGCATGCTGGTCATTCTGCATTGAATGGGGGCACGCTGGTCATTCTGCATTGAATGGGGGTACGCTGGTCATTCTGCATTGAATGGGGGCACGCTGGTCACTCTGCATTGAAGGGGGCACACTATACCTTGATTACTGAAGACCCCTTTCACACTTTTGTGACCTCAAAGTCCCGCAATTTTTTACAGCGTTTTTTGCTGCAAAGCAATGCCTATTACATTTTTCTGTTTGTGCCCCCCCAAAAATTTTGAGCACCAGCCGCCACTGCTCTGTACTGCAATTATCAGAAGTAAAATTATATTGCATTCAACTTCTGTGTCTTACTGAAGAGTTTAGCTGCCTGTGGATGGTGGCAGGTCAGCAGGTGACCATTGTGCACTAAGAGTTAGGTCCTGTATAAAGCTGCATTTGAAAGAGAACATTGCCTTTGTTGTTCTCTGTAGGTTAGAAGTTTCTCGGAAGTCCTATTTTTTTTTAAAGCTATTTATTTTTATCTGTGTGAATATGTCATATCTACAGCACCATGTCATGTTTTTCTCTATATGGAATTCAGACACACATTCTGCTAAGCAATGCTCCTATTTTTTGCTTCTCTGTCAGCTGTAGATCGTGACCCGTGTCTGATTGTTGGCACCTCACATCTTTAATGTCACCGCGGCGCGCTCCATCGCCATCGGAGAATGAATGACACAGATTGTGCTCTTCTGGCCCCACGTTCCTCGGGGCTCCAGCAACGGACTGAGCTGTGACGTGTTTTGTCACTTATCAGCCCCTCCTGGGTCACTACTTTAGAGATGTCAGCCCAAAAATAAACCGAGGTCAAGCGATCGATAGAGTGAAGCAAACTTCGCCAGAAACTGCCGCTGGACGAGTTCTACTCCTGACAGCAAATTTGTAAAACAAATGGAGTTTTATGGAAATTTCACTCTTCGGTTTTTTTTTTTTGTAGGAATGTAACCGGAGGATAGCATGGGACTTCTATATCTGCTGGTGGTAATGTTAGGCTTGGACCCTAATTCATTCTCTGGTCTGGAAGATATGAAAGTTCTTGTTCTCCATAGCAATATTTTTTTGTAACCAATTGAGTCCCTGGCGGCATTTTAAAATGGCATCTGGAATCAGCAGTTTCTGCAGGTCCTGGGGGGGGGGGGCGGCAGGCTGGAACCACCAGCTGTCTAATAAATCCGGCATCCAGTACCAAGCCAAGGAGCTGAAACAAACAATTCCACAAAATGTTTAGCGTTGTGACATCACAAGTCATTTCATATATATATAGATATATACATATATATGGCTTTTTTCTCAGAAAATAGGTACAGGAACTCAACCACGGCCCCCCAAAATCCCCCCCACACACACACACACACACCCTCCAAACTGTATCAAATAGTGGGTGTTGCCAAATTTCACTAACAGAGGGGCATTTAATATCAGGAGCGCATTATGTCCAGAGTGCAGAGTTTGGGAGAGGTTACACACAGAGTGCGGAGTTCAGGGGTGCAGTGCATACAGAGTGCAGAGTTTGGGGGTGCGCTGCTAACAGAGTGCAGAGTTCAGGGTGCGCTGCTTACAGAGTGCAGAGTTTGGGGGTGCACTGCTTACAGAGTACAGAGTTCAGATGCACTACACACAGAGTGAAGAGTTCAGATGCACTACACACAGAGTGCAGAGTTCAGATGCACTACACACAGAGTGAAGAGTTCAGATGCACTACACACAGAGTGCAGAGTTCAGATGCACTACACACAGAGTGCAGAGTTCAGATGCACTACACACAGAGTGCAGAGTTCAGCCTTCTTCCACAGCTGCTTACTTATGCATTCCTCATCCACATCTCACTTTCACCTGTCTTCAGCTATGACCTTTGCACAGGGCCATCTTACCGAACGGGCACGCTGGACAGTTGCCCAGGGGCCCCACTTGCCCAGGGGGCCCACCTGCCCAACGACCCAGCCCCAGCCAAGCATTAGTCCAAATTCCTGTGTGCATCCGCTGAACTTAGCAGGGGGCAAGCGCCTATCTGCCCTGCGCTGCTGTCAGGTCACTTGGGTTGTGGAGGGGGAGCCCACAACTGCAGGAATGCTTGTCTGCCTCCACGGGAACAGGCACACACAGGACAGTCAAGTCTGACTCCCATCCATGTGTGTGTTCACCGGACCCAGCCGCCCAACTTGGAAGCGGTCATTATCCTGGCACTGCTGTACCAATAAATATCGCCTTAGCCATAATTTGCATTTTTATTCTCGTCAGTGAATATGTAGGCCAGGCCCCAGTACACTGCATTGCCCAGGGCTCTTTAATGCTCTTAAGATGGCACTGCCTTTGCATGAAACCCCCCTTTCTCTGCCCCCATCTTCTCCTCACCTCCTTAAAGGCTCCACCATCTTCTACATGTCAAACCTTTGTTGCTGTATTAAGCTGAAGCACTCAGTCTCTTGCACCTCCTCGCACACTGTAGTTGGCTCTGCCTCTTTCACGTTTAGGGAGATCATCCAGTGGGGGTGTCGGCATCTGCACTGCACCCCAGGAACCTGCATCTCTCTTGTCCCCATCCTGCTCTCAGCTGCTGGGAGACAAGCTGCCATTTGTAAACACAGAAGCAGGACTTTTGTGTTTACAAGTGATAGTGGTGAGCAGGGAGCAGAGGGCCTGAGCCAGAGGTGGTGGAACTGAGTTCCACCAAGTTCCAGCTGAAAAAATGGCAATATACAGTGGGTACGGAAAGTATTCAGACCCCCTTAAATTTTTCACTCTTTGTTATATTGCAGCCATTTGCTAAAATCATTTAAGTTCATTCTTCTTCCTCATGAATGTACACATAGCACCCCATACTGACAGAAAAACACAGAATTGTTGACATTGTTGCAGATTTATTAAAAAAGAAAAACTGAAATATCACATGGTCCTAAGTATTCAGACCCTTTGCTGTGACACTCATATATTTAACTCAGGTGCTTTCCATTTCTTCTGATCATCCTTGAGATGGTTCTACACCTTCATTTGAGTCCAGCTGTGTTTGATTATATTGATTGGACTTGATTAGGAAAGCCACACACCTGTCTATATAAGACCTTCCAGATCACAATGCATGTCAGAGCAAATGAGAATCATGAGGTCAAAGGAACTGCCTGAAGAGCTCAGAGACAGAATTGTGGCAAGGCACAGATCTGGCCAAGGTTACAAAAAGATTTCTGCTGCACTTAAGGTTCCTAAGAGCACAGTGGCCTCCATAATCCTCAAATGGAAGACGTTTGGGACGACCAGAACCCTTCCTAGAGCTGGCCGTCCGGCCAAACTGAGCTATCGGGGGAGAAGAGCCTTGGTGAGAGAGGTAAAGAAGAACCCAAAGATCACTGTGGCTGAGCTCCAGAGATGCTGTCAGGAGATGGGAGAAAGTTGTAGAAAGTCAACCATCACTGCAGCCCTCCACCAGTCGGGGCTTTATGGCAGAGTGGCCCGACGGAAGCCTCTCCTCAGTGTAAGACACATGAAAGCCCGCATGGAGTTTGCTAAAAAACACCTGAAGGACTCCAAGATGGTGAGAAATAAGATTCTCTGGTCTGATGAGACCAAAATAGAACTTTTTGGCCTTAATTCTAAGCGGTATGTGTGGAGAAAACCAGGCACTGCTCATCACCTGTCCAATACAGTCCCAACAGTGAAGCATGGTGGTGGCAGCATCATGCTGTGGGGGTGTTTTTCAGCTGCAGGGACAGGACGACTGGTTGCAATCGAGGGAAAGATGAATGCGGCCAAGTACAGGGATATCCTGGACAAAAACCTTCTCCAGAGTGCTCTGGACCTCAGACTGGGCCGAAGGTTTACCTTCCAACAAGACAATGACCCTAAGCACACAGCAAAAATAACGAAGGAGTGGCTTCACAACAACTCCGTGACTGTTCTTGAATGGCCCAGCCAGAGCCCTGACTTAAACCCAATTGAGCATCTCTGGAGAGACCTAAAAATGGCTGTCCACCAACGTTTACCATCCAACCTGACAGAACTGGAGAGGATCTGCAAGGAGGAATGGCAGAGGATCCCCAAATCCAGGTGTGAAAGACTTGTTGCATCTTTCCCAAAAAGACTCCTGGCTGTATTAGATCAAAAGGGGGCTTCTACTAAATACTGAGCAAAGGGTCTGAATACTTAGGACCATGTGATATTTCAGTTTTTCTTTTTTAATAAATCTGCAACAATGTCAACAATTCTGTGTTTTTCTGTCAGTATGCGGTGCTATGTGTACATTCATGAGGAAGAAGAATCAACTTAAATGATTTTAGCAAATGGCTGCAATATAACAGAGTGAAAAATGTTAGGGGGTCTGAATACTTTCTGTACCCACTGTATATATATTTACTCATTTTATACACTCACTGAACACTTTATTAGGCACACCTTTCTAGTACCGGGTTGGACCCCCTTGCCTTCATTCTTCGTGGCATCGACTCAACAAGGTGTTGGAAACGTTCCTCAGAGATTTTCCTCCATAGTGACATGATAGCATCACACAGTTGCTGCAGATTTGTCAACTGCACATCCATGATGCCAATCTCCCTTTCCACCACATCCCAAAGGTGCTCTATTGGATGAGATGTGGTGAGTGTGGAGGCCATTGGAGGACAGTGACCTCATCGTCATGGTGAAGAAACCAGCGGTGAGATGATTGGAGCTTTGTGACATGGTGCATTATCCTGCTGGAAGGAGCCATCAGAAAATGGGGACACTGTAGTCATAAAGGTCAGCAACAATACTCAGGTAGACGGTGGCATTTAATCAAAGCTCAATTGGTACTAAGGGGGCCAAAGTGTGCCAAGAAAATATCCCCCACACCACTACCGTTCTTAGTTGACTGGAGTGGCATCCGGTGTGGTCTTCTGCTGCTGTAGCCCATCTGCTTCAAGGTTGGATGTGTTGTGCATTCAGAGATGATATGCTGCATACCTCGGATGTAACGAGTGGTTATTTGAGTTACTGTTGCCTTTCTATCATCTGGATATGTCTATTTCCCAAAGACAACCTCTGGATATAACGCTGAGCATGTGCACTCTACGCCTTTCTCAACCATGGCGAGGCCTGTTTTGAGTGCAACCTGTCCTGTTAAACTCCTGTATGGTCTTGGCCACCGTGCTGCAGCTCAGTTTCAGGGTCTTGACAATCTTCTTACAGCCTAGGCCATCTTTATGTAGAGCAACAATTCTTTTTTCAGATCCTCAGAGAGTTCTTTGCCATGAGGTGCCATGTTGAACTTCCAGTGACCAGTATGAGAGAGTGAGAGCGATAACACCAAATGTAACACACCTGCTCCCCATTCACATCTGAGACCTTGTAACACTAACGAGTCACATGACACCGGGAAGGGAAAATGGCTAATTGGGCCCAATTTGTACATTTTCACTTAGTGATGTTTTCTGAAAACTAAGTACAGCACTCTGCTGGCCCCTCCCACCAGCCATGATCACATGTGTCACATAAAATATTCTGGACATAAAAGCTTCTGTTGTCTTTGTGTTTTATAGTTTGATGCCACTTCCTCAAGCCAATGTCCTGAAGAAGCGGTATGAAGCAGCGAAACACGTAGACGTCAGAAGCTTTTCTAGAACATCTAGAACATTATATTTGGCATATGTGATGTAGTAGTTTTCAACTGAATTTCAAATTTTTATTTTATTTTATAATAAAATAGATATTTTTAAGTAATATTGTGTTATTAGGCTTTATTATTAACGTATTAGGCACTGGTAAGGTTTATTTAAAGTCAGATTTTTTGGGGCTTTTTGTACAATTCCATGAAAGTCACAATACTTTAACCTCTTTACGACCGCCTGCCGCAGATGTACTGCGGTAGGCAGCGCTCCTGCGCGAATCGCCGTAACTGTACGGCGGTCGCAAACAGGGAGCTAGGGGGCGAGGGCCCCCCTCCCCAATCGGCAGCGGGGAAGCCAATACACGGGTCAGGTGGCTCCGATTGCTGCCTGACACCCGCGATCGCTCCCCGCTGAGAGAGAAGAATGGTCAGCTGTTGTAAACATAGCCGGCCGTTCTTCTACCTGGAATGAACATAGAGCCCATGTGATCCTTCTATATAGGATCACAGGTCTCTATGGCCATTTCAGAAGCCCCGCCCCCCACAGTTAGAATCACTCCCCTAGGCTCACATTTAACCCCTTGATCACCCACAATGTTAACCCCTTCCCTGCCAGTGTCATTAGTACAGTGACAGTGCGTATTTTTAGCACTGATTACTGTAGTAATGTCACTGGTACCTCCAAAAGTGTCAAAAATGTCAGTTAGGGGTCCGATCAGTCCGCCGCAATGTCGCAGTCCTGCAAAAATCGCAGATCGCCACCATTACTAGTAAAAAAAAAAAAACAATAAAAATGACATAAATCTTTCCAGTAGTTCGTAGACGCAATAAGTTTTGCGCAAACCAATCAAAATACACTTATTGTGATTTTTTTTTTTACCAAAAATATGCAGCAGAAAACAAATTGGCCTAAAATGTTAAAAAATTGTGATTTTTAAATTTTTTTTTTGGGAATATTATTTAGCAGAATGTGAAAAATATTGATTTTTTTTCTCAGAATTGTCTCTCTTTTTTTGTGTATAGCACGTAAAATAAAAATCGCACAGGTGATCAAATACCCCCAAAAGAAAGCTCTATTTGTGGGAAAAAAAGGACATAAATTTTATTTGGGTACAGCATCGCACAACCGCGCAATTGTCAGTTAAAGTCACGCAGTGCCAAGTTGGAAAAAGTGTCCTGGTCATTAAGGGGACAAATCCTGGTTAATCCCCAGACACCCGTTTAATGATTACTTCTATTATTAATGAGGAAGTGATATTATGTGAGATTAAATGAGCGTGGAGGGTAATGGATGGAGAGGAGCTGAGCGGGACAGCGGCCATATTGATTGACGGGAAAGATGGATTCTCTCTTCTTGGCTCTCAAGTTCATTTTCTTTACAAAGAAAGTTATTGTTAATCGTTCTTCTTGGATTTACTGCCAGTGTTTAATTAAAAGAGTGACTAATCCCGGCTTTGGTGACAAAGTTACTAAAGATTGAGACGTTTAAAAATAATTCCAAGCAAATATGTAAAAATGCCCGAAATAGGCTCTTTCCAAAAGTCATGAAACTTTTTTTTTTTTTAGTTCAAAAATTTGTGTCACCTTCAAATCTATCTTTATAAACACTTGAAGACTTACGTTTTCTGGCACTTTTTGTTTACAAATAAAAATTTATATTTATTGCTAGTACATTTTTTTTTAAACCGCCAAACATTAAGGGCTCTTTCACACGGTCCGCCTCCGTAGGCGGATCCGTGTTGCTCAGCGGGGATCGATCCGCGATCCCAGCTGAGCCGGCGGATGACAGCTCCGTCTCCGCTTGCAGAGCGGAGAGGGAGGCGTCTCAGCCCCCGCTGCTCTCTATGGGGGATCGGATGAGAGCGGACCGCCTGTCCGCTCTCACCCGATCCGATTACTGAATGGATGGAAAAATAGGGTTTCCGTCCGTCCAGATTTCACGGACAGGATCGGATGCGGCTGGCAGCGGGTGTCAGCGGAGGTGTCTCCGCTGACATCTGCTGCCCCATAGAGCTGCATGGAGGATCCGATCAGATCCGCCTAAAAAACTGACAGGCGGATCTGATCGGATCGCCCGTGTGAAAGAGCCCTAAATATATATATTTTTAGAAGAGACCCTAGAGATTAAATGGCGAAAGTTGCAATTTTTTATGTCACACAGTATTTGCGCAGCATTTTTTTAACATTTAACATTTAACCCCTTGATCACCCACAATGTTAACCCCTTCCCTGCCAGTGTCATTATTCCAGTAACAGTGCATATTTTTAGCACTGATTACTGTAGTAATGTCACTGGTCCCCCCAAAAGTGTCAAAAATGTCAGTTAGGGGTCCGATCTGTCTGCCGCAATGTCGCAGTCGTGCTAAAAATCGCAGTTCGCTGCCATTACTAGTAAAAAAAAAAAAAAAAAAAAAAACAATAAAAATGACATAAATCTTTCCCGTATTTTGACGCGATAACTTTTGCGCAAAACAATCAAAATACGCTTATTGCGGTTTTTTTTTTTTTTTTACCAAAATTATGTAGCAGAATACAAATTGGTCTAAAATGTTAAAAAATTTTGATTTTTATTTTTTTTTTTGGGAATGTTATATAGCAGAATGTGAAAAATATATATATTTTTTTCAGATTTGTCACTTTTTTAGTTTATAGCGCAAAAAATTAAAATCGCAGAGGTGATCAAATACCACCAAAAGAAAGCTCTATTTGTGGGGAAAAAAAGGACATAATTTATTTGGGTACAGCATCGGGCAACCGCGCAATTGACCATTAAAGTAACGCAGTGCCGAATAGCAAAATATGGCCTGGTCATTAAGAGGGAAAATCTTCCAGTCCAGAAGTGGTTAAAAATCTCCATAGGCGATGCTTTAAAAAATGTTTACAGGTTACCTGTTTAGAGTTAGAGGAGGTCTAGCACTAGAATAATTCCTCTCGCTCTAACGTGTGAGGTGCGAACACCATTTACATACAGTATGTGTGCATGACTTATGTATGCATTTGCTTCTGCGCACGAGCACAAAGAAATGAGGGCTTTTTACATTTTTTATTATTTTTTTTTTTTATTTTTACAGTGTCACTTTATTTATTTCTTTTATTCACTTTTATTCCTATTAGAAGGAATGTAAACATCCCTTGCAATAGAAAAAAACAATCACAGGTCCTCTTTATGGAAAAATCTGTGGTCTATAGGATCCCAAATCTCTCCTGTACCTTTAAAAGCAAAAGATCCAAATAAATAAATAAATAAATAAATAAATAAATAAATAAATAAAGTAATCCTTTGCTTTAAAAAAAAGGAAAAAAAATGTTTTTACTCGTGCCGTAGACTGGAAGTGACGTCATCACGTTGTCCTGGTCCTACAAGATCATTAAGGCAATCAGAGATGGTCTGGTCTCTATTCGCCTCTATGGCAAGCCACACGAACTGTAGAGTCATTTCCAATAAGAATGATAAGTCCGAGGAAACACCGGTGAGCGGTGAGAGGAAGGGTGATGACCCTTCCCACTGCTTATGAAAGTGATCCAGCTGCTAACTAGCCGCTCTGACTGCTCTCATGAGAAAGATAATCGCCGGCTGAAAAAAAAATGACTTGGGTTATACCTGGTAGCTTCAGCCATAACCCCGGTAAACCACTTGCAAGCAGCAGTGTATATATTCGTATTGCGGTTCTGCAAGTGGTAATCAACTGCTTTGTGAAAGCTGAAATCAGGCTTGTAGTGGGAGTGTCTACTGCGTAAGCTGATGGGCGGGAGGGGGAGGTACTTAGATAGGCCAACTGGAGAGCTCAGGATAGTAATCACCAATATGTAGCATTATTCTCTTAATAATAATAATTGTAAAAAAAAAAATAATAATAATAAAAATTGTAAAAAAAAAAAAAAAATAATAATATAATATACTTAGAACTTTATATTGATCTGAAAGACATTAGAAAAGGGCTGGAAGTGGATGTATACTGGAGGCTTAAAGTGGTTGTAAACCTTTGTTTTTTTTTTTATTAAAATACCAAACATGTTATACCCACCTGCTCTGTGTAATGGTTTACACAGAGCAACCCAGATCCCCCTCTTTTGGGGTTCCCCCGCTAGCGCTCCTGGATCCTCCTCTTCAGCAGTTGCCCCCAAAGAAAGCTACTCTCCATGGGGGCACCCATGCGTGCTCACTCTTGAGCCCTGCCGCTGCGTTCTTTGACACAGGCAACAGGACTCCACCCCACCCCCTGCTCCGTGTCACAGCATTTGATTGACAGCAGCAGGAGCCAATGGCTATCAAGCTGCCCAACAAGAAGGAAGACAGAGGCGGGACATTCTGCACGTCCCTGGATCAGATCGGGCTCATGTAAGAAAAAAGGGGAGCTGGGGGGGGGGGGGGGGGGCTGCAGCACAGAAGGTTTTTTTTTTTTTACCCTAATGCATTGGAAAGAAGCAATGATTTTACTGATGCTTAAAGTGAAACACTAAAAATGAAGAATGTATTTATATGTAGCACTACTACATGTAGCTGCTGAGTGTGGGTCCCCCTGGGTTACCATTAGCAACATAAATACTTCCAAGCATATTTTCAAGTGTAGTTACCTCAGACAAGAACCAGTCCATTATCTTGGTTGTTTGAGTTTATTGGAGAACTTGGATAGGAGAAGGGATGAGTGGGATACTCCAACAACTTAAGTATGCACAACTGGTGGGGACTGTACAGGACTGTGGATAAATGCTGGCTGACGCTGGTCAGCGCTAACTGATGCTGGTCACAGCTGAGCCGCTTACTTTACTTTCACATTTGACACTTCACGGCCCTTCCTGGCGCCCCCTTTTATCCCTTTCTCTTCAGGGTTTCTACAACTCGGCACGCCCTTTCACTAGACACTCCTGGTTAGCTGGATCCTGGATCCCCTTGACCTCTCTGGAGTGGGCCCCTTTCCTAGGCAGACCCCTGGGCAGACCTTGAGTACTCACGACACTGTTTTTCCAAAAGATCTTTTCCCAGCAGCTCCACTCGGTCAGCACACACTGGATCCTCTGCAGCCCGGCTCAACCTTTGGTCCCTAGGCCGACTGCCCGGACCACCTTTGAATACATGTTTTTCCTAGCACCTACCTAGGAGGGTGCTACATAAATATTGTGCCTGAGGGGTTCCCTTAGTCTGCCTGTAAAGTGGTGCACCTGTATGATGTATAGAGCCTGCTGCAGCAATACTGACATTTCTAAAGAAAAAAATGTAATTTAAACTTGCCCGCGGCTGTAACGTATTGTCGACTCCTGGCAATACAGATAAAAAAAATGCTAAAATTAAAAAAATGGTGCAGGTCCCCCCCCCCCCCCAAATTTCTATACCAAACCTTAATCCGAGCATGCAGCCTGGCAGGGCGGGAAAGAGGGGGTTGAGTGAGCGGGCACCCCCCCTCCTGGCTGCTTTGGGGCAGGGGGGCTCTCCAAAGCACCTTGTCCTCATGTTGTTGAGGACAAGGGTCTCTTCCGGACAACCCTGGGCTGTGGTTGTCAGGGTCTTATTGGGGGGGCTTATTTGAATCTGGAAGCCCCCTTTAACAAGGGGGACCCAGATCCCGCTCCTCCCCATGTGAATGGGTATCAGGTTCATCGTACCCATACCCATTCACCAAAAAAGTGTCCGTTTTTGACAAGTCCTTTATTAAAAAATAAAAAAATAGTGTCCCTCGATGTAAATCCATTGTCAATCACGATGCCCGCAGGACCGGAAAATAGAGAAAAATAAAAACTGCTTCCGCCTCTTGGGAGGCCTCCTGCCCTCATGACATCTGGGTGACGTAGCCGGGGTGGCCCTGCCCCTTGCCTGTACAAGAACTATCAAAGCGCAGATCGAGCAGATGGCGGGATGCCTCCCAAGAGGCGGAAGCGTTTTTTATTTTTTCTATTTTTCGGGTCTGGTGGGCCTCGGAAATAAACAATGGATTTACATAGAAGAATAATATTTTTTTTTTGATTTGTCAAAAACTGTTTCCTGTGATTCTTACTTTTTGACACTTTTTTGGTGAATGGGTAGGGTTACTATGTACCCGATACCCATTCACATACATGGGGGGGGGGGGGGCTGGGATCTGGGGGCCCCCTTGTTAAAGGGGGCTTCCAGATTCCAATAAACCCCCCACCCTCAGACCTCCACAACTACAGCCCAGGGTTGTCGGTAAGAGGCCCTTGTTCTCATTAACATGGGGACAAAGTGCTTTGGAGGGCACCCCAAAGCACCTCCCCCATGTTGAAGGCAAGCAGCTTGGTATGGTTCAGGAGGGGGGCGCTTACTCGCCCCCCCCCCTTTCCTGGCCTGCCAGGCTGCATGCTCAGATAAGGGCCTGTTATAGATTTTGGGGAGGGGGGGCACACTTTTTTTTTATTCTGTCATAGGGTTCCCCTTTGGCCACTTTTACCCCCCTTCCTGCCCAGACCAATTTTCAGCTTTTAGTGCTCATTGGTGTCTATGGGAAATATTGTTCAGCTTGACATGGCACTGCTCCCTGTCTTTAACATTGGCGTTTATGGGAAATCTTTGTCAGCTTGGCATGGCAGTACTCCCCCATCTTTAATATTGACGTCAATGGCAAATTTTGGTCAACTTGACATGGCACCGCTCCCGAACCATAAGCAACAGGGACACCGAACATAGGTAGCACCGAGAGGAGACCCAGGACTACAACATATCAAGGACTACAACATATATTGGATCAGCCAGCTTTCCTAGATAATCAGTTATGCCTGTAAAGGGCTATTGTAATGCTGTACATGCATTGGGAAGTAAAAAAGGTATTGCTTCACTTTAAGTACATTTTCTTTTTACATACATGTAAACAAACTATCCACTAACACACACTATCCACTAACTACCTGCCTAATCTCTATTATCACACACTATACACCGCTGCCGTGTAAGCAGCAGCCTTATATAGTGTGGGGCTTGGACTTAGCCCCTGAGCCATGATTAGCCAAAGCACTCTGCCTTTGGCCAATCATGGCTCTCACAGTACATTGTGCTGTGATTGGCCAAAGCATACAGTTCAGTTGCATGCTTTGGCCAATCATCAGCAATCAATGCCCTGCAAGAGTGCATTACGGGGCGCTCATTGGCGGGTGAACACACAAACTGCTGATGTTCAAGTCGAACTTAGATTCGACTCGAAAACACAGCCCATCCCTACAGGAAGGTGTGCTTAGCTAAGAAGCCCTTCCTCCCATAAAAACTCCTGGGATGTATGACATCATTTTGGCCTATGCCAGAAACCAGGAAGCAAATGAAGAATTATAACAAAAAACTGTTTAAAACAAGTAATTATAATATATCTTCCTGTCTATGTACTAATTCTAGCAGCATAAGGATTTAAAATAGTTTATGTTGATTGAGAGATTTTAAAGTAGGTTGGGTGCAACCCATTAATGTTCTCTAGTGGTCCAAAGACAGGGCAGGAGGTGGGCAGATGAACAGAGTTTGAAGGTGTAATATGGATCTAGCATCAAATATATGTTTCAGGTTACAAGCATACCAGTGGCGGCTGTTGAATAAAAAATTTGGGGGGGAGGGGGCGGTGGCAAAACCAACAACCCCCCCACACCCCCGCGGGACGGATGACTGGATGGCTGGCCTGCAATCTACTCTACCACCCCCTCCCTCCTTCCTCCCCCTCCCAGAACAGATGGCTGGATGGATGACTGGCTCCTTCACCGAGCGCCGCTGTGTCTTCTCCTCGGCCGTATGTCCCCTCCCTCTTCATGGCCAATGGCCAGTAAAATCACGTCTCTTTTTAGCCAATCAGGAAAGGGGTCTCATGACCCACTTCCTGATTGGCTGGGAGGAGAGTCAGTATGATAATAGCGAATATTCATTCGCTATTATCATACAACTAGGTGGGCTTGGGGCGCAGTGCTCTGCGCCCCCAACCCACCATTTTCTGAAGCCTATTAGAGCCTCTGACTCTAATCACGTGCTTCAGAAAAAAAAATCCTCTATTGGAATCCATGCGTCCGGCGCCCCCATGTAGATTAGGGGGCCGGACGCATGGATGGGGGGGTGCCCCTGTGCCCTCAATGGACGGCCGCCCCTGAAGCATACATGCTAAGAAATTAGTAAGTATAACATTTCAAGGTATTTTTTACCTCTCACAGAGATCTCAGTATTCCCCCCAACACTTTCTCAAGGGTAGATAACTTGACACGTGAAAGTCATGTGTATTTGTGACGCAACGCATTGGGGGGAGCCGGGTGACGTCACTTCCGGTCTAAGGTTGCGACCAAAAGTTCAGAGTTTGCCACGTCACTCAATGCGGGGACCCAGCGGTCCGTTTTCCATGTTCATCTTTTTGTACTAACTTGTAAGTTACTATTATTTTTACACTAAACATCACTTAATACTGCACTATGGAGCTCCGAGATATTACTTCCAACACGCCTGGCAATCCATCTACACCTCTATTGCATCTGAGTCATTACCAGCTATACGGATGAATTATATACCCTAGATCAGGGGTCTCCAAACTACGGCCCTCCAGTTGTTCAGGAACTACAATTCCCATCATGTCTAGCCATGTCTGTGAATGTTAGAGTTTTACAATGCCTCATGGGATGTGTAGTTCCACAACAACTGGAGGGCCGTAGTTTGGAGATCCCTGCCCTAGATGAATGCTTGATTTAATTTTTAATTGAGGTGAGCGGCCATTGCACTTATCGGTGGATCTTGCCCATATGACACCATTTTATTGGGATTCTTTCCCATATGACACCATTTGGATGATTTTATGATCACATTTTGGATCACTATTTTATTTACTATATCTCTACTGCACATCCACAGGAGCTTTTATATGGACTTTTTTTTATATGGATTACTATTTATCACTATTAATGAATTATTATTTATTTGTTATGCACTCTAAATATGCTCAAAGACTGTTTTTTTTTATCTTATTTATACTTCGAAATTAGCGCTGGTTTTTATTATTATTAGATCTCCTCTGTGTAAGCTTAACCACTTCTGCACCAGAAGGATTTTCCCCCTTAATGACCAGGCCAAATTTTGCGATTCAGCACTGCGTTATTTTAACCGACAATTGCGCGGTCGTGCGACCATGTACCCAAATAAAATTGATGTCCTTTTTTCCCCACAAATAGAGATTTTTTTTTGGTGGTATTTCATCACCTCTGCGATTTTTATTTTGCGCTATAAACAAAAAAAAGAGCGACAATTCTGAAAAAAAAAATATATATTTTTCACTTTCTGCTATATAACATTCCTAAAAAAATGTAAAAATCAAAATTTTTTAACATTTTAGGCCAATTTGTTTTCTGCTACATATTTTTGGTTAAAAAAATTGCAATAAGCATATTTTGATTGGCTTGCAAAAGTTATTGCGTCTACTAATTATGGAAAAGTTTAATGTAATTTTTATTGTTTTTTTTTTTTTTTTTTTACTAGTAATGGCGGAGATCTACGATTTTTAGCAGGACTGCGACATTGCGGCTGACAGATCGGACCCCTAACTGACATTTTTGACACTTTTGGGGGTACCAGTGACATTACTACAGTAATCAGTGCTAAAAATATGCACTGTTACTGTAATAATGACACTGGCAGGGAGGGGTTAACACTGTGGGTAATCAATGGGTTAAATGTGAGCCTAGGGGAGTGATTTTAACTGTGGGGGGGTGTGGCTTGTGAAATGATCATAGAGACCTGTGTTCCTATATAGAAGGATCACAGGAGCTCTGTGATCATTCCAGGGAGAAGAACGGTCGGCTGTGTTTACAACAACTGACCGTCCTTCTCTCTCAGCGGGGAACGATCGTGGGTGTCAGGCAGCAATCGGAGCCACCGGCCCCGTGCACCGGCTTCCCCACTGCTGAGTGGGGGCGGGAGCGTGCCGCCGGGGGCGCGCGCTATCCTCTAGCTGCCGACTTAGGTCTACGTCAGTTCGGTCAGGAGGGCAGTAAAAAGGCGGCAGGCGGTCCGGAAGTGGTTAACA
Organism: Pelophylax lessonae; assembly: GCF_965119305.1. NCBI lineage: Eukaryota > Metazoa > Chordata > Amphibia > Anura > Ranidae > Pelophylax > Pelophylax lessonae. The sequence continues at coordinate 317,988,237 of NC_138773.1, forward strand.
TAATGTGCTAGTATGCGATGCATACTAGCACATTACGCCATTTGCCTTGCAGGTAAGGAAATAAAAAAAAAGGGCAGCAGTTTACAACCGCTTTAAGAGAGATTAAAACTCCTAAATTAGGAAATTCAGGCTCTCTCATCTCCAAGCAATATTTATGAGCACTATTTTACCGCTAGCCAGAGAAATTAATAATCGTTACATTGTTTTCCGCATTACGTTCAACTGAAAATACTGTTCCCAATTTTGTTGTTATGATAATGAGAAAATTTGTAAATGTCGGTGTATAGAGATTTAGTGATACGTGTGCTCTGTGCTAAATGTTACGTGAAGCGTTCCCGCAACAATGCGCAAATAAATCACTTTATAATTGGCTGATCGAGACTTAATTTATTAAAATTACAGCCCTCCGCTAAACACCATTATTATAATTGAAGTTGAACTCCTGGTAAAAAAAAAAAAAAAAAGTTAGTCCAGTTATATATAATGGAAAAGTCCATTATATGCTTTAACTACTTCAATACCATGCACTTTTACCCCCCTTTCTGCCCAGACCAATTTTCAGCTTTCAGCGCTGTCACAATTTGATTGACAATTGCGCGGTCATGCAACCGTGTACCCATATGACATTTTTATCATTTTTTTCACACAAATAGAGCTTTACTTTGGTGGTATTTAATCACTACTGAGTTTTTTTTTTTTTCTCTAAATGAACGGAAAAAAAAAATCTGTTTTAAAACACAAATGAGTTCTGTTATAAAATTTTGTGAATAAATAACTTCATAAATGTAGATGCTACATTTCTTTGGTGAAAATAACCCAAATCAGAGTTTTTTATTTATATATATATATATATATATATATATATATATATATATATATATATATATATACAGTGCCTTGCGAAAGTATTCGGCCCCCTTGAACTTTGCGACCTTTTGCCACATTTCAGGCTTCAAACATAAAGATATAAAACTGTAATTTTTTTGTGAAGAATCAACAACAAGTGGGACACAATCATGAAGTGGAACGAAATTTATTGGATATTTCAAACTTTGTTAACAAATAAAAACCTGAGAAATTGGGCGTGGAAAATTATTCAGCCCCTTTACTTTCAGTGCAGCAAACTCTCTCCAGAAGTTCAGTGAGGATCTCTGAATGATCCAATTTTGACCTAAATGACTAATGATGATAAATAGAATCCACCTGTGTGTAATCAAGTCTCCGTATAAATGCACCTGCACTGTGATAGTCTCAGAGATCCGTTTAAAGCGCAGAGAGCATCATGAAGAACAAGGAACACACCAGGCAGGTCCGAGATACTGTTGTGGAGAAGTTTAAAGCCGGATTTGGATACAAAAAGATTTCCCAAGCTTTAAACATCCCAAGGAGCACTGTGCAAGCGATAATATTGAAATGGAAGGAGTATCAGACCACTGCAAATCTACGAAGACCTGGCCGTCCCTCTAAACTTTCAGCTCATACAAGGAGAAGACTGATCAGAGATGCAGCCAAGAGGCCCATGATCACTCTGGATGAACTGCAGAGATCTACAGCTGAGGTGGGAGACTCTGTCCATAGGACAACAATCAGTCGTATACTGCACAAATCTGGCCTTTATGGAAGAGTGGCAAGAAGAAAGCCATTTCTTAAAGATATCCATAAAAAGTGTTGTTTAAAGTTTGCCACAAGCCACCTGGGAGACACCAAACATGTGGAAGAAGGTGCTCTGGTCAGATGAAACCAAAATCAAACTATTTGGCAACAATGTAAAACGTTATGTTTGGCGTAAAAGCAACACAGCTCATCACCCTGAACACACCATCCCCACTGTCAAACATGGTGGTGGCAGCATCATGGTTTGGGCCTGCTTTTCTTCAGCAGGGACAGGGAAGATGGTTACAATTGATGGGAAGATGGATGGAGCCAAATACAGGACCATTCTGGAAGAAAACCTGATGGAGTCTGCAAAAGACCTGAGACTGGGACGGAGATTTGTCTTCCAACAAGACAATGATCCAAAACATAAAGCAAAATCTACAATGGAATGGTTCACAAATAAACATATCCAGGTGTTAGAATGGCCAAGTCAAAGTCCAGACCTGAATCCAATCGAGAATCTGTGGAAAGAACTGAAAACCGCTGTTCACAAATGCTCTCCATCCAACCTCACTGAGCTCGAGCTGTTTTACAAGGAGGAATGGGCAAAAATTTCAGTCTCTCGATGTGCAAAACTAATAGAGACATAACCCAAGCGACTTACAGCTGTAATCGTAGCAAAAGGTGGCGCTACAAAGTATTAACTTAAGGGGGCTGAATAATTTTGCACGCCCAATTTTTCAGTTTTTTATTTGTTAAAAAAGTTTGAAATATCCAATAAATTTCATTCCACTTCATGATTGTGTCCCAATTGTTGTTGATTCTTCACAAAAAAATTACAGTTTTATATCTTTATGTTTGAAGCCTGAAATGTGGCAAAAGGTCAAAAAGTTCAAGGGGGCCGAATACTTTCGCAATGCACTGTATATGTGTATATATATATATATATGTATATATATATATATATATATGGCAATTGATCAGTCCTGATGTACTGACAGTCTCATTTCTTATTTCTCATTTCCTGAGACCCCAAATGCCAGGATAGTACAAATAAACCAAGGACCCCCTTTTGGAAAGTAGACAGTCCAAGGTATTTAGTAAGAGGCATGGCGAGTTTTTTAAAGTTTTAATTTTTTTTGTCACAATTGTCACAGAAATGTAAAAAAAAATTGTTTTACATTTTGTTATTTTACATACGGTCATTAGTACAGCATTATCATATAAGTGGCGTGGCAGTGATCAGGGACACTGACTGGTAACAGTATTTAAAAAAACAAATGTAACTTTTTTCTTTTTTTAATATTTTTTTCTTTATGATTTTTTTTTTTTTTTAACACGCTTTGACCAGAGCAATACAGCACTCTGGGGAAGTGATCAGGATTTTTTTTTTTAAACATTATGATTACTTGACATTTATTGGTATAAGCAACCATTTTTACCGTTGCCTTTAGACCGCTGTCCACTGAAAATGGATCACAGGAGTGCAGAACTGCACTCCTTAACCACTTTAAGACCAGAAGGATTTGCCCCCTTAATGACCAGGCCATATTTTGCGATTCGGCACTGCGTTATTTTAACGTAAAATTGCGCGGTCGTGCGACGCTGTACCCAAATAAAATTGATCTCCTTTTTTTTCCCACAAATAGAGCTTTCTTTTGGTGGTATTTGATCACCTCTGCGATTTTTATTTTTTGCGCCATAAACAGATAAAAGAGGGACAATTCTGAAAAAAAAAAAAGAAACAATCATTATCACATTCTGCTATATGACATCCCCCCCCCCCCCCGCGCCCTCCCCAAAAAAAATAAAAAAATAAAATCTTTTAACATGTTAACCACTTAAGCCCCGGAGGTTTTGGCTGCTCAAAGACCAGGCCCTATTTTGCGATTCGGCACTGCGTGATTTTAACGGACAATTGCACGGTCGTGCGACGCTGTACCCAAACAAAATTTACTTCCTTTGTTTCCCACAAACTGAGCTTTCTTTTGGTGGTATTTTATCACCTGTGTGATTTTTATTTTTTGTGCTATAAACACTAAAAGAGCGACAATTTTGAAAAAATAATATTTTTCAAATTTTTTTATATGAAATTCTCAAAAAAAAAAATCTAAAAATCAACATTTTTTAACATTTTAGGCCAATTTGTTTTTTGCTACATATTTTTGGTAAAAAAAAAAAAAAAATTGCAATAAGCGTTTTTGGATTGGTTTGGGCAAAAGTTATTGCGTTTACTAACTAAGGGAAAGATTTTTGTCATTTTTATTGTTTTTTTTTTTTTTTAACGAGTAATGGCGGTGATCTGCGATTTTTTTTTTGCAGGACTGCACCATTGCGGCAGATCGGACCCTTGACTGACATTTTTGACACTTTTGGGGGGACCAGTGACATTACTACAGTAATCAGTGCTATAAATATCCACTGTTACTGTAATAATGACACTGGCAGGGAAGGGGCTAACACAGTAAGTGATCAAGGGGTTAAATATGTACCTAGGGGCGTGTTTCTAACTGTATGGGGGCAGGGCTTGTGAAATGACCATAGAGACATGTGATCCTATATAGAAGGATCGCAGGAGCTCTGTGATCATTCCAGAGAGAGGAACAGTCGGCTGTGTTTACAACAGCTAACCGTTCTTCTCTCTCAGCGGGGAGCAATCGCGGGTGTCAGGCAGCAATCGGAGCCACCGGCCCCGTCCATTGGAGTCCCCACTGCCGAGTGTGGGCGGGAGCGCGCCGCCGGGGGTGCGCGCTACCCCCTGGCTGCCTGCGCACGACTGACGTAGGTCTACATCAGTTCGGTCAGGAGGGCCACACTGCGGCAGTAAAAAGGCGGCAGGTGGTCCGGAAGTGGTGTCGCCTGCCCCATGCATCGAAGTCCCTGCTGACGAGTGGGGGTTGGAGCGTGCCGCCGGCGGCGCGCGCACGCCCCCCTAGCTGCAGGCGCGCAACCGATGTATACCTACGTCGGTTCGCGCAGGAGGGCCGCCCTGCCGCAGTTAAAACTGCGGTGGGTGGTCGAGAATTGGTTAGTTTTTTTTTTCTTCTTTTTTCTTTAGGATTTTTTTTTTTAACACGCTTTGACCAGGGCAATACAGCGTTACCATAGTAACACTGTACTACTCTGGGAAAGTGATCAGGATTTTTTTTTTTTTACACATTATGAGTGCTTGAAAATCATTGGTATAAGCAACCATTTTTACCGCGGCCTTTAGCCCGCTGCAGAACTGCACTCCTAAGATTAGTGAATATAAATACACTCACGCCAAACATTAAATTAAATAATACTAAAAGTGAATAAATATAGAACTGCTGCTGCTTCAAACCACCATGGGTCATACGATATGTGTAAAAAAGTACTCCATCAAATATAGTGTAAATGTAAACAACCACTTATAATAATAATAATAGAGTGCTCTGTGCAAATACAAAAATATGTATATAAATGTTAATAAATATTAATAATTCATATTATTAGAAAAAATCGTGCAATAACAGTCCCCACAAAAAAGTCCAGCATTGTGCGGATTCCTTTATATCTTCCACCATGTGAACACACTCCTTCAAAATCACAAAGTGCAAAATATTCTGAATAGCATTGATGGTGACACCTTCTGTGCTGGGAAAGATGGCAGAAATGCACACTCACCGGATGATGTTGACCCCTCTTTCCATATGGCAAGTAAAGGTCCAGATAGGTCTGTAAGATCTCCTTGATCTAAATGGGATGCTTGGTGTATCCTCCCGGAGGATCCTTTCCATGCACTGGCTGCTTTTAGACACAGATCTCAGGAACCACGGACATAAAAGATATTCTCCTCATGGTGTAGTATTTAACATTTTGGCAGTTTATTTAAGATAGAGAAAACTGGGCCCCAATAGGGCAAATAAAATATACAGTAATGGCTTACAAATGGACTCGCAAGCTTAAAAAGAACTCCCGTGCGGCTTCCCGCACTACACGGGGGAGTCGCACCACACCGGAAGAATCTTATTCGGCGTACGTTCTGGGCTGAAGCGCAACACGTAGCGACGTGCACGTCAGCTTGATGCGTTTCGTCATAGAACTGATGTCATCGGAAGCTCTTACATCGGAAACTCCTAAGATTCACAGGGGAAGTACAGCCAAACAAGCTTTCCCTGTACTTCTCCTATAACTTTAGACCAGTCTTTCTTACCAGGGTTCTGTGAAACCCTAAGGTTCCTCCATAGGATGCTAGGGGTTCTTGGAAAATAATCAACCTCTGCCTCTTAGATAAAATAACCCTTTAAATCAATAATCTATTTAGCTATCTGTATGGAGGGATTCTTCCAAATAACCACAATTGTAAGGTGCATTCTTCCCACTGACCACCTTGCTAATGTACCATGTCCTATAGACATAGGTGTGCGCAGCCTAATGCATTAGGACGTGCTCCTCAAAGCTCCAACATACAGCTTCAACTCTTCTGGGAAGGCTGTCTACAAGGTTTAGGAATGTGTCCATGGGAAAGTTTGACCATTCTTCCAGAAGCGCATTTGTGAGGTCAGGCACCGACGTTGGGTGAGAAGGCTTGGCTCTCAGTCTGGACTCTAATTCATTTCAAAGGTGTTTTAGGGGGTTGAGGTCAGGACTCTGTGCAGGGCAGTCAAGTTCCTCCACCCCAAACTCGCTCATCCATGTCTTTATGGACCTTGCTTTGTGCACTGGTGCACAGTCATGTTGGAACAGGAAGGGGGCCATCCCCAAACTGTTCCCATAAAGTTGGGAGCATAAAATTGTCCAAAATGTCTTGGTATGCTGACACCTTCACTGGAACTAAGGGGCCAAGCCCAACCCCTAAAGAACAACCCCACACAATAATCCCCCCTCCACCAAATTATTTGGATCAGTGCACAAAGCAAGGTCCACAAAGTCATGGATGAGCGAGTTTGGGGTGGAGGAACTTGACTGGCCTCATCCCAATATAACACCTTTGCGCCCAACATCTGTGCCTGACCTCACCTCTGGAAGAATGGTCAAACATTCACATAGACACACTCCTAAACCTTGTGGACAGCCTTCCCAGAAGAGTTGAAGCTGTTATAGCTGCAAAGGGTGGGCCAACTCAATATTGAACCCTACGGACTAAGTGTCCATTCACAGTACCGCGACTTGTCAGGCGACTGGTCAGTCTGACAAGTCGCGGTCCATTGTGTGCTACGGGAACCATTCTAATAGGAGCGACTTAAGTCGCTCCGACTTAGAAAAAGGTTCCTGTACTACTTTGGCGCGACATCGGAGCGACTTGCATAGACATTAATTATATGAAGTCCGTACAAGTCGCGCCAAAGTCGCGGTGCGTGCGTCTTCACAGGTCGTCCCCGAAGTCGTGCCGCGTTAGTGTGAACAGGCACTATGACTGGGATACCAGTAAAGTTCATGTGCGTGTAAAGGCAAATGTCCCAATACTTTTGGTAATATAGTGTGTATATATATATATATATATATATATATATATAAAGAGCTGAAAACAAAGCATATTTTTATATCTGCCTGGAGTTCAGCTTCAGACTCACCAAATCTATTTGCTTCCTTATCTACTGAAAGTACAAATACTCTGTATTAATCACCACAAGGTCTATGTCTCTTTTAGTCCGAACAAGATATAAATTGATTCTTTATAGTCTAAACTTCCCTTTGAAGAAGAGGATCTCCCAGCTTGCGGTGGGTTAAATTTTGATTCGGCATCTGCTGCTGAATTATTTATTCCCACATGTCATAAAGAATTCAAAAATTAGTCCGTTTTACGGGCAGCTGGAGTGTGGTGTCTATTTTTTATTTATTGCAAAACAACGTGAGATCCATTCCTCTTTAATACCGTTCCATAAATAAAGGCCGGGAGTAATTGCTGCTGGAGTAGTTAAGGCTTAGTTCACAACATTATATTCATTATGTAGCCGCCGTTTATCCGTTTGATATCTGAGCTGACTCCAAAGAGAGATGAAATCATTCAGTAAGTTGAGGTTATTGCGTTTTCTAACCCGGGAAAGGGGGGCGGTTGCAATATATGGCTCTCCATAACATCTCATAAAGAGACCAAATCCAGGTGTCAATATTTCCCATAGTGCACCCCCTCCTTCCTTAAGCAAAGCAGAAATATATTATTTTCTGTGCGTCTTCCTTCAAGTAGATTGCCCCAGAGGTGGACAAATAATCGCTAAATCCAACCATGAATAAGCTGTTTATTAATCATGACAGTCATTGTGACTTCTGAGATACAAGCAGATTTAATATGGAGGATGGATGGCCAAAGGTTTGGCAAGTATAGATATGCCAAGGCATCTTATCTTCTTATGAGGAGTTACTCTATGATACTGAAGATTTTATTTAATAAAAGACTGCATTGCATTACATTGGTTTTAATAGATCCCCATTTGTAAGTGTTGACATTTCAAGTCCCAGGAAAACTTCCACACCGCTTGCGCTTATTCCAGTTAGCACTTTGCAAAATAGCAAAACCCTCTAGCCTTAAAGTAGAACTGTGGTCAGAGATTAAAGGTTCAAACATTTATGTTTCCCTAAAAAACTATAAAATCAGCCCCAACTAACCCCTGCAGCTGCAAGCATTATGGAGCAGTTCATCCCCAGAGTTTACAGCAAAAGCATTTTCACTTTTGTTTCCAGAAAATCAGTTTATTTACTCCTCCATCTCAGCAGCCTGCTGGCCTTCTAATCTCTAATGCAGTCATTCTCAACCAGGGTTCAGTAGAATACTAGGGTTCCTCCAGTCCTCTCTAACCTCTGTAGGGGCGGGCATTATGGAACAATTCATCCTGACTGTTTACAGCAAAAACATTTTCAGTTTTGTTTCCAGAATATTCAGTTCATCTGCTTCCCCGTTCCAACATTGAGTTAGCAGCCTGTTGACCTTTTAATCTCTAATGCAGTCATTCTCAATCATGTTTTCATGGAATCCTTGGGTTCCTCCAGGCCCTTGCTAACCTCTGTAGCTGCAGGCATTATGGAGGAATTCATCTTCCAAATTTACAGCAAAACATTTTCAGTTTTGTTTCCAGAATATTCTGTTAATTTGCTTCGCCATTCCAGCATTGAGTTAGCAGCCTTTTGACCTTTTAATCTCTAATGCAGTCATTCTCATTCATGTTTCCATGAAATCCTTGGGTTCCTCCAGCCCCCACTAACCTCTGTAGCTGCAGACATTATGGAGAAATTCATCTTCCAAATCTACAGCAAAATATTTTTAGTTTTGTTTCCAGAATATTCAGTTCATTTGCTTCACCATTCCAGCATTGAGTTAGCAGCCTTTTGACCTTTTATTCTCTAATGCAGTCATTCTCATCCATGTTCCTATGAAATCCTTGGGTTCCTCTAGCCCTCACTAACCTCTGTAGGGACAGGCATTATAGTGCAACTCATCCTTAAATTGCACGGCAAAAACATGTTCAGTTTGGTTTCCAGATAAAGCAGTTCATTTGCTTCCCCATTCCATCATTAAGTTAGCAGCCTGCTGACCTTGTCATTTCTAATGCAGTTATTCTCAACCAGGGTTCATCCTAGGGTTCCTTCAGCCCTCACTAACCTCTGTAGCTGCAGGCATTTAGAGCAAGTCATCCTCAAAGTTTACAGCAAAAACATTTGATATTTGTTTTCAGAAAAATCAATTAATTTGCTTTCCCATTCCATCATTGAGTTAGCAGCCTGTTGACCTTTTAATCTCTTATGCAGTCATTCTCAACCATGTTTCCATGGAATCATTGGGTTCTCCAGCCCTCGTTAACCTCTGTAGCTGCAGGCATTACGGAGAAATTCATCTTCCAAATTTACAGCAAAACATTTTCAGTTTTGTTTCCAGAACATTCAGTTCATTTGCTTGTCCATTCCAGCATTGAGTTAGCAGCCTGTTGACCTTTTAATCTCTTATGCAGTCATTCTCAACCATGTTTCCATGGAATCCTTGGGTTCCTCCAGCCCTCACTAACCTCTGTAGGTGCAGGCATTATGGTGCAACTCATCCTTAAAATATACGGCAAAAACATGTTCAGTTTGGTTTCCAAATAAAGCATTTCATTTGCTTCCCCATTCCAGCATTAAGTTAGCAGCCTGCTGACCTTGTAATTTCTAATGAAAGGGTTCATCCTAGGGTTCCTCCAGCCCTCACTAACCTCTGTAGCTGCAGGCATTTGGAGCAAGTCATCCTCAAAGTTTACAGCAAAATTTGATATTCGTTTTCATAAAAATCAATTAATTTGCTCATTTCTAATGCAGTTATTCCTAACCAGGGTTCGGTGGAATCCTAGGATTCCCCCAGAGGTTGTTTGGGGGTTCCTCATTGACCTCCCATGTGATGGTACCTGTATAGTTCAAAGGGCCAACACCACTTGCCTGTCTATAAGGGTTGAATTCTTCCCATTTGCCGATAGGTAATTGCCAACTCCTCATGACCACCAATAAACTTATTTTAGCAGGGGTTCCTCAAAACTTAAAAAGAATTTCAAAGGATAAAAGGTTGACAAAAACTGTAATTACAGAGCAGCTACTCAGGAAGAGAGAAGAGAGCAGAGTTCTAAAACTAGACCTGGAGAACTTCAATCCTTATGGTGTGAATTTTAAGGATTAATTGCTCCACAGTGCCTTCAACTACAGAGGTCAGTAAATTCTTGTTTAAATCTCATTTACTGTTTAAAAAGTATGTAAATATTTAAAAGCTCACAGAGATTCCGCATTTCTGCTTTAATGTTTGACTATTTCATAGATCTTTCCATCTGTCATTCCTCTTCAACTGTGCTTTTTGCAGTTTGATGTAAATATACTGAACAAAGTTATAAACGCAACACTCTTTTGTTTTTGCCCCCATTTTCATGAGCTGAACTCAAAGATCTAAGACTTTTTCTATGTACACAAAAGGCCTATTTCTCTCAAATGGTGTTCACAAATCTGTCTAAATCTGTGTTAGTGAGCGCTTCTCCTTTGCCGAGATAATCCATCCACCTCACATGTGTGGCATATCAAGATGGTGATTAGACAGCATGATTATTGCACAGGTGTGCCTTAGGCTGCCCACAATAAAAGGCCACTCTAAAATGTGCAGTTTTATCACACAGCACAATGCCACAGATGTCGCAAGTTTTGAGGAAACGTGCAATTGGCATGCTGACTGCAGGAATGTCCACCAGAGCTGTTGCCCGTGAATTGAATGTTCATTTCTTTACCATAAGCCATCTCCAAAGGCGTTTCAGAGAATTTGGCAGTTCATCCAACCGGCCTCACAACCGCAGACCACGTGTAACCACACCAGCCCAGTACCTCCACATCCAGCATCTTCACCTCCAAGATGGTCTGAGACCAGCCCAGGACCTCCACATGCAGCATCTTCACCTCCAAGATGGTCTGAGACAGCCCAGGACCTCCACATGCAGCATCTTCACCTCCAAGATGGTCTGAGACCAGCCCAGGACCTCCACATCCAGCATCTTCACCTCCAAGATGGTCTGAGACCAGCCCAGGGCCTCCACATCCAGCATCTTCACCTCCAAGATGGTCTGAGACCAGCCCAGGACCTCCACATCCAGCATCTTCACCTCCAAGATGGTCTGAGACCAGCCCAGGACCTCCACATGCAGCATCTTCACCTCCAAGATGGTCTGAGACCAGCCCAGGACCTCCACATCCAGCATCTTCACCTCCAAGATGGTCTGAGACCAGCCCAGGACCTCCACATCCAGCATCTTCACCTCCAAGATGGTCTGAGACCAGCCCAGGACCTCCACATCCAGCATCTTCACCTCCAAGATGGTCTGAGACCAGCCCAGGACCTCCACATGCAGCATCTTCACCTCCAAGATGGTCTGAGACCAGCCCAGGACCTCCACATCCAGCATCTTCACCTCCAAGATGGTCTGAGACCAGCCCAGGACCTCCACATGCAGCATCTTCACCTCCAAGATGGTCTGAGACCAGCCCAGGACCTCCACATCCAGCATCTTCACCTCCAAGATGGTCTGAGACCAGCCCAGGACCTCCACATGCAGCATCTTCACCTCCAAGATGGTCTGAGACCAGCCCAGGACCTCCACATCCAGCATCTTCACCTCCAAGATCGTCTGAGACCAGCCACCCGGACAGCTGCTGCAACAATCGGTTTGCATAACCAAAGAATTTCTGCACAAACTGTCAGAAACCGTCTTAGGGGAGCTCATCTGCATGCTCATAGTCCTCATCGGGGTCTCCACCTGACTGCAGTTCATTGTCACCGACTTGAGTAGGCAAATGCTCACATTCGATGGCGTCTGCCACTTTGGAGAGATGTTCTCTTCACGGATGAATCCCGGCTTTCTTAGATCTTTGAGTTCAGCAAAAACAAGTGTTGCGTTTATAATTTTGTTCAGTATAAATATACTAATAATACAATGTTTTGTTATATGTTTCCAAATATTTAGTATATCTATCAAATTCTACACTTCAAAGAATCATTTTTTTTTAAACTTTTATGGACGAGGGGCGTTCAAGTCAAACCGGGACTTTTAACCACTTCTGGACCGGAAGGTTTTACCCCCTTAATGACCAGGCCATTTTTTGCGATTTGGCACTGCGTTATTTTAACTGACAATAGCGCGATCGCTAATAAAATTTATGTCTTTTTTTTCCTACAAATAGAGGTTTCTTTTGGTGGTATTTGATCACCTCTGCGATTTTTATTTTTTTGCGCTATAAACAAAAAAAGAGCGACAATTGAAAAAAAAAAAACAATATTTTTCACTTTCTGCTATATAACATCCCCCCCCCCCCCCAAAAAAAAAAAAAAGAATGTAAAAATCTAGTTTTTTCATCATTTTAGTCCAATTTGTATTCTGCTGCTTATTTTTGGTAAAAACAAAAATCCCAATAAGCGTGTTTTGATTGGTTTGTGCAAAAGTTTTCGCGTCTGCAAACTAGGGGAAAGATTTGTCTCATTTTTATTTAATTTTTTACTAGTAATGGCGGCGATCTGCAATTTTTAGCGGGAATGTGACATTGCGGCGGACAGATCGGACCCCTAACTGACATTTTTGAAACTTTTGTGGGGACCAGTGACATTACTACAGTAATCAGTGCTAAAAATATGCACTGTTACTGTAATAATGACACTGGCAGAGAAGAGGTTAACACCAGGGGCGATCAAAGGGTTAAGTGTGAGCCTAGGGGGTGTTTTCTAACTGTGAGGGGGATGGGCTTGTGACATCAACACAGAGACCTGTGATCCTAAATAGGAGGAACACAGCTGCTCTGTATTGATTCCAAAGAGAACAACGGTCTGCTGTGTTTACACGACGGGTGGTCAGCAAGTGGTTAAACCAAATAGTCTAAAACCTTCATTGTAAATAAAAAAGTTTCTCCCTATTTACAAACGCGTCAGTCAAGCAATATGAACAATGGGGGACATGGATCCTGCTGGGGTTATGAGGGGGGAAAAAATAAGGACTTCCAGATAAAATGTGGGATTTCATTTGTTGCCAAACACAAATCCCCCAAAAGCCAATCGTTAACCAGATGACCAATCTGAATATTTATGGAATCTACAAGCTTGGGTCCGCCGCCCATCTACACAGCGAGGATAAATTCCATCAGCACTGCACAAGCACGCAATCCATTCCATCTGCCAGCGCGTTTCACACAGCAAAGGTCATTTCATGGATGATTTAACCATCAAGCCGGCTCAGCGCAGGGTGGGTGACCTCTCTGTAACCCTCTCACTGCTGATGTAAATAAAGATACAAATACAGACGCGTTTCACACTTGTCTGCACAATCATAGAAAAAAAAGGAAAATGATTTTACAAATATTTGATGGACATTAATACAAACCGTAGCGGGTTGTTTTCACAATACACCGCAATATTCCATAGAAGAGTCAATCAGATCTTTTGGAATCTAGAACAGGGGTCTCCAAACTTTTCAGCACGAGGGTCACATCATATATTTTACAAATATTCATGGGATGAAAAAAATAAATATTTGTTTTACATCAGGGTCTCCACCAGAGCCCCCTTTATATCAGGATCCACATTAAATCAGAGCTCCCTTTATATCAGGATCCTCCTTATATCAGAGCTCCCTTTATATCAGGATCCTCCTTACATCAGAGCCCCCTTTATATCAGGATCCACCTTAAATTTAGAGCTCCCTTTATATCAGGATCCTCCTTATATCAGAGCTCCCTTTATATCAGGATCCTCCTTACATCAGAGCCCCCTTTATATCAAGATCCACCTTAAATTTAGAGCTCCCTTTATATCAGGATCCCTTTTATATCAGAGCCCCCTTTATATCAGGATCCTCCTTATATCAGAGCTCCTTTTATATCAGGATCCCCCTTAAATCAGTGCCCCCTTTATATCAGGATCCTCCTTATATCAGAGCTCCCTTTATATCAGGATCCTCCTTACATCAGAGCCCCCTTTATATCAGGATCCTCCTTACATCAGAGCCCCCTTTATATCAGAATCCTCCTTACATCAGAGCTCCCTTTATATCAGGATCCCCCTTAAATCAGTGCCCCCTTTATATCAGGATCCTCCTTACATCAGAGCCCCCTTTAGATCAGGATCCTCCTTACATAAGAGCTACCTTTATATCAGGATCCTCCTTACATCAGAGCTCCCTTTATATCAGGATCCTCCATACATCAGAGCCCCCTTTATATCAGGATCCTCCATACATCAGAGCCCCCTTTAGATCAGGATCCTCCTTACATAAGAGCTACCTTTATATCAGGATCCCCCTTCAGATCAGAGCCCCCTTTACAACAAAGTCCCCCTGTACATCCAGTTCCCCATCAGAGTCTCCCTTATATCAGAATCCCCTTTTCATCAAAGTCCCCCTGTACATTAGGTTTCCCATCAGAGTTCTTCATCAGAGTCCCCCATTACATCAGGGTCCCCCATCAGAATCCCACTTATATCAGGATCCCTATAAGAGTCACCCTTACATCAGAATCCCTCTTACATCAGAGTTCCTTTACACCAAAGTCTCACTGTACATCAGGTTTCCCATCAGAGTTCCCCTTACATTAGAATCCCCCCTTTCCAAAAGGATCCCATCAGAACCTTCCATACATGAATGTCCCTATCAGAGTACCCCATGATATCGGGGTCCTCATCAGAATCCCCCTTACATCAGAGTCCTCCTTATATCAGACTCCCCCTTGCATCAATGTCCCTATCAGAGTCCCCCGTTACATCAGTGTCTTCATCAGAATCCCCCTTACATCAGAACCCCCCTTACATCAGAAACCCCCTTACATCAGAACCCCCCTTACATCAGAATCCCCCTTACATCAATGTCCCTCTCAGAGTCCCCCATTACATCAGGGTCCTCATCAGAATCCCTCTTATATCAGAATCCCCCTTACATCAGAGCTCTCCTTATATCAGACTCCCCCTTACATCAATGTCCCTATCAGAGTCCCCCACTACATCAGTGTCTTCATCAGAATCCCCTTACATCAGAATCCCCCTTACATCAGAACCCCCCTTACATCAATGTCCCTCTCAGAGTCCCCTATTACATCAGGGTCCTCATCAGAATCCCTCTTATATCAGAATCCCCCTTACATCAGAGCTCTCCCTATATCAGTATCCCTATCAGAGTCACCTTTATAGCAGAGTCTTCCCTTACATCAGAACTCCCCCTTTACATCAATGTCCCCATCAGAGTCCCCCATTACATCAGGGTCCCCATCAGAACCCCCTTATATTAGTACCCCCCTTGACCACAGTGTTCCTATCAGGTTTCCCATTAGAATCCCCATTACATCAAAGCCCCTTTTACATCAACGTCCCCCTGTACGTCAGGTTCCCCATCAGAGTCCCCCTTACATTAGAATCCCCCCTTACAACAGGATTCCATCAGAACTCTCCTTACATTAGAGTGCCCCTTATTTCAGAATCCCCCTTACATCAATGTCCCTATCAGAGTCCCCATTCCATCAGGGTCCTCATCAGAATCCCCCTTACATCAGAGCTCCCCTTATAACAGTATCCCTATCAGACTCACCCTTATGGCAGAGTCTTACCTCCCTGTATGTCAGTCCTCATCATAGTTCCATTTATATCAGACCCCCCCCCCACACACACACACACACCTTTTATCATTATTCTCATCATAGTCCCCCATACCACTGTAAGGCTTACAATGTGGCCATGTCAGACAATTGGGTACCTAGAGGCAGAGAATATCTGAACGGTGACACACCTTACCCAGGAGTGGTCCTCTGTTGTCACCATCTGAGAACCTGACCTGACAAATGTCATACAGCCATCACCAGACTGCCTGTAGGCACTAAGTGGCTACAAAAAGGCCGCAGGAGATCAGCAGTGCTGAGATACTTCAGTAAATGGAAAAATAAGCGATTTAATTTTTTTGTAAAACAAAGCATTAGTCACCAAAACACAAGACATCAGTCAGCTTTATCGTGTTCTGAGAACCATATTGGCTCGTTGGGAGAACGTCTAGAAAGCTTTTCTAATGAAAGCGATTTCGGATCTGTACTCATCAAGGGAGCGCAGGGTTGCACCGCGTGGATTCCGTCACAGTCAATGAGCCGCGTTGTGTTCGCTCGCTTCGAGGATGATTTTATCCCTCAGTGGGCTGCAGAGGGGGAGAGAATACACCCGTCTGTTCTGATGTATTTACCATCCTCTCCATAATGATATGCAGGAAATAATAAACTCGCAGTTATGCGAACGTTTTGTCTTAACGATGCGCGCTCTAATGAAAAATATCGCCATGGAAAAATAAGGGCTCGCCGCTGACAGTTGCAAATGGCTCGCCAGTTTGTAGATATAATAAAATTGCATATTATTACAAATGAGTCTGCACCGCCAGGAAAAAGGTTAAAAAAAAAAAAAATATATATATATATATATATATATATATATATACACAATACTAAAAAAAAAAAAAAAAAATCACAAATAAATATATGGCAGCACTACCTAAAGTGAATAAATACATAAAAAAAATAAAAATGAAAATGTTTGCACTTAATACATTTTTAAATAAGCAAATAAAAAATGATCCACCTAAAAGGGGAAGCTCCAATTGTCGTCATCCCCCTTCTGCCACATTTGGCACCTGTGGGGTGGGGGAAGCGGGTTTTGACAAGTACCCGCTACTACTTCCACCAGGGCAAATTAAGCCGGAAGTTCAGCCCTCCACTCCTTCCCTCGCAGCCACTCAGTGCGCTTCATGCATGCGCAGTAGGAAACCGGCTGTGGAGCCGCAAGACTTCACTGCCGGTTTCCCTTAGACAAGATGGCGGCGCCAGCACCCGGTAGCCAATTAAAAAATCTGCTCAGATGAGGACACAGCTGGATCCCTAGAGAGGTATGTGCCCTAATATTGCTGCCCTGCAGCTGCCCTATTCACAATGCTCAGTGCGCTTCACGCATGCGCAGTAGGAAACCGGCTGTGGAGCCGTAAGGCTTCACTGCCAGTTTCCCTTAGTCAAGATGGCGGTGCCAGCACCCGGTAGACGATTAAAAAATCTGCTCAGATGAGGACATCACTGGATCCCTGGAGAGGTATGTGCCCTAATATTGCTGCCCTGCAGCTGCCCTATTCACAATGCTCAGTGCGCTTCACGCATGCGCAGTAGGAAACCGGCTGTGGAGCCGCAAGGCTTCACTGCCAGTTTCCCTTAGTCAAGATGGCGGTGCCAGCACCCGGTAGCCGATTAAAAAATCTGCTCAGGTGAGGACACCGCTGGATCCCTGGACAGGTATGTGCCCTAATATTACAAGTTAACAGCAACAGTATTTATAGCTGGTGACTTAAAATTTTTGGGAAAGGGAGCCTAGAGCTCCTCTTTAAATGAGTCTGCACCACCGAAAAAAAGGTAAAAAAAAATTTAAAAAGTAACAAAAATTAAAAAGTACTACTTGAATAAGTATTTTAGCATGCATAAATATATGACCGTGCTACTAAACGTAAATTAGTAATTAAAAAAAATAAAAATAAAAAATTGTTGTACTTAATACATATGTGAATAAAAAAAAAATAAATAAACTTTTATTGATACGTGATATACTGTACATAAATGTTTACAATCATAAATATCCAAATCCACCAAAATCACAGTGATATCATGTATCAAAAATCATGAATTCATCGAAATTTCCAGTGTATAAAAAGGATTGGTGATTTATAGATTTGCACGCTAGGCTGCCATTATATAAGGGGAGGAACAGGGGGAGGTGGCCAGAACAAGGCATACAACCAGTGCTTGAGGAGCTTTGCTTTACAGAGATGCTGATTTCATTTTCCAGCAGGACTTGGCACTAGGGATGATCGAACTTTTGAAAAGTTCGGTTCGACCAGAGCACCCAAATTTCCCGAAAGCTCGGTTCGGATTCCCGAACCCCATTTAAATCAATGGGACCCGAACTTCGGGAATCAAAAAACACAATTTTGAAGCCCTAAAACCTAATAAATGCCCCTAAAAAGTGCCTGGGGTTCTGGGTCATGCCCCAGGGACTATGAATCAGGCAAAAAAAAGTTCTTAAAAATTGTCGTTTTTGATAGAGAGTCAATTATTGAAAAAATGATTGAAAAAAAAAAATGAGATTTCTTTGGATTTAGTGTCTGGGGGGTCTAAAATTGTGTACCTGTGAAGTTTCAGCTCTGTAGCATGTCCAGAACCAGAATTATAGCATGCCAAAATGACTTTTTTGCTTAACCGCACCTTTCTTTTGCTCCTAATAAAGCAGATGTGTGTGACGCCTTTTGCAGTGGACTTAATGCTTACAACAAGAACAGGCGTTAACTTGTCACTGAGGCTTTAAGTCCACTGCAAAAGGCTTTGCTACTCTGCGTCACACACATCTGCTTTATTTAGCGACAACTTTGGGTCGCATAGCAGTGTGCGTCTTGCAGGTGATTTTAACATTGCACAGTTGATAAAGCCTCAGTGACAACTATACATTAACAATTAAAATTCATCACAAAAAAAAAAAACAGATTATTTTTCTTAGAATTTCAGTAGCGCAGGGATGATGTTACCCTCCCTTCATAAAGTGCATAAATTGCATAAATAATCCAAAACATCCAACTAAGCAAGAACAGAGTCCTTCTAAAGTCTTTGTTTATGTAGTGCCAGAGCTGGTGGTGGTGACATTGTACGGTGGTTCCTATAACTGACACCAATGACCTTGCATTAAAGGCACTGTGTATTGCTCTGGCATGTATTTTGCACAATAGCTGACTAGCAAGCACGTATACCTGCTGTAGATATATCAGCAGTGCAACGTGCTCACTAGACGGAACCCTGACACTTAAAAGTATCCCTACAAAAACTAGATTATTGAATCTAACTATAGTGGTATATAGTACCCTAACTACACTGTATATCCCTTTCCTCACACTAAAAGAACAGCTCCATACAGCAGAAGATAATTTCTAACTGACACTGTCCCTTTCATTTTTTTTTTTTCTTACTCAAACAGCACAGTCGCTGTATTTCTAACTACACTGACAATCTGTCTGTAAGCTGACTGCTCTTCTGCTGATATGAAGCTTTACAAGCAATTGGCTATGCAGCAACATTGTTTAACCACTTAAGCCCCGGAAGATTTTACCCCCTTCCTGACCAGGGCCTATTTTGCGATTCGGCACTGCGTGACTTTAACGGAGAATTGCGCGGTCGTGCGACGCTGTACCTAAACAAATTTGACGTCCTTTTTTTCCCACAAACAGAGCTTTCTTTTGGTGGTATTTGATCACCTGTGCGATTTTTTGATCATGCGCTATAAACAAAAAAAGAGCGTCAATTTTGCAAAAATAACAATATTTTTCAAATTTTTTTATATGAAATTCCCAAAAAAAAAGTAAAAATCTAAATTTTTTAACATTTTAGGCCAAAATTTTTTTTTTTTACCATATGTTTGGTAAAAAAAATCACAAAAAGCGTATTTTGATTGGTTTGTGCAAAAGTTATTGCGTTTACTAACAAAGGGAAAGATTTTTGTCATTTTTGTTGTTTTTTTTTTTAGCGCGTAATGGCGGCGATCTGCGATTTTTTTTTGCGGTACTGCGACATTGCGGCGGACAGATCGGACCCTTAACTGACATTTTTTACACTTTTGGGGTTACCAGTGACATTACTACAGTAATCAGTGCTATATATATGCACTGTTACTGTAAAAATTACACTGGCAGTGAAGGAGTTAACTGTATTGGAGAGGAAGGGGTTAAGTGTGTCCTAGGGGCGTGCTTCTAACTGTGATTGGCTGTGGCTTGATGGGTAAGAACAATGATCAACAGTCCTACATAGTAGAACCGTTTGATCATCATTCTTACACAGGTAGAACTGACAGGCGGCTTTGTTTACATTAGCCGCCTGCCTTTCTCCCGCTGTCACGGACGATCGCGAGTGGCCAGCGGACATTGGGTCCGCCGGGCACACGTGTGGGGGGGTCCGTGACCGTGCGGAGCGCGCCTCTGGCGGCCCGCGCTCGCTCCCAAAACCCTCACAGGCTAGCGACGTAGCCCTACGTTACTCTGCCTGTGAGGGGCTAACTGCCGACGTAAATAGTCGTGCGGCAGTCGGCAAGTGGTTAACACAGCAGGAGAAACACAAATGCTTCCACTCTCTTCCAAAGCCTCTCTATCACAGTGCTAGAGGTTAGGCGGGACTATGTTATGTACTGGGGGGCGTATTCACTCCTGATTGGCCTCTGGTCCCCGTAGTCACTCCAATCATGTTCCTCCAAGCCCCCTCATTGGCTTTTACTGACGTTTCTGGGCCAATCACAGGCTTTTAAAGCCCACTTCCTGTCCCATTGCATTTTGGGCGGTTCGGCTGAATTTCGAACACTCAATGTTCGGGTCGAACCGATGGTCGACCCGAACCGTTCGACCATCCCTACTTGGCACCTGTCCACACTGCCAAAACTACCAATACCTGGTCACATGATCATGGTAACACTGTGCTTGATTGGCCAGCAAACTTGCCTGACCTAAACCCCATAGAGAATCTGTGGGGTATTGTCTAGAGGAAGATGAGAGACACCAGACCCAACAATGCAGAAAAGCTGAAGGCCGCTATCAAAGCAACCTGGGCTTCCATAACACCTCAGCAGTGCCACAGGCTGATCGCCTCCATGCCACGCCACATTGATGCAGTAATTCATGTAAAAGGAGCTCCAACCAAGTATTGAGTGCATCCTATACTGTACATGGACAGACTTTTCACTAAGTCAACATTTCTGTATTCATTTTTTTTTTTTTTTTTTTTTAGAGGTCTTCTGTATAATTCAAATTTTCTGAGATACTGAATTTTGGGGTGTCACTAGCTGTAAGCCATAATCATCAAAATTAAAATGTATCACTGTGTGTAACTCATCGATATAAAATATATGAGCTTTACTTTTTGAATTGAATTACTCAAATAAATTAAATAAATTAATAAATAATAAATAAATTAACTTTTTTATGATATTCTAATATTATGAGATGCACCTGTATGTGTCCCGTTGCGGGGATTTCCCTTCACTTCCTGTCCCATAGCTAAATACCCAAATTTTTTATCCCCCTGGTCACCAGAACTAAGGTCCCCATTGGAAAATCCCCCCCCCCCCTATTGATTTTCTGGGAACAGCCCAACATGTGGGATTTTTGTTGACTTTCACTTTCAATGATAATGGTAAACAGGACAAATAGAGAGGGTGAATCTCTAAAAGAGGGGCACAGACAGCAACAAAAACTGACAGGGGTTCTAATCAGGGCTGGTCCAAGACATTGAGCTGCCTGGGTCCAAGAATGAAATGCTGCCCCCCCCCCCAAAAAAAAAATCACACCCAACAAAAAGGCCCCCACATCCATTATTTGACATAAATATAACATTTAGAAAATATTTTATATACTGTTATCTTCTTCCATAGCTCACCACCGGACCGGTCCACCAAACACCCACTGTCTGTGCTCAGTCCTCCTTTCACTGTGTCTGCCACGCCCACCGCTCTCGAAGATCCAGCCTGCCCTGAGTGAGATGGAGTGCGCTGATGTCTGAGGTCACACCACGATCAAGTGAGGGACGTTCCCCTGGTGGAGACGCTCCGCCTCCTCATACTCATCAGTTTGTACTATGGGCGCAAGTACGAGATGGAAAAAATGCCGCCCACTTTGCACCGCAAACTGTTTTTCCAGCAGTTTTGTGGGTCATCAATCGTGGGAGTCAATTTGCTCCCTCTCTCCAAGTTCTGCCTGGATCAGATGGAGACCCAGCAGGGCCCATGGTAGGACCGGCCCTGGTTCTAATCCCTCTCCACTGTAAACAAAACGTAAAAAAAGTTTTGCCTTTAATTATACTTATAAATGTATTGCTTGAAGACCTTTAAACAGGAGAGGGGTTAGGGCATGGGATACACCAAACAATCAGCAAATGACTATTAGGCTACTTTCACACGGGCGGTGTGGCCGACGGAGTCACTTCTGCTCAGCGGGGGATCAATCCGCCGATCCACGATGAGCAGGCAGATGACAGCTCCGTCTCCACTCTGTGTGCAGAGACGGAGCTGTCAGATCCAGTGGCGGCCGGCCGATAGGGGGTGCAGGGGCGCCGCCCCCCCAAAAGTAGGAAGAAGGAAAAAAGATTAAAAAAAAATTGTCAATTTTCACCCGCCACTAGGGGCGCCGGACCTAGTGGTGGGTATGGGGGGGTGGGGTTTTTGTCACCACGTGCGGCGCCGATTGGCGGCCTTCTGGGGGAGTGTCGGGGCGCAGAGGAATGCGACCCGACACTCCCCACTTTACTGGACTCCTGGCTGTGATTGGTCCAGACTCCAGCCTGGACCAATCACAGGAGGACATCCCGGGACCTGGTGTCGTGATGCCTGGGGACGGTGCACCGCCCCGGCGTCACGTGATCACCTTCCCGCCTGCCGGAGAGAGGAGAGCCACCGCCGCCGCGCCGGTGTGAGGAGTCGGACTGGGAGACTGGTCGCCGTCGGGACTCGCCTCGGAAGAACAGGAGAGAAGAAGCACTGCTGCAGCCGTCTGGACGTGACTCGAGGTAAATTCGTGATGCCTCAGGGGGGGCCCGCCCGGCTAACACATGTCACTGACAGGCAGCTTTGAAGGGGGCCCGCATGCACGCTGATCTCTGCATTGGGGGCAATGAGCTGGTCACAACATTGGGGGCACGGACGCTGATCTCTGCATTGGGGGCAATGAGCTGGTCATAACATTGGGGGCACGCACGCACGCTGATCTCTGCATTGGGGGCAATGAGCTGGTCACAACATTGGGGGCACGCCGCACGCTGATCTCTGCATTGGGGGCAATGAGCTGGTCACAACATTGGGGGCACGCACGCTGATCTTTGCAATGGGGGCAATGAGCTGGTCACAACATTGGGGGCACGCACGCACGCTGATCTCTGCATTGGGGGCAATGAGCTGGTCACAACATTGGGGGCACGCATGCTGATCTCTGCATTTGGGGCAATGAGCTGGTCACAACATTGGGGGCATGCATGCTGATCTTTGCAATGGGGGCAATGAGCTGGTCACAACATTGGGGGCACGCACGCACGCTGATCTCTGCATTGGGGGCAATGAGCTGGTCACAACATTGGGGGCACGCATGCTGATCTCTGCATTTGGGGCAATGAGCTGGTCACAACATTGGGGGCACGCATGCTGATCTCTGCATTGGGGGTAATGAGCTGGTCACAACATTGGGGGCACGCCGCACGCTGATCTCTGCATTGGGGGCAATGAGCTGGTAATAACATTGGGGGCACGCACGCTGATCTCTGCATTGGGGCATCATATATGCTGGTCACAACATTGGGGGCACGCACGCTGATCTCTGCATTGGGGGCATCATGTATGCTGGTCACTACATTGGGGGCACGCACGCACGCTGATCTCTGCATTGGGGCATCATATATGCTGGTCACTACATTGGGGGCACGAACGCTGATCTCTGCATTGGGGGCACCATGTACGCTGGTCACTACATTGAAAGGGGGCATGTACTGTGGGGTTTGTGCTAGGGGGTCTGTACTGTGGGGTTTGTGCTAGGGGGTCTGTACTGTGGGATTAGTGCTAGGGGGTCTGTACTGTGGGGTTTGTGCTAGGGGGCCTGTACTGTGGGGTTTGTGCTAGGGGGCCTGTACTGTGGGGTTAGAGCTAGGGGGCCTGTACTGTGGGATTAGTGCTAGGGGGCCTGTACTGTGGGGTTTATGCTAGGGGGCCTGTACTGTGGGATTAGTGCTAGGGGGTCTTTACTGTGGGGTTTGTGCTAGGGGGCCTGTACTGTGGGATTAGTGCTAGGGGGTCTGTACTGTGGGGTTTGTGCTAGGGGGCCTGTACTGTGGGGTTTGTGCTAGGGGGTCTGTACTGTGGGGTTTGTGCTAGGGGGTCTGTACTGTGGGGTTTGTGCCACTCTCAGTCAGTGTATCCCATAATAGGGTGTCTCTCACAGTATATCCCATAATAGGGGCCCTGCTCCCTATTATGGGATATACTGGTACTGATGGACCCCTTAATGTGTGATATATTGGGAGAATTTGTTCACGCAAGCAAAATACAGGGGACAAAATGGGTGGAGTCTATAAGAGGTGGTGCTTCTGAGAAATGGGAGGGGTCAAAATGGAAGGGCGTGGTCTTGCGCCCCACCATCTTAAAACTTCACCAGCCGCCACAGGTCAGATCTCCGCTGTTCTCTGTGGGGAGATCGGATGAGAATGGACCGCCTGTCCATTCTCATCCGATCCCATCCGATCCTCCAGACGGATGTAAAATAGGGTT
Source organism: Pelophylax lessonae (assembly GCF_965119305.1). Classification (NCBI taxonomy): domain Eukaryota; kingdom Metazoa; phylum Chordata; class Amphibia; order Anura; family Ranidae; genus Pelophylax; species Pelophylax lessonae. The sequence continues at coordinate 318,012,604 of NC_138773.1, forward strand.
TCCATGCGTCCGGATTTCACGTACAGGATCGGAATCGGATAGCAGTGGGTGTCAGCGGAGATGTCTCTGCTGACACCCGCTGCCCCATAGGGATGCATGGATCGCCCGTGTGAAAGGGGCTTTAGATTAGACAATCTTCTCCTTGGGTAATTGTGAATATTGAATTTTGAAGCATGTTTCTTTGGCATCTGGTTACCTTACACGCAGCACAACCAGTGGCGGCCCGTCCATTCCCCCCCCTCCCCCATCAATGCAACCGGCCCCCTAATCTACATGCAGGGCGCTGGACGCATGGATTCCAATGTTTTTTTTTTTGAAGCACGTAATTAGAACCAGAGGCTCCAATAGGCTTTAAAAAAGGGTGGGCTCTAGGTGCAGAGCACTGCACCCTGAGCCCACCCAGTTGTGTGACAATAGCGAATGAATATTCGCTATTGTCACATGGATCCTCCTCCTGGCCAATCAGGAGACCCATTTCCCGATTGGCCTAAAGAAGAAGCCATGCCATTGGCCAAGGAGGAGGAGAAGGGAGGAGACACAGGAGACTGAGGAAAAGCCACTGCCGCCGCCGCTGCTGCCTGCCCACCACATGTTCACGGTGAGAGAGCCGGCGACTGGGGGGATATGGTGTGGTGTGCGGGCTGGTTTGGTCCGGGGGGGGGGTATGGTGTGGTCCGTCTGCCGCCCCGCCCCCCGGCCCATCCCATGGAGCACCAGCCGCCACTGAGCACAACTATTGGTACACAGTGTGACTTCCAGGATACAATAAAAGGGATCAAGTCCCCAGGACAGCTGCCACCTTCCAGCTTCCTCTTGACATGATCCAATGAGAGAGACAATCCTTCTCCAGACTAGATCCCTGTTTATGTAGTCCTATAATGAGCTCCTCAGAAGAGCACTCCAGGCCCTCAGCCATGACACCCCTGAGTCCTTCAAAACAGCTACACAATCCAGCTAGAAGGGTGATACATACTAGGGATCGACCGATTATCGGCAAGGCCAATATAACGAGGGCCGATATGCACTTTTCCCAATATATCCGAATCGGCCCCGGAGGTTACCAATATTACCGATATTGTCGTGACGTCATTGTGTATGTTGCGCCATGCGCCTCCGTGCACTGGGACAGCTTCTGCCTTCTTAGGCCGCCTCCCTCAGCCTTGTCTGGAATCAGGGAGTCTCGGGACAGTGAGTGTACAGTGCACACAGTGTTTTTAACACAGCTGCCACATTCATACACCCACCCACAGCTGCCCGGTGCCAGCCAATCAGCCGCCCACACACCCACAGGCCTGTACCAGCCAGCCAGCCACAGGCCCTGCCTGTACCAGCTAGCCAGCCACAGACCCTGGGCCTGTACCAGCCAGCCACCCACCACACAGGGTGCCAGCCAGCCACCCACCAAAGGGTGCCAGCCAGCCAGTCACCCAAAATAGTGTGCCAGCCAGCCACCCACCACAGGATGCCAGCCAGCCACCCACCAAAGGGGGCCAGCCAGCCACCCACCAAAGGGTGCCAGCCAGCCAGGCACCCACCACAGGGTCCCAGCCAGCCACTCACCACAGGGTGCCAGCCAGCCATCCACCACAGGGTGCCAACCAGCCACCCACCAAAGGGTGCCAGCCAGCCAGGCACCCACCACAGGGTCCCAGCCAGCCACTCACCACAGGGTGCCAGCCAGCCATCCACCACAGGGTGCCAACCAGCCACCCACCACAGGGTGCCAGCCAGCCAGTCACCCAAAATAGGGTGGCAGCCAGCCACCCACCACAGGATTCTGGCCAGCCACCCACCACAGGGTGCCAGCCACCCACCCACCAAAGGGTGCCAGCCAGCCACCAAAGGGTGCCAGCCAGCCAGCCACCCACCACAGGGTGCCAGCCAGCCAGATTTGTGTCGACAGATTTGTGTCAAAAACTGTGTTTATTTTGAACTTTAAACTTTAAATGTTCAAAATATCGTCCCATATCAGCCGATAACCACAGGGTGCCAACCAGCCACCCACCACAGGGTGCCAGCCAGCCAGTCACCCAAAATAGTGTGGCAGCCAGCCACCCACCACAGGATTCCGGCCAGCCACCCACCACAGGGTGCCAGCCACCCACCCACCAAAGAGTGCCAGCCAGCCACCAAAGGGTGCCAGCCAGCCAGATTTGTGTCGACAGATTTGTGTCGAAAACTGTGTTTATTTTGAACTTTAAACTTTAAATGTTCAAAATATCGTCCCATATCAGCCGATAACGATATGCAATGGCCAAAATATCGGTATCGGCAACGAAAAAACAATATCGGTCGATCACTAATACATACACTTTTTTTTTCTTTTCTTGGTTTATAGCACACTTTTACCGCTGATCTCACTCCAGTTCCCTTCCAGATATGCCAGCTATTTAGGAGAGCACCACCACTGAAGCTGTGCACAAAGGCCAAATCCAGGGCTGTATAACCAAAGGTGTTTTCCTGCTGGGGGCCGAGTACCTTCTAAGCTCTGTGTTCTTTTTTAGGCTCCCAAGCCTCTGCAGCCTGCAGATATCTCTCATGTTTTAGGAATTAACAATACATCCTTTGTAAATTGATAAAATAACATTTTAAGCAAATGAAAGTCCAAATGCTAATTTGTTGGAAGAGTGCCAGCCAACTCAAATGTTTAATATTTATTTATTGTGGTCTTTTCCCCCTGTTTGCTGCCTATTTCCATTCCCCAATTGTGCATTTCCTTTGCACATTTTAATTCAGAATTTGGAAAGATGTCAAAATAACAAAGTTACTCTGTTAAAAGTCACGAACTGAATTTATTTTTATTTTTGCGGATGGTACATTTTTTATTCAAGGCGTTTTATTGTTATATTTGCATCCTACATAAAATTTAGCACAATGTTTACCTAAAATTGAAATTATTTCCATTCCCCAATTGTGCATTTGATTTGCACATTTTAATGCTAAATTTGGGGAGATCGTTATCAGAATAACAGAGTCACTTCGTTGAAAGTTATTCTTTTTTTTTTTTTCGGATGGTACATTTTTATTCAAGGATATTTATTCTAATATTTGCATCCTACATACAATTTAGCACAATGGTTACTTAAAATTGAAAAGTTTCATTCCCCAAGTATGCATTTTATTTGCACATTTTAATGCTAAATTTGGGAAGATTTATATCAAAATATTAGTCACTCTGTTGGAAGTGGAACCTTTTTTTTTTTTTTTTGGGATGGTTCATTTTTATTCAAGGAGTTTCAATTAAAGATATGATTTACTGTATTCCAATAATTTTATCATGAATAAAATTCAGCACAGCAGTTTCTTTAAAATGTAAATGATTTCCATTCCCCAATCGTGAATTTGATTTGTTCATTTTAATGCTAAATTTGGGAAAATTTTTATCAAAATATTAGTCACTCTGTTGGAAGTGGAACCTTTTTTTTTTTTTTTTTTTTAGGATGGTACATTTTTATTCAAGGAGTTTCAATTAAAGATAGGATTTACTGTATTCCAATAATTTGTAACATGAATAAAATTCAGCACAGCAGTTTCTTTAAAATTGAAATAATTTCCATTCCCCAATTGTGAATTTGATCTTGTATATTTTAATGCTCAATTTGGGAATTTTCACTCTGTTAAAAGTTGTTATTTTTCTTTTTTTACTTTTGTTATCCTACATAAAATTTAGTACAATGATTACTTAAATTGAAAAAAGAAAAAATAATAATTCCCCAATTGTGCTTTTTATTTGCACATTTAATTCTAAATTTTAGAAGATTTTTATTAAAATAACAGTCACTCTGTAGGAAGTCAAACTTTTTTTTTTTTTTTTGGGGGGGGGGGGGTGTTACATTTTCTCTCAAGGAGTTTTAATTAAAAATAGGATTTACTGTATTCCAATATTTGTTATCAAGCATAAAATTCAGCACAGCAGTTTCTTTCAAATTGAGATTGTTTTGATTCCCCAATTCTGCATTTTATTAGCCTACATAGAATTTAGCAAAATGGGTACTTAAAATTCATTCCCCAATTGTGCTTTTTGATTGCACATTTTAATGCTAAATTTGGGGAGATTTTTATCAAAATATTAGTCACTCTGTTGGAAGTGGAACTTTTTTTTTTGGGATGGTACATTTTTATTAAATGAGTTTCAATTAAAGATATGATTTACTGTATTCCAATAATTTTATCATGAATACAATTCAGCACAGCACTTTTTTTAAAATGTAAATTATTTCCATTCCCCAATTGTGAATTTGATTTGTACATTTTAATGCTAAATTTGGGAAGATTTTTTATCAAAATATTAGTCACTCTGTTGGAAGTCTTTTTTTTTCTTTTTTTTTACTTTTATTATCCTACATAGAATTTAGCACAATGGTTACTTAAAATTGAAAAAAAAAAAAAAATATTCCCCAATTGTGCTTTTTATTTGCACATTTGGAAGTTGTTGGAAGTTGTTATTTTTCTTTTATTTTACTGTTATTGCCTTACATAAAATTTAGCACAATGGTTATTTAAAATTGAAAAAAAATGAATTCCCCAATTGTGTTTTTTATTTGCACATTTAATGCTAAAATTGGGAATTTTTTTTATCAAAATAACAAAGTCACTTTTTTTTTTTTTTTTTTTGGGGGGGGGGGGGTTAAATTTTCTCTCAAGGAGTTTTAATTAAAAGTAGGATTTACTGTATTCCAATATTTCTTGTCAAGTATAAAATTCAGCACAGCAGTTTCTTGAAATTTTTTCATTCCCCAATTCTGCATTTTATTAGCCTACATAAAATTTAGCACAATGGTTACTTAAAATTCATTCCCCAATTGTGCTTTTTATTTGCACATTTTAATGCTAAATTTAGGAAGGGTTTTTTATCAGAACAACAGAGTCACTCTGTTGGAAGTCTTTTTTTTTTCTTTTTTTTTTTACTTTTATTATCCTACATAGAATTTAGCACAATGGTTACTTAAAACTGAAAAAAAAATATTCCCCAATTGTGCTTTTTATTTGAACATTTTAATGCTAAAATTGGGAAGATTTTTATCAAAATAACAGAGTCACTCTGTTGGAAGTCAAACTTTATTTTTTATTTTTTTTGGACATTTAATTCTAAAATTGAGAAGATTTTTTATCAAAATAACAGTCACTCTGAAGGAAGTCAAACTTTTTTTTTTTTTTTTTTGGGGGGGGGGGGGGGGGTGTTACATTTTCTCTCAAGGAGTTTTAATTAAAAATAGGATTTACTGTATTCCATTATTTGTTATCAAGCATAAAATTCAGCACAGCAGTTTCTTTAACCACTTACCTACAGTGCACTTTCACCCCCTTCCTGCCCAGACCGATTTTCAGCTTTCAGCGCTCTCACACTTTGACTGAGAATTACTCAGTCATGCAACACTGTACCCATTCAAAAATTGTGTCCTTTTTTTCACACAAATAGAGCTTTCTTTTGATGGTATTTAATCACTACTGGGTTTTTTATTTTTTGTGCTATAAATAAAAAAAGACTGAAAATATTGTGAAAAAACGCATTTTTCTTTGTTTCTGTCATAAAATTTTGCAAATTAGTAATTTTTCTTCACAAATTTTGGCCAAAATTTATACTGCTACTTATCTTTGGTAAAAATAACCCAAGTAAGTGTATATTATTTGGTCTTTGTGAAAGTTATAGAGTCCACAAGCTATGGTGTGAATCATTGAAAATTGATCACACTTGATCACACCTGATGTACTGAAGGCCTATCTCATTTCTTGAGACACTAAAAAGTCAGGAAAGTACAAATACCCCCCAAATGACCCCTTTTTGGAAAGTAGACATTCCAAGGTATTTAATAAGGGGCATGGTGAGTTTTTTGAAGTTGTAATTTTTTCCCACAATGCTTTGCAAAATGAAGATTTTTTTTTTTATTTTATTTTTTTTTTACAAATTGCCGTATTAACAGGTTATTTCTCTCACACAGCACATGTATACTTGCAACTACACCCCAAAACACATTCTACTACTCCTTCTGAGTATGGCGATACCACATGTGTGAGACTTTTTCACAGCCTGGCCACATACAGAGGCCTAACATCCAACCAGCACCGTCCGGCATTCTAGGAGCACAAATTTCACATATAATTTCCTGACAACCTATCGTACTTTTGAAGGCCCTGGAGCACCAGGACAATGGAAACCCCTATAAAATGACCCCATTTTGGAAAGCAAACACCCCAACGTATAATTTTTGAGGCATAATGAGTCTTTTGAATATGTCATTTTTTTCCACAAGTTTTTGGAAAATGTGGAAAGAAAATGAAAACACATTTTTTTTTACACAAAGCTGTCCATTTATGCAATATTTCTAACACATAGCATGTACATAGCAAAAATTGCACCCCAAAATACATTCTGCTATTCCTCCTGAGTATGGCGATACCACATGTGTAACACTTTTTCACAGCCTGGCCACATACATAGGCTTAACATCCAAGTAGCGCTTTACACAAAGTTGTCCATTTATCCACTTTAAGACTGGGCCTATTTTTGACACTTGGTGTTTACAAGCTAAAATCATTTTTTTGCTAGAAAACTACTTGGAACCCCCAAACATTATATATTTTTTTTTAGCAGAGACCCTAGAGAATAAAATGGAGATCGTTGCAATATTTTTTATCACACCATATTTGCGCAGCAGTCTTCCAAATGCGATTTTTTTGAAAAAAAATCACTTTTTTGATCTAAAAAATAAGAAAACAGTAAATTTAGCAAATTTTTTTTCCATAATGTGAACGATAATGTTACGCCGAGTAATTAGATACCCAACATGTCATGCTTCAAAATTGCGCATGCTCGCAGAATGGCGCCAAACATTGGTACTTAAAAATCCCCATAGGCAACATTTTAAAAATTTCTGCAGGTTACTAGCTTAGAGTTACAGAAGAGGTCTAGGGCTTAAATTATTGCTCTCGCTCTAACGATCGCGGCGATACCTCACATGTATGGTTTGAACACCGTTTACATATGTGGGCGGGACTTGCGTATGCGTTTGCTTCTGCGCGCGAGCTAACGGGGACAGGGCGCTTTAATTTTTTTTTTTTTTTTTTTTTCCTATTTATTTTATTTATTATTTTTTTATTTTTATACAGTTTAAAAAAAAAAAATGTTTTGATAATTTTTATTCCTATTACAAGGAATGTAAACATCCCTTGTAATAGAAATAGGCATGACAGGTCCTCTTTATTGTGAGATCTGGGGTCAAAAAGACCTCACACCTCACAACTACACTAAAAAAGCAAAAAAAAAAAAAAAATTGTTGAAAGAGGAAAAAAAAAAAGCAAAAAAAAAAAGCGGCCCTTTAAACCGGTTGCTAGGCAACATCTTTTGACGTAGCTCCGGTCCTCCAAGACCATAGAGTTGAGTGAGGGCCATCTTGCCCTCACTCGACTTCCTGTCTCTGAGGATCCGGGACCGGATAGTTTTCCCCGCTGCCGGCGGGTCCGGTAAGCTGGGAAAACGTCTGGGACGCGGCAGGAGGGGGGGGGGCACCTCTTCCCCTGCACCGTAAGGGTAATTCCGCGGCGAATCCGCCACTGGGACCACCCTTATCTGAAAGCCGACCGCCCGCCGTTTCAAAAAATACCGGGGTTATGGGGGCTATCTGCTGCCATAACTCCAGTATTTAGCTTTTAATGGCCGACGCATATAGTCGTTAGGCGGTCAGTAAGTGATTGCATGTATATGGCAAACAGGTGACGATGACTGATGGGGTGACAGGTGACGATGACTGATGGGGTGACAGGTGACGATGACTGATGGGGTGACAGGTGATGATGATTGATGAGGTGACAGGTGACGATGATTGATGAGGTGACAGATGACAATCACTGACCGGGTGACATGTGACGATGATTGATGGGGTGACAAGTGACGATCACTGATGGGGTGTCAAGTGACGATGATTGATAGGGTGACAGATGACGGTGACTGATGGGGTGACAGGTGACGATGACTGATGGGGTGACAGGTGACGGTGACTGATGGGGTGACAGGTTACGATGACTGATGGGGTGACAGATGACGATGACTGATGGGGTGACAGGTGACGGTGATTGATGGGGTGACAGGTGACGGGGCGATGGTCACTGATGGGTGACAGGTGACGGGCGATGGTGCACGGCGGTACTGATGGCAGTCTCTGGTGACCGGTGAACTTTAGGCTACATTCACATGTGAGCATAGCGATCACGGGCAGAATCACTGCGATTCTGCCCGCGATCCAGAAATCATTGCAAATGGCGGGACGCCTGTGCGTTGCCCGCTGTGCGATGTTGCTGCGATTTCCGCCTGCCGAATCGCGGTAACATCACGCAAACAACGCATGACGCCCCAAAGAAACTCTTGTACTTTTTTGGGCGTCATGCGATGTTTGCGCGATGTTACTGCGATTTGGCAGGCGGAAATGGCGGCAACATCGCACAGCGTTTGGGGTGCTATTGCAAATCACGGGCAACGCACAGGCGTCCCGCAATTTGCAATGATTTCCGGATCGCGGGCAGAATCGCGGTGATTTTGCCCGCGATCGCTGCGCTCACATGTGAACGTTATGGGTGTCAATTTCTGGGCACTGATGAGGTGACTGTTGGGTGACAGGTGACATTGGGGGGGGCTGGGGACTGTGTGGGGACCTTTATTACTGTGATTTTAGTGTGATTTTACTTTTTACATGTGTACAGAGCAGTAACTCACTATTTCTAGCTCTGCTCCCCTCATACTGGAAACTGTGTGAGGGGAGAAGAGCTAGTAACAGTCAGTTACTGCTCTGTGTTTACATTTTGTGATCGGCTGTGAATGGATTCACAGCCGATCACTTAGTAAACAGTCACTGTCAGTGACTGTTTACTACCGCCGGTGACAGCTGTGTTCCTACGGAACACAGTGCCACCGACATGACCGCGCTGCGCGCTCCCGATCGCGCATGCGCGGTCATCTCCCGGCCGCCTCCATTGTGATCGGCTGTGTCATTGGAACACAGCCGATCACGTGGGAAACAGCCATGCCTATTGGCTGTTTCCCCCCTGCCGGTGACCGGCTGTGTCCCGGGGACACGCCGACACCGGCAGTGCACGGCGGCGCGCCTGCGATCGCGCGCCTGCCGTGCATTTACTGGGTCACGTCATATGACGTCCGCCCAGGATAATAGCCGCACCGTCCCGCCGTCATATGACGGCGGGCGGGCGGTAAGTGGTTAAAATTGAAATTGTTTTCATTCCCCTATTCTGCATTTTATTAGCCTACATAAAGTTTAGCACAATGGTTACTTAAAATTCATCCCCCAATTGTGCTTTTTTATTTGCACATTTTAATGCTAAATTTGGGAAGATTTGTATCAGAATAACAGAGTCACTCTGTTGGAAGTCTTTTTTTTTTACTTTTATTATCCTACATAAAATTTAACAAAATGGTTACTTAAAATTGAAAAAAAAAATAATTCCCTAATTGTGCTTTTTATTTGCACATTTTTTTTTTTTATATTTCTCTATTAAAGTTTTATTTGCACATTTTAATGCTAAATTTGGGAAGATTTTTATCAAAATAACAGAGTCCCTCTGTTGGAAGTGTTTTTTTTTTTTTAATTTTTGGAAGGTACACTTTCATTGAAGAAGTTTTAATTAAAGTGGTTGTACACCCTTACATATACTCAGTGAATTGACTGGCCTCAGGTGATACATAGAGATGAAACAAATCCTCCTACACAAGTTGTATCTGTTTATCTGCAGTCTTCTCTTCTCTACAACAGTTTAAAGTACAGAATGTATACAGCTTGTCTAAGAGTTCAGAAAAAGGGGGCGGAGATATGAAATTACACTCTGCAGAGCTTAATGAGGTGAGCTCTGAGAGCTGATTGGAGAACAGAGACATCAATCCCCCCCCCCTTCCACACCTCTTTAACCACTTTACGTCTGCCTGCCGCACTTATACGGCAGCAGGCAGCCGCTCCTGGGTGAATCGCCGTAGCTGTACATCGCTCGCCCTCAGGAGGCTAGGGGGTGAGCACGCGGCGCGCTCCCGCCCCCCGCTCATCAGCGGGGAAGCCGATGCAGCAGGCATGTGACTCCAATTGCTGCCTGACACCCCTGATCGTCCCCTGCTGAGAGAGAAGAGCGGTCGGCCGTTGTAAACACAGCCCACCGTTTTGCTCTCTGGAATGATCACCAAGCTCCTGCGATCCTTATATATAAGATCACAGGTCTCTGTTATCATTTCACAAGCCACGCCCCTCACTCCCCTAGGCTCACATTTAACCCCTTGATCACCCATAGGGTTAACCCCTTCCCTGCCAGTGTCATTATTACAGTAACAGTGCATATTTTTAGCACTGATTACTGTAGTAATGTCACTGGTTCCCCCAATAGTGTAAAAAATGTCAGTTAGGGGTCCGATCTGTCCGCCGCAATGTCGCAGTCCAGCAAAAAATCTGATTGCTGCCATTACTAGTAAAAAAATAAAAACAATAAAAATTACATAAATCTTTCCCATAGTTAGTAGACGCAATTACTTTTGCGCAAACCAATCAAAATACGCTTATTGCGATTTTTTTTTTTACCAAAAATATATAGCAGAAAACAAATTGGCCTAAAATGTTAAAAAATTTAGATTTTTATTTATTTATTTTTTTTGAGAATGCCATAAAGCAGAATGTGAAAAATATTGTTTTTTTTTTTTTTTTCAAAATTGTCGCTCTTTTTTTATTTATAACGCAAAAAATTAAAATTGCACAGGTGATCAAATACCACCAAAAGAAAGCTCTATTTGTGAGAAAAAAAGGACGTAAATTTTGTTTGGGTACAGCGTCGCACGACCGCGCAATTGTCAGTTAAAATCACGCAGTGCCAAGTTAAAAAAAAGTGGCCTGGTCATTAATGGAGCAAATCCTTCTGGTCTTAAAGCGGTTAAAGATAGGAATTACTGTATTCCAATATTTTTTATCCTGCATAAAATTCAGCACGGAGATTTCTTTTCAAATTAAAATGATTTTCATTCCCCAGTTGCTCATTTAATTTGCACATTTTAATTCAGAATTTGGGAAGATGTTATCAAAATAACAGAGTTTCTCTGTTAAAAGTCATGAAGTACCTTTTTTTTTAATTTTTCTATCATGGAGTTTTAATTGAAAATTGAATTTACTGTATTCCATTATTTTTGTATCCTGTATAAAATGTAGCATAAAGGTTAATTTAAAATGAAATGTAAAATTAAATAAAGTGGAAAAAATATAATTAAAAAATACAACATATTATAATTTTATGTACAATCATAGATAGCGCAGAATAGGAGCTCTAAAAAAAGATTTAAATCATTAAATTTATTTATTTAAATCCTAACCCGATCCTTAAATTGGCCTTTCTACTTCACCAACATAAAAGCATAAGCATAATGCTTTAATACTCTAATTTATTGTATTTTTTTTTAACCTTCTGTATTACCCATGTACTGTATATTCCAGTATATTCCAGTATAAGGGCATCGCTATTGCCTTTGTGTTGGGATCCCATAACAAAACCGTTACATTCCTTTTCAATTCAAAAGCAATCCCTTTACCCTTGGCTCACATCTATACAGGGGGGCAGCAATTCCCGCACCCACAACCACTCGCTGCGTGTCTTTGGGACCATTCCTCCAGAAGCGCATTTGTGAGGTCAGGCACTGATGTTGGAGGAGAAGGCCTGGCTCACAGTCTCCACTCAAATTTATCTTAAAGGTGTTCTATGGGGTTGAGGACAGGCCAGTCAAGTTCCTCCACCCCAAACTCGCTCATCCATGTCTTTATGGACTTTGCTTTGTACACTGGTCCTAATCACTTGGGGGAGGGGGGATTATGGTGTGGGGTTGTTTTTCAGGGGTTGGGCTTGGCCCCTTAGTTCCAGTGAAGGGAACTCTTAAGGCGTCAGCATATCAAGACATTCTGGACAATTTCATGCTCCCAACTTTGTGGGAACAGTTTGGGGATGGCCCCTTCCTGTTCCAAGATGACTGCGCACCAGTGCACAAAGCAAGGTCCACAAAGACATGGATGAGTGAGTTTGGGGTTGAGGAACTTTATTGGCCTGAACTCAACATGATAGAACACCTTTGGGATGAATTAGAGCAGAGATTGTGAGCCAGACCTTCTCATCCAGCATCAGTGCCTGACCTTACAAGTGCGCTTCTGGAAGAATGGTCAAACATTCCCATAGACACACTCCTAAACCTTGTGGACAGCCTTCCCAGAAGAGTTGAAGCTGTTATAGCTGCAAAGGGTGGGCCAACTCAATATTGTACCCTACAGACTAACGACTGAGATGCCATTAAAGTTGATGTGCATGGAAAGGCAGGTGTCCCAATACTTTTGACAATATCATCTATATTTGATAGATTCATTACACACAGAGTGATATATTTCAAGCATTTCTTTCATTTAATTTTGACGATTATGGCTGTATGGCGGTCCGTGGGAGCGATCCTGGGGGCAGCGAGCCCATTCGCCAGTGGGGAAGCCGAGGCGTGGGGCCCGCCTGGGCACCCGCAATCGCTCCCGTGAAGAGAGAATGGCGGTCTGCTGTTGAAAACACTGCAGACCGTTGTTCTCTCAGTAATCAGCACAGAGCTCCTGTGATCCTCCTATTTAGGAACACAGGTCTCTGTGATGATTCCATAAGCCCACCCTCCTACAGTTAGAAAACACCCTCTAGGCATACATTTAACCCTTTGATGGCCCCTGGGATAACCCCTTCCCTGCCAGTACCATTATTACAGTAACAATGCATATTTTTAGCACTGATTACTGTAGTAATGTCACTGGTCCCCCCAAAAGTGTCAAAAATATCAGTTATGGGTCCGATCTGTCCGCCGCAATGTCACAGTCCTGTTAATAATCACTGATTACTAGTAAAAAAAAAATAATAAATAAAAATGACATAAATCTTTCCCCTAGTTTGTAGACGCGATAACTTTTGCGCAAACCAATCAAAATACACTTATTGGGATTTTTTTTTTTACCAAAAATTTGTAGCAGAAAACAAATTGGCCTAAAATGATGAAAACGTTTGATTTGACTTTAATACTGACTCATTTTCGGAGGTTCCCTTTATTTTACAGAGAGAGTCTTACACCTTTTACCTACGCCATCAGACTTTCCCCCGAGCCGAGTATAGGCCGAGGCCCCTCATTTCACCACAAAAAAAGTGGGAAAACGTATTGACTCGAGTATAAGCCTAGGGTGGGAAATTCAGCAGCTACTGAACCCAACTGGACCACCATGAGACACAAAACAGGGGCTGCGGGCATGGTACAGGAGATGGTACAGGTCATGGTACAGGCATGGCACAGGTCATGGTACAGGAGATGGTACAGGTCATGGTACAGGAGATGGTACAGGTCATGGTACAGGCATGGCACAGGTCATGGTACAGGAGATGGTATAGGCATGGTACAGGCATGGCACAGGTCATGGTACAGGAGATGGTATAGGCATGGCACAGGTGATGGTATAGGCATGGCACAGGTCATTGTACAGGCATGGCACAGGTCATGGTACAGGAGATGGTATAGGCATGGCACAGGTGATGGTACAGGAGATGGTATAGGCATGGTACAGGCATGGCACAGGTCATGGTACAGGAGATGGTATAGGCATGGCACAGGTCATGGTACAGGCATGGCAGAGGTCATGGTACAGGAGAGGGTATAGGCATGGCACAGGTCATGGTATAGGCATGGCACAGGTCATTGTACAGGCATGGCACAGGTCATGGTACAGGAGATGGTATAGGCATGGCACAGGTCATGGTACAGGAGATGATATAGGCATGGCACAGGTCATGGTACAGGCATGGCACAGGTCATGGTACAGGAGATGGTATAGGCATGGCACAGGTGATGGTATAGGCATGGCACAGGTCATGGTACAGGCATGGCACAGGTCATGGTACAAGAGATGGTATAGAGGAGACTCACTTACCTGTCAGTGAGGCGTCTTCGATTTAAAAATCGTCACCGCGCCTGTGCCGCTGTTGCTCAGGAAAGCCCGTACATGTTCGGCTATTCCCGGGCATGCGGCGCATACGCGGTGACATGTCGGTGCCAGGCAGCGCCATTTTTAAAAAGTAAGTGAGCCAGTGCAGTGACTCGAGTATAAGCCGAGGGGGGCTTTTTCGGCATGAAAAAACATGCTGAAAAACTCGGCTTATACTCGAGTATATATGGTAGATTCAGGGCTTTTGTACTGTTCTATGCTGGCACTATTGGTTACATTGCTCCTCCCCCCTGTGGGGTGCACTCCTGGCACCTCTCACAGGAAATGTTACTCATTGCTTTCTGTTCTGATGACTCTCACTCCCCCCTTTATTATTTGTACATGTCTTGATTAGGGTTGAGCGGACACCTAGATGTCCGTGTTCGACGGGTTCGGCCGAACTTTAAAAAAAAGTCCGGGTCCGTGTCCCGGACTTTTACCGAACTTTTCCCGGACACCGAACCCCATTGAAGTCAATGGGGACCCGAACTTTAAGGCACTAAAATGGCTCTAAAACACCAAAGGAAAGGGCTAGAGTGCTGCAAATGGCAGCAAAACGTAATTAAGAGCATGGCAAGTGCTCTGCAAACAAATGTGGATAGGGAAATAACTTAAAACAACAAAAAAAAACAGAAAAATAAAACAATGTTCTTCTTCATCTCTGAAGGACGAGGCCCATATGGAGTAGGAGGGAGGTTGAGGTGGTGGTGGATGTGGCGGTGACATAGGCGTGCGCACAGGGTGTGCTGGGTGTGCCTGGGCACACCCTAATCACCTAGGGCACATAGCATTGCCAGTGAGGAGATGGGAAAGATCTCCCTGGGACCTGCTCTGCTCTATTTCTCCTTGCCTACAGGTACATGGCCCCGATACATTACTCTCCCTGCTGGCAAACACATGCATGTGTATTTCAACTTTGGGGTGCACACCTTAATGCAATAGGCTGCGCACACCTATGGGCGGTGTAGGTGGAAGCGGCGGTGGAGGAGGACCAGGGCCGGATTAACAGCATCATGGGCTTGGTGCTGAGGATTTTGAAGGGCCTTAGGGCCGTGCCTTGCCATGCACCCAGAGGAGGAAGGGTGCAGCCATGCATGCCTAATTCAACATGGGATGCTGTCTCTGAAGCCCATAAACACATCCATGCATCGCCAACTGTCCCTCCTTGTCCGGCCTTCACGCTGTGTGGGGAGGTTCTGAGGGTGCTGCCTGGGGAAGCGAGCATAGAAGCCAGACTTCTGTGTTTACAAGTGACAGAAGAGCGGTAACAGTGAATATGGCCAACCCGGGGCCTATATAAAAGGTAGGGGCCTGGAGCTGCAGCTCCAATAGACCCTACATTAATCTGGCCCTGAGGAGGAGGACGAGGTAGCCAACACTGCTTCTTTTCACAAATTTTAAATGAGGGTACACCCCAAAAGAGTGAGAAAGAGCAAAAATGGAACAATGGGTGGGTAAGGTCGGTATCCATTGCTATTCTGCATAAGGTACGGAAAAGTCCCGTGGGATCCATGCCTGGTTCATTTTAATGAACGTGAGCTTGTCCACATTGTCTCTGGACAGGCGGCTGCGCTTGTCTGTTATAACGCCCCCAGCCGTGCTAAATACCCGTTCAGATAATACACTGGCTGCAGGGCACGCCAGCACCTCCAAGGCGTAAAGGGCAAGCTCAGGCCATGTGCCCAATTTGGAGACCCAGAAGTTGAAGGGGGCAGACCCGTCATTCACTACATGTAGGCGTGTGCACACATACTGCTCCACCATGTTGGTAAAATGCTGCCTCCTGCTAAGACGTTCCATCTGAGCTGCTGGTGCTGCTGTTTGTTGTGGCGTGCTGACAAAGCTTTTCCACATTTCGGCCATGCTAACCCTGCCTTCTGAGGTGCTGGCGGTGCCCTGGTTGCGTTGGCGACCTCCTCCTCCTCCTCCTCTGCCTTGTGCTTCCACTGTGGCCCCGCTGTCAGATGGGAATGCCAGCAGCATGGCGTCTACCAGCGTGCGCTTGTACTCGCGCATCTTGCGATCGCGCTCCAGTGAGTGAATTAAGGACGGTACGTTGTCCTTGTAACGGGGATCCAGCAGCGTGGCCACCCAGTAATCAGCACAAGTTAGAATGTGGGCAACTCGGCGGTCGTTGTGGAGACACTGCAGCATGTAATCGCTCATGTGTGCCAGGCTGCCCAGAGGCGACGAAAGGCTGTCCTCTGTGGGAGGTGTATGGTCCGTGTCCTCTGTATCCCCCCAGCCACGCACCAGTGATGGCCATGAGCTGGCCTGGGTGCCACCCTGCTGTGAACATGGTTCCATCTCCTCCTCCAGCTCCTCCTCCTCCTCATCCTCCTCATCCTCCAGAACTGTGCCCCTGCTGGACAATTGCGTCCCTGGCGTTTGCGTGTGCAGGAACCCACCCTCGGAGCCCCTTGCGAATGACTGCCCTGAAAGCCTTGGAAATGTTACCTCTTCATCCTCCTCCTCCTCCTCATCCTGTGCCACATCCTCTTCCATCATCGCCCGAATTGTTTTTTCAAGGAGGCATAGAAGTGGGATAGTTAAGCTGAGAACGGCGTCATTGCCACTGGCCATGTTGGTGGAGTACTCAAAACAGCGCAACAAGGCACACAGGTCTCGCATGGAGGCCCAGTTATTGGTGGTGAAGTGGTGCTGTTCCGCAGAGCGACTCACGCGTGCGTGCTGCAGCTGAAACTCCACTATGGCCTGCTGCTGCTCGCACAGTCTTTCCAGCATGTGCAAGGTGGAGTTCCACCTTTTGGGCACGTCACATATGAGGCGGTGAGCGGGAAGGCCGAAGTTACGCTGCAGCGCTGCCAGGCGAGCAGCAGCAGGGTGAGAACGCCGAAAGTGCGCACAAACGGCCCGCACTTTCTGCAGCAGCTCTGACATATCGGGGTAGTTTTTAAGGAACCTCTGCACCACCAAATTCAGCACATGCGCCAGGCAAGGGATGTGCGTCAAACCGGCTAGGCCCAGAGCTGCTATGAGATTTCGCCCGTTATCGCACACCACCAGGCCGGGCTTGAGGCTCGCTGGCAGCAACCACTCATTTGTCTGCTGTTCCATGCTCCTCCACAACTCCTGCGCGGTGTGTGGTTTGTCCCCCAAACAGGCAAGTTGTAAAACTGCCTGCTGTCGTTTACCCCTGGCCGTGCTGAAGTTGGTGGTGAAGGTGTTACGCTGTCCGGATGAGGAGGCGGTAGAGGATGAGGAAGCGGAGTAGGAGGAGTTAGGAACAGGAGGCAAACTGAAGCGCCCTGCAATCCTCGGTGGTGGAAGGACATGCGCCAAATTGCTATCCGCCTCAGGCCCATCCGCCACTGCATTTACCCAGTGTGCCGTTAGGGAGATATAACGCCCCTGACCGTGCTTACTGGTCCACGTATCCGTAGTTAGGTGGACCTTGGCACAGATGGCGTTGCGCAGTGCACACCTGATTTTTTCCCCCACTTGGTTGTGCAGGGAAGGGATGGCTTGCCTGGAAAAGTAGTGGCGGCTGGGCACGACGTACTGTGGGACAGCCACCGACATAAGGTTTTTAAAACTGTGCGTCTCCACCAGACGGAATGACAGCATTTCAAAGGCCAATAATTTTGAAATGCTGGCATTCAGGGCCAGGGATCGCGGGTGGGTAGGGGGGTACTTCCTCTTCCTCTCAAGTGTTTGGGAGATGGAAAGCTGAACGCTTCCACGGGACATTGTGGAGATGGTTGTTGGTGACCCAGGTGGTGGTGTTGCTGACAGATCGTCTGTTTGCGGGGTGGCAGGTGCCGGTATCACTACAGATGTGGCTGGAGCGGCCGAGACTGCAGCAGAAGAGGAAGCAGGATGAGCCAGAGACGTTTCTTGGTTTTGAAGGTGTGTACTCCACTGCAGCTCGTGCTTTGCACTTAGATGCCTGATCATGCAGGTTGTGCTCAGGTTGAGAAGGTTCATGCCTCGCTTCAAGCTCTGATTGCACAGGGTGCAAACCACTCGTGTCCTGTCATCAGCACATTTTCTAAAGAACTTCCACGCTAGAGAACTCCTTTGAGCTGACTTTGGTGCGCTCGTTCCCTTGCTGCGTTGGGCAGTAGCGGGCGTAGTGTCTAGGGCACGGCCGCTCCGCTTCTGCACCCTGCTCCCTCTTCTGCTGTGCTGGTGGCTCTGTGCGACCACCGCCTCTTCCTCCAAACTACTCAGTTCACCTGCATGACGTTCATTCCATGTGGGGTCGAGGACCTCATCGTCCTCCACATCATCTTCCACCCAGTCTTCACCCCTGCCCTCCTTGTCGGTCTCCACAATGCTGAACGCCGCAGCAGTTGGCACCTGCGTTTCGTCATCATCGGAGACGTGCTGCGATGATCCTTGCATGTACTCATCTTGAGGAATAAGTGGTTGGGCATCGCTGCACTCAATCTCTTCCACTTCTGGGGCAGGGCTAGGTGGATGGCCCTGGGAAACCCTGCTGACAGAGTCCTCAAAAAGAATAAGAGACTGCTGTATGGCTTGGGGCTCAGACTGCTGGCCTGATTTGCAAGGGGGTGAGGTGAAAGACGGTTGGACATTGGCTGCAGGTGCCAACTCTGACCTTTCTGCAGTAGACTGGGTGGGAGACAATGTGAAGGAACTGGAGGCACTGTCAGCAGCAAACCAATCTACTATCGCCTCAACTTGTTCTGGCCTCATCACTTCTAGGGGCGTTTGATGCCCTACCAAATACTGATGCAGGTTCTGTCGCCTACTCACACTTGAGGAAGGTGTTTCACTTGTGCGTGTAGCTGGCACAGATCGACCATGTCCTCTCCTTGCAACAGGAGCTCTACCAGCAGCACCACGACCCAGGCCACGGCCCTTATTTGACGGTCTCCTCATATTTCTGTAATTTAAGATCTTGCCCTAGAAAGGTTTTTATTGAATAGCGGAATAGAAAATATGATCCAAAAAAAGTGTATGTATATCACACGTACACAACCACACTAGGCCCCAATTACTATTGTTTGTACCCCTAAAAGGCTAGATGAGGAGTAGGGGGAGTATGGAACAGGCAGCACCCTCAAACCTTCAGAAGTATGAGATGAACCCCAACAACTTGGAAAGGTGGATCTCTCTCACACGTACCGACACAGACTATCCCGCAATTCAATTGATCCTCAAAGGTTTTTATTGAATAGCGGAATAGGAAATATGATCAAAAAAAGTGTATGTATCTCGCACGTACACAACCACACTAGGCCCCAATTACTATTGTTTGTACCCCTAAAAGGCTAGATGAGGAGTAGGGGGGGTATGGAACAGGCAGCACCCTCAAACCTTCAGAAGTATGAGATGAACCCCAACAACTTGGAAAGGTGGATCTCTCTCACACGTACCGACACAGACTATCCCGCAATTCAATTGATCCTCAAAGGTTTTTATTGAATAGCGGAATAGGAAATATGATCAAAAAAAGTGTATGTATCTCGCACGTACACAACCACACTAGGCCCCAATTACTATTGTTTGTACCCCTAAAAGGCTAGATGAGGAGTAGGGGGAGTATGGAACAGGCAGCACCCTCAAACCTTCAGAAGTATGAGATGAACCCCAACAACTTGGAAAGGTGGATCTCTCTCACACGTACCGACACAGACTATCCCGCAATTCAATTGATCCTCAAAGGTTTTTATTGAATAGCGGAATAGGAAATATGATCAAAAAAAGTGTATGTATCTCGCACGTACACAACCACACTAGGCCCCAATTACTATTGTTTGTACCCCTAAAAGGCTAGATGAGGAGTAGGGGGGGTATGGAACAGGCAGCACCCTCAAACCTTCAGAAGTATGAGATGAACCCCAACAACTTGGAAAGGTGGATCTCTCTCACACGTACCGACACAGACTATCCCGCAATTCAATTGATCCTCAAAGGTTTTTATTGAATAGCGGAATAGGAAATATGATCAAAAAAAGTGTATGTATCTCGCACGTACACAACCACACTAGGCCCCAATTACTATTGTTTGTACCCCTAAAAGGCTAGATGAGGAGTAGGGGGAGTATGGAACAGGCAGCACCCTCAAACCTTCAGAAGTATGAGATGAACCCCAACAACTTGGAAAGGTGGATCTCTCTCACACGTACCGACACAGACTATCCCGCAATTCAATTGATCCTCAAAGGTTTTTATTGAATAGCGGAATAGGAAATATGATCAAAAAAAGTGTATGTATCTCGCACGTACACAACCACACTAGGCCCCAATTACTATTGTTTGTACCCCTAAAAGGCTAGATGAGGAGTAGGGGGGGTATGGAACAGGCAGCACCCTCAAACCTTCAGAAGTATGAGATGAACCCCAACAACTTGGAAAGGTGGATCTCTCTCACACGTACCGACACAGACTATCCCGCAATTCAATTGATCCTCAAAGGTTTTTATTGAATAGCGGAATAGGAAATATGATCAAAAAAAGTGTATGTATCTCGCACGTACACAACCACACTAGGCCCCAATTACTATTGTTTGTACCCCTAAAAGGCTAGATGAGGAGTAGGGGGGGTATGGAACAGGCAGCACCCTCAAACCTTCAGAAGTATGAGATGAACCCCAACAACTTGGAAAGGTGGATCTCTCTCACACGTACCGACACAGACTATCCCGCAATTCAATTGATCCTCAAAGGTTTTTATTGAATAGCGGAATAGGAAATATGATCAAAAAAAGTGTATGTATCTCGCACGTACACAACCACACTAGGCCCCAATTACTATTGTTTGTACCCCTAAAAGGCTAGATGAGGAGTAGGGGGGGTATGGAACAGGCAGCACCCTCAAACCTTCAGAAGTATGAGATGAACCCCAACAACTTGGAAAGGTGGATCTCTCTCACACGTACCGACACAGACTATCCCGCAATTCAATTGATCCTCAAAGGTTTTTATTGAATAGCGGAATAGGAAATATGATCAAAAAAAGTGTATGTATCTCGCACGTACACAACCACACTAGGCCCCAATTACTATTGTTTGTACCCCTAAAAGGCTAGATGAGGAGTAGGGGGGGTATGGAACAGGCAGCACCCTCAAACCTTCAGAAGTATGAGATGAACCCCAACAACTTGGAAAGGTGGATCTCTCTCACACGTACCGACACAGACTATCCCGCAATTCAATTGATCCTCAAAGGTTTTTATTGAATAGCGGAATAGGAAATATGATCAAAAAAAGTGTATGTATCTCGCACGTACACAACCACACTAGGCCCCAATTACTATTGTTTGTACCCCTAAAAGGCTAGATGAGGAGTAGGGGGAGTATGGAACAGGCAGCACCCTCAAACCTTCAGAAGTATGAGATGAACCCCAACAACTTGGAAAGGTGGATCTCTCTCACACGTACCGACACAGACTATCCCGCAATTCAATTGATCCTCAAAGGTTTTTATTGAATAGCGGAATAGGAAATATGATCAAAAAAAGTGTATGTATCTCGCACGTACACAACCACACTAGGCCCCAATTACTATTGTTTGTACCCCTAAAAGGCTAGATGAGGAGTAGGGGGGGTATGGAACAGGCAGCACCCTCAAACCTTCAGAAGTATGAGATGAACCCCAACAACTTGGAAAGGTGGATCTCTCTCACACGTACCGACACAGACTATCCCGCAATTCAATTGATCCTCAAAGGTTTTTATTGAATAGCGGAATAGGAAATATGATCAAAAAAAGTGTATGTATCTCGCACGTACACAACCACACTAGGCCCCAATTACTATTGTTTGTACCCCTAAAAGGCTAGATGAGGAGTAGGGGGGGTATGGAACAGGCAGCACCCTCAAACCTTCAGAAGTATGAGATGAACCCCAACAACTTGGAAAGGTGGATCTCTCTCACACGTACCAACACAGACTATCCCCCAATTTAACTGATCCCCAAAGGTTTTTGATTAAATAGCGGAATAGAAAATATGATCCCAAAAAAGTGTATGTATATCACACGTACACAACCACACTAGGCCCCAATTACTATTGTTTGTACCCCTAAAAGGCTAGGAGTAGGGGGAGTATGGAACAGGCAGCACCCTCAAACCTTCAGAAGTATGAGATGAACCCCAACAACTTGGAAAGGTGGATCTCTCTCACACGTACCAACACAGACTATCCCCCAATTTAACTGATCCCCAGAGGTTTTTGATTAAATAGCGGAATAGAAAATATGATCCCAAAAAAGTGTATGTATATCACACGTACACAACCACACTAGGCCCCAATTACTATTGTTTGTACCCCTAAAAGGCTAGGAGTAGGGGGAGTATGGAACAGGCAGCACCCTCAAACCTTCAGAAGTATGAGATGAACCCCAACAACTTGGAAAGGTGGATCTCTCTCACACGTACCAACACAGACTATCCCCCAATTTAACTGATCCCCAAAGGTTTTTGATTAAATAGCGGAATAGAAAATATGATCCCAAAAAAGTGTATGTATATCACACGTACACAACCACACTAGGCCCCAATTACTATTGTTTGTACCCCTAAAAGGCTAGGAGTAGGGGGGAGTATGGAACAGGCAGCACCCTCAAACCTTCAGAAGTATGAGATGAACCCCAACAACTTGGAAAGGTGGATCTCTCTCACACGTACCAACACAGACTATCCCCCAATTTAACTGATCCCCAGAGGTTTTTGATTAAATAGCGGAATAGAAAATATGATCCCAAAAAAGTGTATGTATATCACACGTACACAACCACACTAGGCCCCAATTACTATTGTTTGTACCCCTAAAAGGCTAGGAGTAGGGGGAGTATGGAACAGGCAGCACCCTCAAACCTTCAGAAGTATGAGATGAACCCCAACAACTTGGAAAGGTGGATCTCTCTCACACGTACCAACACAGACTATCCCCCAATTTAACTGATCCCCAAAGGTTTTTGATTAAATAGCGGAATAGAAAATATGATCCCAAAAAAGTGTATGTATATCACACGTACACAACCACACTAGGCCCCAATTACTATTGTTTGTACCCCTAAAAGGCTAGGAGTAGGGGGAGTATGGAACAGGCAGCACCCTCAAACCTTCAGAAGTATGAGATGAACCCCAACAACTTGGAAAGGTGGATCTCTCTCACACGTACCAACACAGACTATCCCCCAATTTAACTGATCCCCAAAGGTTTTTGATTAAATAGCGGAATAGAAAATATGATCCCAAAAAAGTGTATGTATATCACACGTACACAACCACACTAGGCCCCAATTACTATTGTTTGTACCCCTAAAAGGCTAGGAGTAGGGGGAGTATGGAACAGGCAGCACCCTCAAACCTTCAGAAGTATGAGATGAACCCCAACAACTTGGAAAGGTGGATCTCTCTCACACGTACCAACACAGACTATCCCCCAATTTAACTGATCCCCAAAGGTTTTTGATTAAATAGCGGAATAGAAAATATGATCCCAAAAAAGTGTATGTATATCACACGTACACAACCACACTAGGCCCCAATTACTATTGTTTGTACCCCTAAAAGGCTAGGAGTAGGGGGAGTATGGAACAGGCAGCACCCTCAAACCTTCAGAAGTATGAGATGAACCCCAACAACTTGGAAAGGTGGATCTCTCTCACACGTACCAACACAGACTATCCCCCAATTTAACTGATCCCCAAAGGTTTTTGATTAAATAGCGGAATAGAAAATATGATCCCAAAAAAGTGTATGTATATCACACGTACACAACCACACTAGGCCCCAATTACTATTGTTTGTACCCCTAAAAGGCTAGGAGTAGGGGGAGTATGGAACAGGCAGCACCCTCAAACCTTCAGAAGTATGAGATGAACCCCAACAACTTGGAAAGGTGGATCTCTCTCACACGTACCAACACAGACTATCCCCCAATTTAACTGATCCCCAAAGGTTTTTGATTAAATAGCGGAATAGAAAATATGATCCCAAAAAAGTGTATGTATATCACACGTACACAACCACACTAGGCCCCAATTACTATTGTTTGTACCCCTAAAAGGCTAGATGAGGAGTAGGGGGAGTATGGAACAGGCAGCACCCTCAAACCTTCAGTATGAGATTGTGTTCACTGTACCCCACAAAGATTGAGTTCACTGCACCCCACAATGATTGTGTTCACTGCACCCCACAAAGATTGTGTTCACTGCACCTCACAAAGATTGTGTTCACTGTACCCCCCAAAGATTGTGTTCACTGCACCCCACAAAGATTCTGTTCACTGTACCCCACAAAGATTGTGTTCACTAAACCCCAAAAAGATTGTGTTCACTGCACCCCAAAAAGGATGTTGTTCACTGCACCCCAAAAAGGATGTTGTTCACTCCACCCCAAAAAGATTGTGTTCACTGCACCCCACAAAGATTGTGTTCACTGCACCCCAAAAAGATTGTGTTCACTGCACCCCAAAAATGATTTTGTTCACTGCACCCCAAAAAGGATTTTGTTCACTGCACCCCAAAAAGGATGTTGTTCACTCCACCCCAAAAAGATTGTGTTCACTGCACCCCAAAAAGATTGTGTTCACTGCACCCCACAAAGGATTTTGTTCACTGCACCCCAAAAAGATTGTGTTCACTGCACCCCAAAAAGGATGTTGTTCACTGCACCCCAAAAAGGATTTTGTTCACTGCACCCCAAAAAGATTGTGTTCACTGCACCCCACAAAGGATTTTGTTCACTGCACCCCACAAAGATTGTGTTCACTGCACACCAAAAAGGATTGTGTTCACTGCACCCCAAAAAGATTTTGTTCACTGCACCCCAAAAAGATTGTGTTCACTGCAGCCCAAAAAGATTGTGTTCACTGCAGCCCAAAAAGATTGTGTTCACTGCAGCCCAAAAAGATTGTGTTCACTGCAGCCCAAAAAGATTGTGTTCACTGCAGCTCACACACAGAAAAATGGATGTGGATCACTGACACCTGCCTATCTCCAATCCCACACCACACAGCAATATCGATTGTAGTTTGTAGAACACAGTTTCCCTAAAATTCAGCAGACTCTGTCCCTAACAGGATTGAGAAGAGATCGTAGATCAGGATTGAGTGCAGATTCACCCCACCCCCCACACAGCAATATCGATTGTAGTTTGTAGAACACAGTTTCCCTAAAATTCAGCAGACTCTGTCCCTAACAGGATTGAGAAGAGATCGTAGATCAGGATTGAGTGCAGATTCACCCCACCCCCCACACAGCAATATCGATTGTAGTTTGTAGAACACAGTTTCCCTAAAATTCAGCAGACTCTGTCCCTAACAGGATTGAGAAGAGATCGTAGATCAGGATTGAGTGCAGATTCACCCCACCCCCCACACAGCAATATCGATTGTAGTTTGTAGAAGACACTGACCCTATATAATTCAGCAGACTCTATCCCTAAAATACCTACAACTCGCCCTGCCTAAACACTCCGACCTGTCCCTCAATTCTATCCGGACACAAATGGTTTTTTCCTGCCTATCTTTCCCTAATCAGCAGCCAGCACGTTGATGTGTGCTCTGTCCCTGAATCTAAGCAGCATAATGACGCCGCTGCGGCTGCCTCGAACTTATAAAGACTTGGTCACATGCTTCAGACGGCCAATCACAGCTACTGAGACATTTGCAGGCATGGCTGGGATGGCTTAAGGCACACCAGTTAAACGATTGTTGATTGGCTGTTGAAAGCCCGCCATGAAAAGAGCGCCAAAGCATGCAAAACCCGGAAATAAAACGACCGAACACGGATTTTTACCCGAACATACAGTAAAGTGTCCGTGTCCGTGTTCGGGTACAAAAAATCCAATTAT
This sequence comes from Pelophylax lessonae, assembly GCF_965119305.1. Classification (NCBI taxonomy): domain Eukaryota; kingdom Metazoa; phylum Chordata; class Amphibia; order Anura; family Ranidae; genus Pelophylax; species Pelophylax lessonae. The sequence goes on from NC_138773.1 coordinate 318,038,411, forward strand.
TCGGTACGAACACGAATAATACAGTCCGTGTTCGCTCAACACTAGTCTTGATACTACGGATACTTGTTCTATGTTTTGTTTTCCCTTTTTGTTCTTCTTGTTATATACAGTATGTACTGTTCAAAATAATTAGGGGCTTTCTGTCCCTTGTTTGTATATTATTATTTTTTTTTTTTTTTCAAAATAAATAAAAATATAATAAAAAAAATTGATTTTTATTTTTTTTTTTTATTGGGAATGTTATATAGCAGAAAGTGAAAAATATTGTTTTTTTTTTTTTTTTTTTTTAGAATTGTCACTCTTTTTTTGTTTATAGAGCAAAACATAAAAATCGTGATCAAATAACACCAAAAAAAATTTTTTTTGTGAGAAAAAAAAAAAAGGACATCAATTTTATTTTGGGTGCAGAGCTGCATGACAACGCAATCATCCGTTAAAATAACATAGAAAAAAATGGCCTGGTTATTAAGGGGGAAAATCTTCTGGTCCAGAAGTGGTTAATGGAAAGTTGAGTGGAAGTGTGGTAGAAAAAGGTTAGCTAATTAGCTAATTAGAGTGTGGCACCATGGGTCTACAATATTGAACTTTTTCATAATATTCTAATTTTCTGAGATGCAGAATTTGTAAGGGTGCCGGGAAACCAGACCACAGGAGGATGCAGGGAAAATAAAGCAGTTTATTGGAACAAACAGCAATAAACGCACAGCAAGAGTGAGGAAGTGAGAGCAGGAACAAGCCTGAGTCAAGTCCAGAAGCAGGTAGTCATCCAAGACGGGGGGTAGTCTGCCAATGCCGGGTCATCTGCCAATGCAGGGTCGTCTGCTGATGTCGGGTCGTCTGCCTATGCCGGGTTGTCTGCCAATGCAGGGTCGTCTGCTGATGTCGGGTTGTCTGCCAATGCAGGGTTGTCTGCCAATGCCGGGTTGTCTGCCAATGCAGGGTCGTCTGCCAATGCCGGGTTGTCTGCCAATGCAGGGTCGTCTGCCAATGCCGGATTGTCTGCCAATGCAGGGTTGTCTGCTGATGCCAGGTCGTCTGCCAATGCAGGGTTGTCTGCCTGCTGGGTCGTCTGCCAATGCAGGTTCGTCTGCCGATGCCGGGCCAAGGGCCAGAAGAGTCGTCAGCCAAGCCAGGCACAGAGGACAGAAGAGGGTAGTCTTCCGATGCCGGGTCATCTGCCGATGCAGGGTCATCTGCTGATGTCGGGTCGTCTGCCGATGCAGGGTCGTCTGCCGATGCCGGGTCGTCTGCCAATGCAGGGTCGTCAGCTGATCCCGGGTCGTCTGCTGATGCCGGGTTGTCTGCCAATGCAGGGTCGTCTGCTGATGCCGGGTTGTCTGCCAATGCAGGGTCGTCTGCCTATGCTGGGTTGTCTGCCAATGCAGGGTCGTCTGCTCATGCCGGGTCGTCTGCCAATACAGGGTCATCTGCCAATGCGGGATTGTCTGCCAATGCAGGGTTGTCTGCTGATGCCGGGTCGTCTGCCAATGCAGGGTCGTCTGCCAATGCCGGGTCGTCTGCCAATGCCGGTTTATCTGCCAAAGCAGGGTCGTCTGCTGATGCCAGGTCGTCTGCCAATGCTGGGTCGTCTGCAAATGCAGGGTCGCCTGCTGATGCCAGGTCATCTGCCAATGCCGAGTCGTCTGCCGATGCCGGGCCAAGAGCCAGAGGAGTCGTCAGCCAAGCCAGGCCATACACGGAGGAGCACGAAGAACAGAAGACTGCTAGCAGTGATGCCCCTTGGAGCACAAACACAAGGGCAAGGACTGCAACTCATCAGGTGATAGATATAGTCAGGTGGGCAGCATCATCAATGTGCGACACACAGGCAGCAGACAAATGATGATGCAATCAGAGTTTGTAAGAAGCAGCAGTCTGCACATGTCCAAGATGGCTGCCCGGGAGGGCAAGGTAAGACCTTAAAGAATTTGGGGTTTTCACTGTAGGCTACAGTGCCTTGCGAAAGTATTCGACCCCCTTGAACTTTTCGACCTTTTGCCACATTTCAGGCTTCAAACATAAAGATATAAAACTGTAATTTTTTTTGAAGAATCAACAACAAGTGGGACACAATCATGAAGTGGAATGAAATTAATTGGATATTTCAAACTTTGTTAACAAATAAAAAACGGAAAAATTGGGCGTGCAAAATTATTCAGCCCCTTTACTTTCAGTGCAGCAAACTCTCTCCAGAAGTTCAGTGAGGATCTCTGAATGATCCAATGTTGACCTAAATGACTAATGATGATAAATAGAATCCACCTGTGTGTAATCAAGTCTCCGTATAAATGTACCTGCACTGTGATAGTCTCAGAGGTCAGTTTAAAGCGCAGAGAGCATCATGAAGAACAAGGAACACACCAGGCAGGTCCGAGATACTGTTGAGGAGAAGTTTAAAGCCGGATTTGGATACAAAAAGATTTCCCAAGCTTTAAACATCCCAAGGAGCACTGTGCAAGCGATAATATTGAAATGGAAGGAGTATCAGACCACTGCAAATCTACGAAGACCTGGCTGTCCCTCTAAACTTTCAGCTCTTACAAGGAGAAGACTGATCAGAGATGCAGCCAAGAGGCCCATGATCACTCTGGATGAACTGCAGAGATCTACAGCTGAGGGGGGAGACTCTGTCCATAGGACAACAATCAGTCGTATACTGCACAAATCTGGCCTTTATGGAAGAGTGGCAAGAAGAAAGACATTTCTTAAAGATATCCATAAAAAGTGTCGTTTAAAGTTTGCCACAAGCCACCTGGGAGACACCAAACATGTGGAAGAAGGTGCTCTGCTCAGATGAAACCAAAATCAAACTTTTTGGCAACAATGCAAAACGTTTGGCGTAAAAGCAACACAGCTCATCACCCTGAACACACCATCCCCACTGTCAAACATGGTGGTGGCAGCATCATGGTTTGGGCCTGCTTTTCTTCAGCAGGGACAGGGAAGATGGTTACAATTGATGGGAAGATGGATGGAGCCAAATACAGGACCATTCTGGAAGAAAACCTGATGGAGTCTGCAAAAGACCTGAGACTGGGACTGAGATTTGTCTTCCAACAAGACAATGATCCAAAACATAAAGAATAATCTACAATGGAATGGTTCACAAATAAACATATCCAGGTGTTAGAATGGCCAAGTCAAAGTCCAGACCTGAATCCAATCGAGAATCTGTGGAAAGAACTGAAAACTGCTGTTCACAAACGCTCTTCATCCAACCTCACTGAGCTCGAGCTGTTTTGCAAGGAGGAATGGGCAAAAATTTCAGTCTCTCGATGTGCAAAACTGATAGAGACATAACCCAAGCGACTTACAGCTGTAATCGCAGCAAAAGGTGGCGCTACAAAGATTTAACTTAAGGGGGCTGAATAATTTTGCACGCCCAATTTTTCAGTTTTTTATTTGTTAAAAAAGTTTGAAATATGCAATACATTTTGTTCCACTTCTTGATTGTGTCCCACTTGTTGTTGATTCTTCACAAAAAATTACAGTTTTATATCTTTATGTTTGAAGCCTGAAATGTGGCAAAACGTCGCAAAGTTTAAGGGGGCCGAATACTTTCGCAAGGCACTGTATAATCATCAAAATTAAAATAAATAAATGCTTGAAATATATCACTCTGTGTGTCATGAATCTATATAATATATGAGTTTCACTTTTTGAATTGAATTACTGAAATAAATTAACTTTTTGATGATATTCTAATTTTTTTTTGCGATGCACATGTGTATCTTCAGTATCATAATGTGTATCAAACTATATTTGACAAATACTATTGTTACTCTGTAGCCAGACAGTGCTGAACCTCATTGCAGTTACATGATTTTCTTTGGCTTTAATTACATCCTTGTTCCTATAGAGTGGAAGATCTTCTATCTTCTGTATTACTCATTATGCCCTAAGAGACTGAAATGTCTTTAAACTTTTATATTCCTCTTCATAGAAGGGCTTGTTCACTCCAAGATTTACAATGTTGAAAGTCATGAAATGACTTTTTAGATGTTACATTTTAATTCGAGGAGTTTTAGTTAAACAAAAAATTTGCTATATTCTAATAATTTTATCCTACATAACATTTAACACAGTGGTTACTATAAAATTACAGTTATTTCCATTCCCCAATTGTGCAATTGATTTATACATTTTAATGCTGAATTTTGGAAGATTTTATTAAGATAATAGTGTCATGAAGGACTTTTTTTTTGTTGGGTAGTACAGGTTCATTCAAGGAGTTTTAAAAATTGAATCTACTATATTTCATTATTTTTTATCCTACATAAAATTTAGCACAACTTTTACTTTAAAATTAAAAAATTATTTCCATTACCCAATTGTGGATTTGATTTACACATTTTAACCACTTAAGCCCCGGAAGATTTTACCCCCTTCCTGACCAGGGGTTTTTTTGTGATTTTTTACTGCGTGACTTTAACGGACAATTGCACGGTCGTGCGACGCTGTTCCTAAACGAATTTGACATCCTTTTTTTTTCCCCACAAACAGAGCTTTCTTTTGGTGGTATTTGATCACCTGTGTGATTTTTTGATCATGCGCTATAAACAAAAAAAGAGCGTCAATTTTGCAAAAATAACAATATTTTTCACATTTTTTTATATGAAATTCCCCCCCAAAAAAAAAGTAAAAATCAAAATTTTTTAACATTTTCGGCCAATTTGTTTTATGCTACCTATGTTTGGTAAAAAAAATCGCAAAAAGCGTATTTTGATTGGTTTGCGCAAAAGTTATCGCGTTTACTAACAAAGGGAAAGATTTTTGTCATTTTTGGTGTTTTTTATTTTAATGAGTAATGGCGGTGATCTGCGATTTTTTTTTGCGGGACTGCGACATTGCGGCGGACAGATCGGACCCTTGACTGACATTTTTGACACTTTTGGGGTTACCAGTGACATTACTGCAGTAATCAGTGCTATACATATGCACTGTTACTGTAAAAATGACACTGGCAGGGAAGGGGTTAACTGTATTGGAGAGGGAGGGGTTAAGTGTGTCCTAGGGGTGTGTTTCTAACTGTGATGGGACAGGTCTACTATTGTAAAAACAGAGATCAACGGTTCTACATAGTAGAACCGTCTGATCTCCATTTTTACACAGGGGAGAATGACAGGCGGCTTGTTTACATTAGCCGCCTGCCTTTCTCCCTCTCCACCGACGATCGCAGTGTGACCGGCGGACATCGGGTCCGCCGGTCACACGCACGGGCTCTTCAGTGAACGAGCCGGGGCTGGCGCGTGCCTCAGCGAGCGCGCCCTCGCCCGCTATTGGCTCACAAATCGGTGACAGGCTAGTGAAGTACCGGTACGTCACTCTGCCTGGCCGGGGCTGACCGCTGCAGTATATCTACTTGCGGCGGTCGGCAAGTGGTTAATGCTAAATTTTGGTAGATTTTATTGAAATAATAGAGTTACTCTGCTGAGTCATAAAGGATTTTTTTCTTTTTTGGATACAGGCAGTGTTTGAGTTACATACATCCAACTTACATCCAACTTATACTTAACCTCCTTAGTGGTATTCCTGAGTGTGGCTTGGGGTTAATTTTCAGTACCAAAAGCAGTAACCCCGAGTCACACTCGGGATTACACCAGAATGTTACTCACCTTCCCTGCGATCCCTCGCCGTCCTCCCCGCCATCCTCCTGCTGTGTGCACGGCCGATGCCAGCACTTGCCTTCCGGTTCCCTTCCCTGCGAGCGTTGCGATGCAGGGGGGTGGAACCGGCGGCAATTTCAAAAATATAAATAAACCAAATGAGATGATAGAAAGCTGTGATCCTAACGGATTACTCTGTATCATCCCATTTCACAGGATTTCACCTGGTGACTTTTCCAGTGCCCTGCCTGTGCTTTTCCAGTGCTTTGTGCCTGGAAAATAGAGAACGACCATGGCGTTCAAAAAGCGTTCTTTTTTGCGCAAAAGCACTTTTAGACGAACTAGAAAACAGCAAAACTGAGTTACTTGAAGAACTGAGCGATAGCAAATGGTGGGAAAATTCGTTATCAGGTACGGAAAGTGATGAAAGCGACGATTCTGAGGTCTCTTTCTGGCACATCGCTTGTGGAATTTGGGAAGTTTATCAAATGATTCTTCAGAATTTCCAACGGAGCGATGTGCCAGAAAGAGACATCAGAATCGCCGCTGTCCTCACTTTCCGTACCTGATAACGAATTTTCCCACATGATTGTTAATGATTGTTAATCTGTCCCATTGCTTTTGGTCCATTAAAAAGTGGGAGGCACATATACAAACTGTTGTGATTCCTACAGCGTTCACCTGATTTGGATGTAAATACCCCCAAATTAAAGCTGAAAGTCTGCAGTTTGTTTCATTTCAATTCCATTGCGGTGGTGTATAGAGCCAAAAAGATTAGAATTGTGTCAATGTCCCAATATTTATGGACTTGACTGTAATTCGCTACTGTATCTATTACCAGACTTGTTTCCACCACAACCCACAATTTTCAAAATCCAACTGTCACAGGGACAGAAAGTGAGGTGAAATCTTCTGAAGAGGGGCACAGACAGCAAAACAAACGTTACAGGGGTGTTAAAGTGATTGTAAACGATCACCTTGTAAAACATCGCATTCCGTTTAAAATAGAAATGAAAGGCAAAATATTTGGAAAGGCAAACAATACTGTTTTCCCTTTTTTTTTTTTTATAAGTGATCACATTCCCTCTGTTTCCAGCTGCATAAGAGTTGGGAGGAGGAGAAGCAGCAGCACACTGAGCTTCCCAATAAATGGCTGTGCAATTGAGGGCATGTCAGAACAAGTCTGATCATTGGAGGAGAGCAGGCTGAGTTCCCAGCATAGTTAGAGAAGTAACCACGCTGTGTTCTCCTGCTTAGCGTGGTCAGTTTTTAATAGGAAAGCAGGGGGACTGGCAGGAACACCGGCGATTTCACATAAAGGAAGCAATACAAAGAGAACTGGAGACTTTCTCATACAAGTACATACAGAAGGGCACATATCAGGAATATAAAGTGTTAGGGGAAACAAACGCTTTAACCTTTCCTTATGCTATCCAAAAGACTTAAAAATTATGTTTTTTGATGGAGTTACAACTTAAAAAATTTACCTGTTTCAACCTACATACAAATTCAACTTAAAGCGGTTGTATACTCAAAAAAAAAAACAAACAAAAAAAAAAAACAAACCCTGCAAGACAAAGGCATAATGAGCTAGTATGCATCACATACTAGCTCATTATGAAATACTGACCTTAAAGCGGAGTTCCGTCCACAGAATCTTTTTTTTTTTTCATGTCCCCCAAACAGTGACCCTCTGACCTCTATATATCCGGTAATCCTGTTTTATACAGTGGAATAATATTTTTGCAAGCATAAAATCTTACTTAAAATTTCTGCAGAGCGCCGCCATCTTTGTGCTGGTTCACCGAGTCCGCTGTGGGGAAATGTGTTCCCTGCTTCCTGGTTGTAGTGGGCGGATGCCGGTGAATCCAGCGCAAAATCTCGCGCATGCCCAGTATTATGCGATCGGCATAGTATAGGGATGCTTATCATCGCGTTATTTCCTGTTTGGAAATAACGCGATGAGAGGAGCGGCTGGCTGCCTACGTCACTGCCAATTGAATCCTGGGAGCAACGAGTAAGAGCTCCCAGGATGCATTGCGGGACAGGAAGTGACGGCGCGGGCCACGGCCGAGGAAGGAGGAAGTGGATGTAAGGGTGAGTATATTATCCTCTGTAAAAAGGTTAGTAAAAAAAAAAAAAAAAACCCCGGGAATATCCAACTCTGGCTCATGGAATGATAAGGAAGCGGATGCCATAAAATGTAAAGGCATGCCCGGAACTCCGCTTTAAAACGAAGCTCCGAAACGGATCCCCCGGACACCGCTGTGGGAGCGGACATGATCCCTCGGCGTCTCTTCCGGGTTCGGCGGCTCCGGCGCTGTGAGTGGCCGGAGCCCCGATGAGGTCACTCCCGCGCATGCGCGCGAGGGATTAAATTTTCTTCAACTTCCCGGCAAGGAACTCTGAAGGTCCGCCGGACCTTCAGAGCGCATGCGCCGCTAGAGTCAGCGGCTGCATGCAGTGCAAATATCTCCTAAACCGTGCAGGTTTAGGAGATATTCATTGTACCTACAGGTAAGCTTTATTATAGGCTTACCTGTAGGTAAAAGTCAACAAAATGACTATACTATCGCTTTAAGAACAAATCTACATCTTGTTTGTAACCCGGGGACTGCCTGTAGTAAATTTTCATTCAAGGAGTGTTAAAGATTGAATTTACTGTATTTCATTTTTTTTTTTTTATCCTACATAAAATTTAGCTCAATGGTTACTTTTAAATAAAATTATTTCCATTCTACAATTGTACATTTGATTTTTACATTTTAATACTGAATTTGGGAAGAGTTTAACAAAATAATAGAGTTACTCTGCTGAGTCATGTATTTTTTTTTGGATGGTACATTTTCATTCAAGGTTCTAATTAAAGATAGAATTGACCATATTACAATATTTTTATTCTAAATAAAATTGAGCACAATGGTTACTTTAAAATTGAAATGATTTCCATTCCCCAATTGTGCATTTGATTTGCACATTTTAAAGATGAATTTGTGAAAATGTTATCAGAGTTACTCTATTAAAAGTCATGATGAGCATTTTTTCTTTTCGGATGATACATTTTCAATTAAGAAGTTTTAATTAATGGCGGGATTTACTTTATTCCAGTATTTTTATCCTTCAAAAAGTTAGCACAATGGTTACTTTAACATTAAATGTATTTAAAAAAAATATATATATATATATATATATATATATATATATATATATATATATATATATATACATATATATATATATATATATATATATATACAGTAAGTGAGTACACCCCTCGCATTTTTGTAAATATTTTATTCTATCTTTTCATGTGACAACACTGAAGAAATGACACTTTGCTACAATGTAAAGTAGTGAGTGTACAGCTTGTATAACAGTGTAAATTTGCTGTCCCCTCAAAATAACTCAACACACAGCCATTAATGTCTAATCCGCTGGCAACAAAAGTGAGTACACCCCTAAGTGAAATATGTCCAAATTGGGCCCAAAGTGTCAATATTTTGTGTGGCCACCATTATTTTCCAGCACTGCCTTAACCCTCTTGGGCATGGAGCTCACCAGATCTTCACAGGTTGCCACTGGAGTCCTCTTCCACTCCCCCATGATGACATCACAGAGCTGGTGGATGTTAGAGACCTTGCACTCCTCCACCTTCCATTTGAGGACGCCCCACAGAGGCTCAATAGGGTTTAGGTCTGGAGACATGCTTGGCCAGTCCATCACCTACACCCTCAGCTTCTTCAGACTCCTTCGGGTCTAGTATGGATTTTAGGAGGAATCCCATGCCAAAATAAAAAACTGCGTAAGGTCCCCCCCAAAATCCATACCAAACCCTTATCAGAGCATGCAGCCTGGCAGGTCAGGAAAGGGGGGGGGGCGAGCTCCACCCCCTCTTCAACCATACCAGGCCACATGCCCTCAACATAGGGGATTGGGTGCTTCCCGACAACCCTGGCCTGTGGTTGTCGGGGGTCTGCGGGTGAGGGGCTTATCAGAATCTGGAAGTCCCCTTTAACAAGAGGGTCCCAAGATCCTGCCCCACCCATGTGAATGGGTATTGGGCACATCGTAACCCTATTCACCAAAAAAAGTCCTTTAATAAAAAATAAAAAAAAATAGTGTCCCTTGATGTAAATCGATCATCATTCATGACTCCTGCCGAACCCAAAAAAAATAAAATAAAAATAGTGAATATTCACTATTATCACACTGATTCTCCTCCCAGCCAATCAGGAAGAGGGTCGTGAGACCCCTTTCCTAATTGGCTCAAAAGAGAAACAATTTTACTGGCCATTGGCCAGGAAGAGGAAGGAGACGTACGGCCGGAGTAGACTCACAGCCGCTCGGGGAAGGGCAGGTAAGGATGCTGGCTGTCTGGCTGGGCAGCCAGCCAGCCGTCCATCCCGGGAGGGGGGAGGAGGCAGGGGGTGGTAGATTTGATTGCCGGCCGGCCGTCCCGCTGGGGAGGGGGGGTGTTGGTTTTGCCGCTACCCCCAAATTTTCATTCAGCAGCCGCCACTGTAACTGACTGTAAGTTTATTACCTTTTTTATTACCCATGCACGTCCCTATACCAGTGCATATCTACTGCATGCATGTTGGGGCCCCACAAGACCTAAGGGAAGGCTGGAGGTGAGAATAGCAAAGTATAAGTTCTCTCCCATTCTATGGCTCCATTATATGCTAATACAGTCTCTCATCCTAATTAAAGCGGAGTTCCGGGCAAACATTTTTTTTGGGATAAAAATACCCCTAAGACAGTCAGGGCTAGTGCATTTAAGCAATAATAGCCTCTGAACTGTCCGCTGCTTAGTGAACCTGTAAGAAAAAAAACTTACATTGAAAATTTCTTGTCCAGCACTGCCATCTGCGGTGTGGGCAGCTGAAGCCAGAGCGTCCCTCTTCCTGGATGTCGGAGTCCCAGAATGCCATGCTCGTCACTTCCGGGGCAGGCGCATCATCCCGCAGCTGGTTCTGCGCATGCCCAGAAGCTGTTCTAATGCATTCAGCAGGAAATGACGCGCCTGCCCCGGAAGTGACGAGGGACACCGTTGTAAGGCGCATTGACTCCTGGGATTGATGACGCTCATCTCCCAGGAGTTAATGCAAAGTAGGAAGTGACGTTGGGGGCCACGGCCGCAGGTGGAGGAAGTGGAAGGAAGGTAAGTTAATTTTCAGAAAAAATCAGGTATGTGAAAAAAAAAAAAAACTATCCAATTCTTTTTCAGGATCTTTTAATCTAACGGAAACTGCAAAGATGAAAAATAGGGTGGAACTCCTTAAACACAGGAACTGTTGGAGGGTTGTGGATATATGAGTAGTGGTTTGTGAATAAAAGCATTTAGTATACAGGAATTCAGGACGAAACTTGTATTTCAGCAAAGCTGATATAACAGAGAAGTCCACTCAGCATCTCCTGCAGACCCTCCAAGGAGCAATACAACCACAAGACATCTAAACATGTCAATTATGAATTCAGCAAACCAAATATTTCTTTGTGATGCTGGAGAGCCGCTGAAATGTGCCCCGGGGCTGGGAAATAGACACAGATGTTTATAGAATGTTTCTGAACACTTTGCTTGCGGCAGATAATACCTGCTGGAGGTTCATACTGTTCCTCTTCCTCTTATGTGTGGCCATTGATCATGGTGTGATGGTTAGAGTTGATGCTTTACTTTCATATTAATGTTTGCTATGTCGTGGTTGGGGAGTCGTTTTTAAAAGCCCAAACCAATTGTACAAAAAAATCAACCTAATGGTTTTAGAAATTGAGATGGACATCTTAGGAACCAGAGATTGAAACATATAAGAATGAGATGTTTGAATTTGGAATTCAAACATATAATATCAAACTTGAATTTGGAATTTCATATGGACAGAGCTGCTTTAATGCATGGCCCAGGGGCCCCATGATAATCCTGCATTACATTGTACTTGCCAAATGTCCCGGATTTTCCGGGACAGTCACACTTTTTACTAAGCTGTATCAGGATGGCCATGTCCCAGGCATCATCCTGTACTCTCTCCCTTGTAATGTGCATTTCTGTCACCCCACCTGTACTGTACCCTTTGTGTTGATTAGGCTTTGATTTATGGCATGTTTTCTTATTGTTTAAAATAGATTTTATTGAAAGTACTAATAAATATATGTTTTTTTTTGTTTTTTTTGTCAAAACATTTTATTGGGATAAAACAGAATACATTGAAAAACAGCTGGTATTACATGAAGAAACAAAAAGAACCGGGGGATGTACAGACCAAGGCAAAACCGTACAGTTAGAAATATTGTAACAATATAACACAGTTATTTACATAAAGCTGTCCAACTGTACCCAAAAAAAAAACCCTCGATCCGAGGAAGCACCATTGTCCGTACTAGGATCTAGGTGAGGGATGTAGTACAAAAGAGAGCAATATGGAGACCAATAGAGCCACTCGTGACTTGCTAACAAGCCACAGGGTCAATTCTCATCCAGGGCTTGACATAATTTTAACAGTCAGCCCAATATTACCAGGAAGCCACCGCAACCGGGGAACAACAATGGAGACAATGGAAAAAGGAAACAGAAAGACTGTAGCCTAAAGAATGGTTGCAAAAAGGGGATGCTCACACCTGATAAATTCAAAATATTAATCTTTATTGTGGAAAAAAGGCACAAAATTTACAAATGGTGCACCTCCCAAATTGTGGGATCATGACACTCACTAGAGGATCAGAGGGATGTAGTACCCTATAGTCAGGAACTTCAGGGGCATCCATTTAATTATGGGGAGTCTGAAAGTGAGGGTCGAGTGGAAGCGGCGGTGGTGCTCCCTGTAGCCCGATACCCCCTATGGGGAACTTGCTGTATCAGGGAACAGGGGGCAAACACCAAGTATTTGTGAAGTTCGGTTAGGAACAGTTAGCGTTGAGGATGCCTGAGTATACAAGCGGTGAAAGGGCAGGGACTGCCTTTCAGTTGTTGAGGAGGGTCTACTAAGGAAGGGATGGGAAAGAGGAGGGGGGGAGGGGAAGGGGGGGAAGTGGGAAGGACAAAAAGGGTAAGGAGGAATGTGGAAGGAGGGGGTACACAAGACAAGGGGGAGGTAGGCATGAGCCTGGAGGGGGTAGGGGAGTGAGGAGGCCGTCACAGAAATATTCGGGCTATATGGGAAAACGCCATATGGTAGATATGAGAGATCGGGAATAGGCTTTCCGTTCAAGTGCTCAATCTCTGAAAATCGGGTAGAGATGTGAAGTGTATTCAGGGTGAATAAATATATGTTTAATTCTATCAACGATTTATACTTTAATTTTAGGTGCATAAATTGGGGCAGGATTGTAGGCGCCCCAGTGCATTCATTTGCCCAGTGGCCCATGATACTATTGGGACGGCCCTGCCTATGGATCAAAGCTATGCTGCAGTTTCTCTAGAATGAGCACAGGGGCACATTTAGGGAGCGAATGGAGAGGAGAGGGATTTTGTAACGTTATCCTTAACATTATCCCCCAGCAGTGGCGGCTGGTGCTCGGCAATTCTGGGGGGCGGCAAACCAATGCGCACCCCCCTTCATCGGTTGGTCATACGGTCGGTCAATCAGTTGGCAGGCGACACGTTCCTCCCCCCCCAACGGTCTGCCTCCTTACCTCCTCCTGTCCGAGCCGGGGAGTGCTGGGTGGCTGAGCCGCTGCCCTTCTCCTCCAGCCATGTCTCTTCTGCCTCTTCCTGGCCACTGGCCAGTAAGATCGCTTCTCCTTTTGGCCAATCGGGAAAGGGGTCTCACAACCCTCTTCCTGATTGGCTGGGAGCAGAGTCAGTGTGACAATAGCGAATATCCATTCGCTATTGTCACACAACTGGGTGGGCTTGGGGCGCAGTGTTCTGCGCCCCGAGCCCACCCTTTTTTGAACCCTATTAGTGCCTCTGGCTATAATCACGTGCTTCAAAAAATCCCCTATTGGAATCCATGTGTCCAGCGCCCTGCATGTAGATTAGGGGGCCAGACGCATGGATGGGGGGGGGGGATTGGGCCCCCAATGGACAGGCCGCCCGTGCTACCCAGTCACTCTCTAACTGTGCCCTTCACAAGCTTAGATTTGATCTATACAGGATTTCAAATCCAAGCACATTGAGTACTTCTAATTCTTATATGTTGTAATCTGTGGTTCATAATTAGTTTGGCTCCAGAGCAATTTGTTTTCTTTGTCACATACATGTAAAAAATTCCTAATTTTTTGCAATAAAATTACATTTGAAAGCAGAGGCCCTGTAGAATAAGAAGGTGATAGTTGCAAATTTTTGTTTCACATGATTTTTCGCGCAACTGTTTATTAAATGAAAATTTCAGTAAAAAATATAGTAAAAAACGATTTAATTAAATATAGTAAAAAAAAATAGGAAACATTTTTAGTGCAAAACCACACCATACAATACCCATTTTTGGTTAAAATATAAAAGATGAGGTTGCATCGAGTAAATAGACACCTAACATTCCATGTTGTAAAATTGCATGCACACGCGATATCGCCATAAACTGTGGTGCACAAAAATCACCATAGTTGACACTTTAAAAGCCGTTACAGCTCATCAATTTAGAGTTAACTAGGAGCTCTTGTGCTAGAATTATTGTTCTTATTCTGATGTTCGTGGCAATATGTCACATGTGTGGTCTGACCATGGTTTGCATACACCTACGCACCCTGCGCTTGCGTTTGCGTAGGTGTGCGGGGCAATGGGGGTTTTACCAGTTTTTTTTCTTACATTTAGTTATATTTTATTATCATTTTATTTTTTTCATTTTTACTTTTTTTTTTTTTAGGTGATTTCTATCACAAGGGGTTAATAAACCCCTATGTGGTAGCATTTGGCAAGTGATAGGTACTCTTTATAGAGACACTAGGGGTCTAATAGACCCCAATGTCTGCCCTGCCCGTCACATCATCTAACCAAGTACAGATCAGCTTGGTTGGAGGTGTCCCCTGGCTGTACTGGCCAGGAAATTGTGCATATTAAACCAGGAGTGACATTCCTTTGCCCACATCAACTCAGCCTGAAGTGTATAGTCAAAAATCACACATGGCTTTAGCCTGGCTCCATCCAGGCTACATCATACTGACGTGTTTCGCCCTGTCCACGGGGCTTAGTCATGGAGGTATGGAGCAGCACTGTTAGCTTTCTATGGTCACAAGAACATTTATCTGGGGAAAAGATACTAAAAACGCTGCACACAAACCCAGCCCAAAGTGTAAAGTCAAAAATTAAAGGTGGCTTCAGTCTGACTCCATCCAGGCCATGTCATTCTGACGTGTTTCGCCCTGTCCACCGGGCTTAGTCATGGAGTTATGGGGCGGCACCTAGCTTTCTATAGTCATTGTGAGGTTTCTCTATAGAAAAGATCCTGAAACTGCTGTACACCAACGCAGCCCAAAGTGTAAAGTCAAAAATCACACATAGTTTTAGCCTGGCTCTATCCAGGCCATATCACACTAATGCATTTTGCCCTGTCCACAGGGTTTAGTCATGTAGGTATGGAGCAGCACTGTTAGCTTTCTATGGTCACAGGAAAATTATCTGGGGAAAAGATACTGAAACCGCTGCACACCAACCCAGCCCAAAGTGTAAAGTCAAAAATCAAACACGGCTTCAGTCTGACTCCATCCAGACCATGTCATTCTGACGTGTTTCGCCCTGTCCACAGGGCTTAGTCATGGAGCTATGGAGTGACACTCCTAGCTTTCTATGGTCACAGGAAAATGTATCTGGGGAAAAGATACTGAAACCGCCACACACCAACCCAGCCCAAAGTGTAAAGTCAAAAATCAAACACGGCTTCAGTCTGACTCCATCCAGGCCATGTCATTCTGACGTGTTTCGCCCTGTCCACAGGGTTTTGTCATGGAGATCTGGAGCAGCACTCTTAGCTTTCTATGGTCACAGGAAAATCTATCTGGGGAAAAGATACTGAAACCACCGCATACCAACCTAGCCCGGAGTGTAAAGTTAGAAATCAAACACGGATTCAGCCTGGCTTTATCCAGGCCATGTCACCTTGACGTGTTTCGCCTTGTCCACAGGGCTTAGTCATGGAGCTATGGAGTGACACTCCTAGCTTTCTTTGGTCACAGGAAAATTTATCTGGGGAAAAGATACTGAAACTGCTGCACACCAACCCAGCCCAAAGTGTAAAGTCAAAAATCAAACGAGGCTTCAGCCTGACTCCATACAAGCCATGTCATTCTGTCGTGTTTCGCCCTGTCCACAGGGCTTAGTCATGAAAATCTGGAGCCACACTCCTATAAGTTCTCTATGGTCACCGGGAGATCTCTCTATCATAAGGTTTCCATTTAGCCACTACCATAGGTTTGAGGCCAAGCCTGCAGTTTTGGGATTTGTGGTCCTGGCACATGTATGTCTGGATTCACCCAGGATAATTTTTTTTAAAACCATCATGTACAAATAAATCTATTTTTTGCCCCATTGTAAGCTTTGAGATTTAATATTTGCAGAAAGATATGGTTATGTTTATGGCATTGTGCCCTTTAAAGTATATTTCACCTTCTATAACTATTATAAAGCTGAGTAACTTCTATGCAAATTACTTTGATGAAAATTAAAGCCAAATAATATGGAAAGTGACTCCTCTGTCCTTGAGGGCCGACGCTCAACCCAAATATTACTTCATTAGATTAATGAAGACCTAATTAGAGAGTGCCCCCTATTCCTGAAGAAGGATCATTTCACACCGTTATAGGTTATCCAGGACAATCGGCGTACACTCATTAATCTCTGATAAGAAATATTACATGTATTTATAGTTACGCTGGACTAGAATGTGGGGGAGGGGAGATTTCTGTGTTATCTCTTCTGTGCGTTCCACAAAACGGAGTAGAATTTATTTATGAAATTTATTTTTAAACCACTTGACCTCTGGATGTTATACCCCCCTTTATGACCAAGCCATTTTCTTGCGATACGGCACTGCGTTGCTTCAACCGACAATTGCACGGTTGTGCAACGCTGTACATTCTGCTATAAATAATACATTTATTTTATTATCAAAAATCTAATTTCTTCATGCATTTAGGACAATATGTATTCTGCTACATATTTTTGGTAAAAAAAAAATCCCAATAAGCGTATATTGATTGGTTTGTCTACAAACTATGGGATATATTTATTTATTTGTTTTTACTAGTATTGGTGGCGATCAGAGACTTTTAGCAGGACTGCGATAATGCGGTGGACAGTCAGACATGCAATATTATGCAACGCTGTACCCAAATAAAGTTTGTGTCATTTTTTTACCACAAATAGAGCTTTCTTTTGGTGGTATTAAATCACCACTGCATTTTTTATTTTTTGCGCTATAAACAAAGAAAGACCGACAATTTTAAAAAAAATATTTTTTTACTAACTGCAATAAAACATATGCAATAAAAAAATAAAAACATTTAAATTTCTTCATAAATTTAGGCCAATATGTATTCTGCTACATGTCTTTGGTAAAAAAAAAAATCCCAATAAGTGTATATTGATTGGTTTACGCAAACATTATAGCATATAATATATGCTGGAATTTTTAATTAATTTATTTTTGTTTGGCCACCAATTATTTTCCAACACTGCTTTAACCCTCTTGGGCATGGAGTTCACCAGAGCTTCACAGGTTGCCACTGGAGTCCTCTTCCACTCCTCCATCACAACATCACAGAGCTGGTGGATGTTACAGACGTTGCGCTCCTCCACCTTCCGTTTGAGGATTTCCCACAGATGCTCAAAAGGGTTTCAGGCCTGGAGACATGCTTGGCCAGTCCATCACCTTTACCCTCAGCTTCTTTAGCAAGGCAGTGGTCGTCTTGGAGTGTTTGGGGTCGTTATGTTGGAATACTGCCCTGCGGCCCAGTCTCTGAAGGGAGGGGATCATGCTCTGCTTCAGTATGTCACAGTACATGTTGGCATTCATGGTTCCCTCAATGGACTGTAGTTCCCCAGTCCCGGCAGCACTCATGCAACCCCAGACCATGACACTCCCACCACCATGCTTGACTGTAGACAAGACACACTTGTCTTTGTACTCCTCACCTGGTTGCCGCCACACACACTTGGCACCATCTGAACCAAATAAGTTTATCTTGGTCTCATCAGGCCACAGGACATGGTTCCAGTAATCCATGTCCTTAGTCTGCTTGTCTTCAGCAAACTGTTTGTGGGCTTTCTTGTGCATCATCTTTAGAAGAGGCTTCCTTCTGGGACGATAGCCATGCAGACCAACTAGATGCAGTTTGAAGCGTATAGTCTGAGCACTGACAGGCTGACCCCCACCCTTTAACCCCTGCAGCAATGCTGGCAGCACTCATACATCTATTTCCCAAAGACAACCTCTGGATATGACGCTAAGCACTTGCACTCAACTGCTTTGGTCGACCATGGCGAGGCCTGTTCTGAGTGGAACCTGTCCTGTTAAACTGCTGTATGGTTTTGGACACCATGCTGCAGCTCAGTTTCAGGGTCTTGGCAATCTTCCAATAGCCTAGGTCATCTTTATGTAGAGCAAAGATTCTTTTTTTTTGTCCCCATTCACACCTGAGATCTTGTAACACTAACGAGTCCCATGACACCGGGGGAGATTGATAATTGGGCCCAATTTGGACATTTTCACTTAGGGGTGTACTCACTTTTGTTGACAAGCTGCATCTGGTGGCAGGCGATGGTAGCAAGTGATAAGCTGCAACAGGCGGCAGGTGACAGTGGCAAGTGACAAGCTGCATCTGGCGGCAGGCGACGGTGGCACACTGCATCAGGTGGCAAGTGACAAGCTGAATCTGGTGGCAGACGATTTTGGCAAATGACAAGCTGCATCTGGTGGCAGGCGATGGTGGCACACTGCATCTGGTGGCAAGTGACAAGCTCAGGGTTCCCACTGATTCTGCATTATGGTGAGTTGAACTATTTCATTATATCAAGCATGGTCCTAAAACCAGACATTCGCCTGACAAATCACCCTCGCTGCCAAATTCCCTGTCAACCCCCGAAACCACATTCCCCCCCCATTTCCTGAACAACACCAGCAAAGTGCAGTGAAGCTAACTATTGTGTGGACATTCTTCCTTCTGGATATAAAGTTCTATTTTATTATTATCATTATTATACAGGATTTATATAGCGCCAACAGTTTGCAAATGCAGGCAGACATTACAGTTACAATACAATCTGGTTCAAGAGGAATCAGAGGGCCCTGCTCAATAGAGCTTACAATCTTTTTTTTTTCCAAACAATTTTATTGAAAATTGTAAGTATAAAGCAAACAAAAATGTCAGTAAAACAGAGTAAGTACAAAGTACAAGCTCAATATAAGATCTAACAAAGGACAGCTAACCAACATTAGAAATGAATGTATGCAACAAGGACCCGATACAGGTGGGTATCGTTGGTGAAATATTAAGGCAGCTGTAAGGGGGGGGGGGGGACATCAGAAGTACAATCATACTCAAAGGGGGACACCAATCCCGTACCCCCCACTATGTGGGGAGTGGTAATTCGAGCAGAGACTCTGCAACATATCTGGACAGTAGTCGGTAGTAAAGGTATAAAGGGCTATGTAAAGCGGGGGACCTCAGATGGTGAAATTCAGGTCGGAATTCCTATATCCTATATTCCTATATCCTGGATGCATGGCACCCAGGAACGGGAAGGAGGGAGTTTTCTGCAAAATGGCGAGCAAAACTCAGGTATGTAGAATGTTCTAAGGGTGCGTGGAGCTTACAATCTAAGCGGGGGGGGGGGGTCAAGTGATATATAAGGTAATAACTGCGGGGGATGAGCTAATGGAGAAAGTAAAAACACAGTGTTTTAGTTAAAAGAGGGATAGGTTTCCTTGAAGAGAAGGGTTTTCAGGGAGCGTCTAAAGATTAATAGATTCAGGGATAGTCGAACAGATTGGGGTAGGGAGTTCCATAGGCTAGGAGAAGCTCGGGAGGAAGCAAGCATGGGAGGAGATGACAAGGGAGCTAGAGAGCAGGTGGTCTTGGGAGGACCAAAGTAGAGGGCTACATTGGGTTTGGGCTCCCGCGGGATCCAACGCAAATCTCGCGGGTGCGGGCGGATTTATCTCTGCTGGGGGCGGGAGTGGGCGGTCACAAAATTTTGCGGTAGACCCGCGGGTACCCGCGGGGAACGGTGCGATTTGGTGTACTGTATTTTCCGGCGTATAAGATGACTTTTTATAATAAAAAAGATACCCTTGGCATCTTATACGCCAGGTCCTGTAGCTTCAGCTAGTTACAGAACGTCCTTAATAAATATTTTAGCCCACTGTATGTGTTTACAGTACCTTCGGCAACTTACAGAACATCCCTGTGCTGTAATACTCTATGTACCGTGCTGAGCCAATCACGACAAATGGTGTTTTCTAATAATGCATACAAAGCCTGCTCGGATTGGCTGAGGTAGACTTATACAACCTTTGCCAATCCGAGCAGGCTTTGTATGCATTAATAGAATACACCACTTGCCGTGATTGGCTCAGCGCGGTACATAGAGTATTACAGCACAGGGACGTTCTGTAAGTAGCTGAAGCTAATAATACAGAAGTTCTGTATGTAGCAGAAGCTACAGTACATATTAGGGCACATCCAGTGGGCTAAAATATTTAATAGGGACGTGATGGAGTTGCGATAAATGTACAAAAGTGTACAAACATTGCGGGTGCGGGCGGGAGTGGACACAAACATTGCGGGTGCGGGCGAGAGTGGAACACAAACATTGTGGGTGCGGGCGGTCCTGGTCATACATTTAGCGGGTGCGTTCAATAGGCCACTTGACTGGACTTGCCCCCCAGGCCTAAGGCTGCCAGCCCTCCCCTGGGTGCGGGTTTAATAAAACATTCCCGTGCAGGGCTCTAGACCAAAGAGCAGTTTGGTTGATATTTTGAGACCAAGTTAGTTGTAGCTGGGGGCCGCATTGTGGATGGCTTTGTAAATTGTTGTTAGTACTTTAAATTTTATTCATTGGGTGAGTGGAAGCCAGTGGAGGGATTGGCAGAGAGCAGTACTAGACACTGAGCGGTTGGTAAGGTGGATGAGCCTGGCAGAAGCATTTATGATGGACTGAATGAGGGAGGAGCCTATATAAAAGGTAATCCAATGAAGAGGGAGTTGCAGTAGCCGAGGCGAGAGATGACCAGGGAATAAATTAGGAGCTTTGTGGTGTCATTGGTTAAAAAGGGGCATATTCTGGAGATGTTGCAGAGGTTGAGGTTGCATGATGTGGACAGGGATTGAAGTACAGGGTTACCCCTAGCACCCTGGCATGCAGGGACAGACTGATAGTTGTGTCATTAATCTTGAGAGAGAAGTCAAGGGAAGAGGCACATGGGGGACTAAATATTATAAGCTCAGTTTTGGATAGATTGAGTTTAACTACTTCCGGCCCGCGCTATAGCCGAAAGACGGCTACAGTGCGGGCTCTAATTTCTGGGAGGCCGTCTTTATACGGCCTACCAGTGACAGTGCGAGCGCGCATCAGGGAAATTCTGTGTCGGCCGTGTCCCTTGGACACAGCCAATCACAGATCATGGTAAATGGCCAATCACATCAGCCATTTACCACGTGATCGGACCATGCAATGAGAGATGATCTCATATGTAAACATATGAGATCATCTCTCATCGCCAGCGCTCCTTCCTCACACAGAGACTGCAGTGTGAGGAAGAGGAGAGCCAATCAGCCGTTCGGGGACACCCGACAAATGTAATCAGGGCACTGATCACCAGTGCCTTGATTACAACAGAGGTAAATAAAATACAATGTGCCCACCATCAGTGCCCACAGTGCCTGCCATCAGTGCCCACAAGCAGTGCCCATAGTGCTGCCAGTCAGTGCCCATCAGTGCCTGCTCATCTAGGCACTGATGGACACTGACTAGCAGCACTATGGGCACTGAGTGTGGGCACTGATGGTGCTGCCCATCAGTGCTCATCAGTGCCACCCGTCAGTGTCCGTCAGTGCCACCCATCAGTGTCCAGCAGTGCCGCCTCTCAGTGCCCATCAGTGCCGCCCGTCAGTGCCGCCTCTCAGTGCCCAGCAGTGCCACCTCTCAGTGCCCAGCAGTGCCACCTATCAGTGCTCATCAGTGCCACCTATCAGTGCGGCATATTAGTACCTCCTCATCAGTGCCACCTCATCAGTGCCCATCAGTGCAGCCTATCAGTGCCCATCAGTGCCGCCTCATCAGCGCACATCAATGAAGGAGAAAAATTTATTTATTTTCAAAATTTACTCGCAGAAAATAAGAAAAACTTTTTTTTTCAAAATATTCTGTCTTTTTTCTTTTTTTTTGTAAGAAATAAAAAACCCAGAGATGATTAAATACCACCAAAAAGAAAGCTCTATTTGTGTGAAAAAAATGATACAAATTTCATATGGGTACAGTGTAGCATGACCGCGCAATTGTCATTCAAAGCGTGAGAGCGCTGAAAGCTGAAAATTGGCCTGGGCAGGAAGGGGGTGAAAGTGCCCGGTAGGCAAGTGGTTAAAGAAGTTGTTGGGTAATATTTCTGTCTAATGGCTAAACAACCCCGCAAAGCTTCGGGAACACACCGAACCACACACGGGTAGATTCAATGTTCATGTTCAATTTATTCAGGGAAAGTCCCGAGCATATACTGTATACAATTTAGAACAAAGAACAGTTGTCATAATCATGAGACGTGCATATACTACAAAGTAGCAATAAGATATTTTCTAAGGATATTCTCATGGAACCATGGACTGGAAACAGATTACAGAAGTTTTTCTCAAAACTTGCTGAGAACATTGCGGATATCAAGCAGAAACACGTTTTTCAGTATATTCAGTGTTTCACTAGCAACAGAATTTAACTCTTTCCTTACAGAAGTGGTGTGACATCCAGTCTGATATGTCTGTTACTAAGTCATTAATACATGAGGAAACTGATGGAGTGATCTGAGGGGTAGAGAGATAGATCTGGGGGTGATCAGCATAGAAATGGTATTGGAAACCATGGGAAGCCAACCCAGGTAAGAGGTGAACATCGAGAATAGGAGAGGTCCAAGGACAGAACCTTGGGAGACCCCCAACGGTAACAGGAATAGGAGAGAAGGAAGTAGAGTTGAAAAGTGACACTGAAGGTGCAGTGAGATAGGTGAGATGCGAACCAACTGAGAGTACAGCCAAAGGAAATATCATTTTTTGAGGAGGAGGGGGTGGTTAACTGTATCAAAGGTAACGGAGAGGTCCAAAATTAAGTCTATGGAATGTCATGATGAAGGGTATGGCAAGGAACAAGATGGCAGAGGGGTCAGGCTCAGCAGGTGGGATCATGTTCTTGCAGGACTGGATGGGGGGGGGGGGGGTAAGGCCTTGTGCTTGGAGGACAAAATGACCCAATCACAAAACCCCTCTTACAAACTGACCTTCTTGAGCAATAAAAAAGAAACCCTGAGCCGGTCTTTACACTGGCCTGAGGCTTTGATATCAGCTTTGAAAATATAGGGAAATAAAAGGCAAGAGGTTATATCTGCATCCCCACGTCTTATCCCCCGAAAAACATCAAAAGAGCTAATGTGCTGTTAAAATACAGTTATCTTATAACATGAGGGGTCACATTAGTTCCCAGGTCTCCAGGGGGCTGAAGCAAGAGCGGTTCCACATTATCAGATATAAACTTCCATTACCTACAGGTCTGTTTGTTGGTCCTCTGGGGGTAATTGTCATTAACCACTTAAGCCCCAGAGGATTTGGCTGCTAAAAGACCAGGGGGTACTTTGCGATTCGGCACTGCGTGATTTTAACGGACAATTGCGCGGTCGTACCTAAACAAATTTGACGTCCTTTTTTTCCCACAAACAGAGCTTTCTTTTGGTGATATTTGATCACCTGTGCGATTTTTTGATCATGCGCTATAAACAAAAAAAGAGCGTAAATTTTGCAAAAATAACAATATTTTTCACATTTTTTATATGAAATTCCCCAACAAAAAAAAAGTAAAAATCAAAATTTTTTAACATTTTCAGCCAATTTGTTTTATGCTACATATGTTTGGTAAAAAAAAATCGTATTTTGATTGGTTTGCGCAAAAGTTATCGCGTTTACTAGCAAAGAGAAAGATTTTTGTCATTTTTGGTGTTTTTTTTTTAAACGCGTAATGGCGGCGATCTGCGATTTTTTTTGCGGTACTGCGACATTGCGGCGGACAGATCGGACCCTTGACTGACATTTTTGACACTTTTGGGGGTACCAGTGACATTTCTACAGTAATCAGTGCTATACATATGCACTGTTACTGTAAAATTACACTGGCAGTGAAGGGGTTAACTTTTTTTGAGAGGGAGGGGCTATGTGTGTCCCTAGGGGCATGATTCTAACTGTGATTGGCTGTGGCTTGAGATGTATGAACAGTGATCAACGGTTCTACATAGTAGAACCGTATGATCATCATTGATACACCGGGGAGAATAACAGGCGGCTTGTTTACATCAGCCGCCCGCCTTTCTCCCTCTCCCCCGACGATCGCTGAGTGACCGGCGGACATCGGGTCTGTCGGTCACACGCGCGGGGGCGTCCGTGACCACTTGGGGGCAGGAGCGCGCCTCCGGCGGCGCTTGCTTGCTCCCTAGACCCTCACAGGCTAGCGACGTAGACCTACGTCACTCTGCCTGTGAGGGGCTGACCGCCGCAGTAAATATTATATAAGACTATTTACTGCGGCGGTCGGCAAGTGGTTAAAATATTCCTAGGCCTGTGTGGCTTTATCCAGTCTTGACTTTGCATTTTCGAGATACCCTTTACAAGGTCAGGTGTTATTTCCTCTCTAATATATACATGTTGGAATATTAGGTATATTTCCAATGCTTTAAAAACATCCACCTCTTGGCAAGCAGAACCTTCAGATGTAAAGACCTGGTTTAGCCTCGGCCTCCGATCCGGCAGTGAAGGCACAATGTGACAGCGGGCCTGCTCTCTCTCCGCTGGGTAATGACATTATATACAGAGCGGTAATTGCCAGAACTCCCCGGGTATTGAAATGTCCCGTGATATTATTATTTCTGCCACTTCGGTAATGAGGCGGTCAGCGGGATAAGGTCGGTAGGATTTCTCCTCTATTAGGTCTGATCTACGTTCCTCTGTTTAGAGGAAAAGAAATATCTTGGCCTGTTTGCAGGAAGATGGGGAGGATGACTTCAGAGATCCCTCTCATTAACATTTGTTTCATGTAATATCTGAACCTTTTCACAACCAGAATCAAAACAAACCTAAACACACAAACCCAAATTTGCAACTTTGAGATGTGTTCATAAAACTGTATGTAGCCCCCTCCTAGGTAGGTGCTGGTGAGAGAGTATAGTTTTGAGCTCTGTCTGCTTACCAGAGGGGCTGCAGGTAAATCTATATTGCTCTCTGCCTATCTGTTAGTGAGGTCTGCTCATTGTGCTCAGTATGCGAATCATTCAGTCTAGAGAGTGTTTCACACTGGTCCAATATGGAGGCATGTTGGACAGTGGGAGGAAACCTGACCAATGGGTGCATGGGCTTTTGATACAGTCCTGATGATTGGCAGAAGGAAAGTCGTCTCAATGCATGTTGGGATACTGTATAAAAGCCAAGAGCACATGTGCTTGAGGTCTTTAGCTGGGGACTGGTGTCCCGGAGGGAGGGGGCGGCTGCCTCCTCCTCTGTAGAGAAGCCATGCGGCCTCAGGGGTTCATCCTGAGGGCTGGAAGAGTAGCAGTGAGGAGCTGAACTCAAAGGTCCAGAGGAGCTGGCTGAGAGGGGAGACACTGGAGGATCTGTCTCTGAAGTACAGTGAGTACAGAAACTCATGTCAAGGGGCCTGACTTGAGGGGGGCCACCCCTGCTCCTAGGATAGTTAGTGGACAGGGGTCAGCGGGAAAGAGGATGCTAGAGAGAGTGTCCTGAAGATAGATTATCGTCCATCAAGTCATCTTGTTAGAGAGCAAAGAGAGCAAGAGACTTAATCCCATCCACACTAACGGCAGTGTGAATTAACAGCCTGGCTGTTCTATATTTCCATGTGGAGTTCTGAAGATAGAGGTTCGCAAACAATGCAAACAGTTCAATTGGAGTATCCCACTATTCCCTTCCCCTATTCCAAATTACCAATAAACAGCAAAACAAACAAT
Source organism: Pelophylax lessonae (assembly GCF_965119305.1). Classification (NCBI taxonomy): domain Eukaryota; kingdom Metazoa; phylum Chordata; class Amphibia; order Anura; family Ranidae; genus Pelophylax; species Pelophylax lessonae. Next base: position 318,064,155 of record NC_138773.1, read on the forward strand.
ACCCTTAGACTGTTCATTTATGAGATGAGCCATTGGGAACAAGGAGGGATTCGGAGACTTGTTAAAGTAATAGTGTGCTGGTAACCAGGGGAGCCCGTAAAGACAATATCCAGAAGTTCCTGCGGGGGCAGTGCTACATGTACTTAGTGTATCCAGGTGGATTATACCGCATTCTACATTGCATAGATCCTTCTCTACATTGGTGTCCTCAGCCACCCCCCCTTTTCACATCACAATTCCCCTTACATCACGGTCCCATTTTTACATCAGTGTCCTCAGTCCCCCCTTCGCATCACAATTCCCTTTAACATCACCCCCCCCCCCACTTACACACTTACATCACGGTCACCCCTCTTTACATCACAATTCCCCTTACCATCACAGCCCCCCCATTTATATCACAGTCCCCTTTTTACATCAGTGTCCTCAACCCCCCTTCACTTCACAATTCCCCTTAACATCACCCCCCCCCCCCCACTTAAATCATGGTCCTTCCCCTTTACATCACAATTCCCTTTAACATCACCCCCCCAAACTTACATCACGGTCCCCCCCTTTACATCACAATTCCCCTTAACATCACAGACACCCCCCCCTTTACATCACAGTCCCTTTTTTACATCAGTGTCCTCAGCCCCCCTTCACTTTACAATTCCCCTTAACATCACACCCCCACCCCCCTACTTACACACCTACATCGCGGTCCAACCCTCTTTACATCAAAATTCCCCTTAACATTACAGCCCCCCTCTTTACATCAAAGTCCCCTTTCTACATCAGTGTCCTCAGCCCAACCTTCACATCACAATTCCCCTTAAAGCGGAGCGCCACCAAAAAGGTCACCTTTCGGGCACCTTTCACCAGAGCTCCTGATGGTGGGGATGGATTTTGCTGCGTATTAGTACCAGGTTGCAGTCCTCAGGATTGCTCCACCAGGAGGTGAGCAAGACAGGGTCCAGCAGCGGATAGACAGGTAGAGATCAAATAAAAGTCAGTAAACAAGTCGATAAATGAGTAGTTTCAGGTTGGGATAAGGCAGAAGCTGGCTGAGATACTGGCTGAAGAGAATACAATAATCCGGCAAACAGGAAGTGCAGAGGCATGGCTTAAATCAGGAAGTTAAAGGGAGGAGCAAAGAGTTCAAGATTCAGCAGAAGTCAAGGCACAAGGCAGGTTTGTCCAATTGCTCAGACAGGGTGCTGTCCAGCATTGCCAGACACAGCATGGGTCCCAGGTTCAAGTCCAGGCCCTGACATGTAGTAATTGGGTCCCCTATGGAAGTCGGGGCTGGGGCAAATTCCAAAAGGCCTTTTAGGCCAGACTGGAAATCCCTGCCCATTTCCCTGGAGGGTTCCTGGGGGAGATGCACCTAGGATGGAGGTGACTAAAGAGGACCCAGTCCTGTGAGGACTAAAGACTTAGTAGAGGTGAGACTAAAAGGGAGTTGGCTCCTGGTGAGTATATAAACAAGCTATCTGGGGATCCTGGGGGACATCAATGACCATATTTAGTCAATGACATCACCCAAGATCTTCAGCTGGTTTGCTTACAAACAGAAGCCAGCAGGGAATCTGTCATTTACCAAAGGAGTAGCATTGGGTCATCATGGCAGTGTGGGTCAACATCATTGGGTGGTGGATCATGGTAGGGCTATTTCCAGCTGGTGTCTGTTAATAAATATAGCTGCAGGTTCGGATGGTCGGGAAAAATATGGCCAGTTTGTTGGCCTAACTGTGAACAATTTGGGTTCGAGTCGAACCTGAGAAAGCCTCATCCCTTGTTGGAGTTTAAATCTACTTCAAGGCTTATACAAAATTGGAGTGATTGCTTCTTGGGTTTAGATCTACTGACCTGTATAGAATGTATAGAAGCTTACTAGGGGAGCTCATCCTGACCAGAAGATCTTTTAGAAACATGCGGATGTTTAAATATTTATCTCTCTCCCTCAAGTCTTAGATATAAGCTGGGGAGTATTAATTCTCAGTATTGATTAGGACTGGACAGGAATAGTATATCTATGATATACTGTTTCGTAAGGCCTCATTGATCTGCTGTGACAAGGTCAACTAGGCGGGTGACTCAAGATGGAGGAGCAGAGAGCAGCGGGTCTGTCCGGAGGGAATGGTGGTGGGTGAAAGAAGCCTTGCCAAGGGCAAGCAACCAGTGAGGGTCACAAGGTACGAGTGACAAGAGGAGACACTCATGCGATGTGCAATTCATCTGCGGCTTGTAGCGGAGTTGTCCTCCCAGTTTGTCCGTTCTCGGTCCATAAAGATTATACAAAGAAACAACTTAATAGAAAGAAAAAAAAAACATTCATCAATATTAGCTTGTCCACAAGGACAAACCTCACGTATAATTATTGTAGTCTGCATTCATGCTGCTGGTAGATTGTTCCGTTTCCATGCCAACACTATATAGGACAATGCATTCACTATGAGTACAGGAAGGAAATGAAGCCAAAAAGTACATAATGAATCCGTAAACAATAATTAATATTGTCACAAACTATTATTATTATTTTCTTTTTTGTGATTGGATAACATTGTGTTAGTCCCATCTGTACAGATTTATAATCACAAAGCTACACATAGAGAAAACTGAAATGGCAATTAAAGTTCAAATCCAGGCATGGCAATTTTTAAAGTTTTTTAAATTCTTTACTAATTCGTAAAACCCCCGCTTAACAGCCATCAATTTCTTAATGAAATAATGTATGTATAAGCCCAAAATATACAGTGACACCCCGCTCCTGACCCCATGGGAACAGCAACAACCCCGCTCCTGACCACATGGGAACAGAGACAACCCCGCTCCTGACCCCAAAGGAACAGTGACAACCCCGCTCCTGACCCCAAAGGAACAGTAACAACCCCGCTCCTGACCCCATAGGAACAGTTACAACCCCGCTCCTGACCCCATAGGAACAGTGACAACCCCAATCCTGAACCCAAAGGAACAGTGACAACCCCGCTCCTGACGCCACAGGAACATCGACAATTCCGCTCCTGACCCCACGGGAACAATGACAACCCCGCTCCTGACTCCATGGGAACAGCGACAACCCCGCTCCTGACCCCATGAGAACAGCGACAACCCCGCTACTGACTCCATGGGAACAGTGACAGCCACGCTCCTAACCTCATGGTAACAGAGACAACCCCACTCCTAACCCCATGGGAAAAGAGACAACCCCAATCCTGACCCCATGGGAACAGTGACAACACCGCTCCTGACTCCATGGGAACAGTGACAACCACGCTCCTAACCTCATGGTAACAGAGACAACCCCACTCCTAACCCCATGAGAACAGTGACAACACCGCGCCTGACCATATGAGAACAGTGACAACACCGCTCCTGACCATATGGGAACAGTGACAACCCCGATCCTGACCCCATAGGAACAGTGACAACCCTGCTCCTCCCCCTGTGGTGGTGTATAGAGCCAAAAACAGCTGACCGTCCTTCTCTCTCAGTGGGGAGCAATCACAGGTGTCAAAAACAGACACTTCTCATAGTGTAGTATGCCCAAAATAGTTTAATAAGAAGAAATAGCAGCAACTTACATTTAAAAATGGTATATCAGACGTGGGATGCTGACGTTTTACAACCACAACGCCGGTTGACAAGCAACAAGATGGCCGCCAAGCCCTGTGTAGAAGTCATGCGTCGTTGGCTCCTCCCTACGCATTTCGTCATTAGGTGACATCGTCAGGGAAACACGTAGGGAGGAGACAACGACACGTGACGTATACACGGGCAGAGGACGAGGTGGCCATCTTGTTGGTTGTCAACCGGCGCTGTGGATGTGAAACGCCAGCATACCACGTCTGATATACCATTTTTAAATGTGAGTTGCTGCTATTTCTTCTTATTAAACTATTTTGGGCATACTACACTATGAGAAGTGTCTCTTTCTGTATGGCTTGAGGACATCATCTGGTACTTAAAGAGGAACTACGGGGGGACTGGTGGGAGAAACTTACGACCATACCTGCTGCCCTATTTTGACATTTGTAACGAGGGTCAATGTGATCTGGTATGAGGCTTTATGATCGGGTTCCGGTTGACGGTTCCTCCACCATTTGCAGAAGACCTTTCAATTATTTGGATGCTCTCTTTTTTTTTACCTTTCTCTTTTGGATATGGACACTGACCTTCTGTTATGTGATTAGCGCTACACCTATTTTTACTGCTTTATTGATCTATTATATTCAGGATCTTGTGTTGGCTGCTTATCCAGGTTTTATGGGGATTCATTGAGGTTGGTGCAGTATACAGTGGTGATCGTAAGTTTGGGCACCCCAGGTAAAAATTTGTAATTAATGTGCATAAAGAAGCCAAGGAAAGATGGAAAAAATCTCCAAAAGGCATCAAACTACAGATTAGACATTCTTATAATATGTCAACAAAACTTAGATTTTATTTCCATCATTTACACTTTCAAAATAACAGAAAACAAAAAAAATGGTGTCTGCAAAAGTTTGGGCACCCTGCAGAGTTAATATCTTGTACTGCCCCCTTTGACAAGTATCACAGCTTGTAAACGCTTTTTGTAGCCAGCCAAGAGTCTTTCAATTCTTGTTTGAGGTATCTTTGCCCATTCTTCCCTACAAAAGTCTTCCAGTTCTTTGAGATTTCTGGGCTGTCTGTCACGCACTGCTCTTTTAAGGTCTATCCATAGATTTTCAATTATGTTGAGGACAGGAGATTGTGAAGGCCACGGCAAAACCATCAGTTTATGCGTCTTGATGTAATCCCCCGTGGATTTCGAGGTGTGTTTAGGATCATTATCCATTTGTAGAAGCCAAAGAGTTTCAGTTTTCTAGACAACTGCTTAGAAGATCCCATGGTGCTGATTGTTGGGGCAAGGCCAGATAAGTCTGGGCATTTATAACCTTTGGGATTGACATCACCTGTTCTTCCCAGACGATGATTGAGAACAATCCATGACACTGGCAGGTCTCAGCCTTGCAAAGGGGGCAGTGCATGCTATAAATTCTACAGGGTGCCCAAACTTTGCAGACACCATTTTTTTGTTTTCTGTAATTTTGAAAGTGTCAATAATGGAAATAAAATCTAACTTTTGTTGACATATTATAAGAATGTCTAATCTGTAATTTGATGCCTTTTGGAGATTTTTCCATCTTTCCTTGGCTTCTTTATGCACATTAATACAAATTTTTACCTGGGGTGCCCAAACTTTCGATCACCACTGTATTATCATACATAATAGGGAGGATTACTTCTTAAAAAAAATAAATGTGTGTTTTAGTGCTGTTTTTTTTTTTTCTCTGAATATTTTACAGAATAAATATGTTTTTGATTCTCCCTGATTGCCGTTGCAACCCAGCGAGAGGTGACGGTTCTTTGACCTCTTAAGTGATAACATTTGTCACGGGGGGAATAATCAATATTTTCTTTGCTGCGGGATCTCACGCCGCTTCAAATTGGGATTTCACAAGTGCGTCTCGCTAAATTAACGGAGCAAATGTGTTTCCAGCAAAGGGAGTTATTGGAGAGGAGAGGAAGACGAAGCAAACCTCTAATGTGCGCCAATTACGCCGCGTCCCGGCTTACAATGACTGCAGACCTGCTCTGACCTACATTCTAATGACAGAGAAGAAGGTGGGAGGGGGGTAGAGGTACCAGTTTTTTTTTTTTTTTTTTTTGCATTGTGTGCACTCAAAAGCCAATTTGTAAAATAGAAAAAAAAAAAAGCAGTAATAGAATTTTTAAATTTTTTTTTTTTGCCTGAAAAGATAAACTGCTGAAAGATAACAGACTGCTGAATCAACAAACTAGAGGAATGATATTGTATTTTGGAGGGTGCTCAGAGCGGACGGCATGGAGCGCCATTTACATAACAGTGACAAAGTGCTTGTGTCCCCGCTGCTGGGAGGTGTAATATGACAAGGCGGGGGTGACAGATCTCTACATTATAAAGCTGTAGAAACTACAATGCTGACTCAGTAGTTTGTGTCCAACTTCTGAAAAGTGACAACAAAGACCAATAAAGGAGCTGAACATCTCCATCTAGATTTACAGATAATCGGCTCATTTTTTAAAAAGGGAGACTACAATTTTTTTTAACCTCTGTTTATTAACTGCTTACCGACCGCCCGCCACAGTTTAGAGGCTTAACTAGAACCTTCAGGGCCCCAGTGCAAGAAACCATGAAGGGCCCCCGGACCCCTGGACGGGGCCCTTCCCTTCAAGCCTGGGGCTCTTCCCACTGATCCTGGGGCCCTTTACTCTCGTTGCGGGCCCTTTATTACGGTCCTGCAGTGGGACCCTTTCACAAGTTCTGCAGTGAGCCCCCTTCCTGCCATCTTGGGGCCTCCTGACGGTGGTGGAATGTCAGGGCCGGTCGCAAGTGTGACCTTTGCGATCCTGGAAGTTCACCCACTGGTGTCAGTAGTTTTAATTTTTTGGTATTTTAATTGTATTATTTTTTATCATTTTATTTTTATTTTTTTACAATGTCACTAACTATGACTCTGTCCATTCAGAAAAGGAAGGAGCTGGTAAATTACATATTTACCAACCCCTTCCTGGTTCTCTATTGTGACACATCCTCTGCAGCAGCCGGCAGGAGAGGGGAGGGAGCACAGTGGGGGGGAGGGGGGGGACCAGGGGAGCACACAGGGGCCCAGAGACAGCAGAACACAAGTAAACTGGATAGGAGGAGTGGCGGGGGCAGCATACAGAGGAACCAATCTCCTCCATTTTCCTCCTGTAGCTTCAGGAGGAAAAAGGAGGACAGTGATTTCTCTACATGCTGCCGCCGCCCCCCCTCCTGTCCAGGTGTACAGGGGAGCCGCACAGGCCCCCTGGAGCATGGGGCTGGATGCAGTTGCAACCCCTGCAGCCCCTGTAGTTATGCCCCTGGGGTACAGGCAGTCCTACATCCAAAGAAGGCTACAGAATTATTATGGATCTGACATCATTGACAAGACATTACTCTTGTCAATGGTGTCATCTCCATAAAAATTCTGTAGCCTTCTGTGGATGTCAAGCAGCCTGCACCCCTCCTTTGTCAAACACTCAATGATAGCATGTTGCTTCTGCTTGGAATCCATCATTTTCCTGCAATGAAATGGAAGAAGAGTTACTCTACCAACATGTGAAATTTAAAAGACCCATGGAAGTTTATAATAAAGTTATGCCCACCTTTGCATTACATTTAGTGCAGCCCTTGTATATTATGACATAATACAAAGACTTACACTGGTTGTAGCGTTTGGACAAGGGTAGGGCATTCCAAGTTTAGAACTCTTTACAACAAAAGAGTTATTTGAGGGAGAAGAAGGAGAGGCCATCCTTTAATGTTCGCCATTTATGCTGTGTCCTGGTTTACAATGACTACAGATGTGCCCTGACCTACACTATAATGATAGAGAAAAAAGAAAGAGGGGTAGGGAGCCTTACCGGTCTGATTTGTGTTGCTCCCACTCAAAAGCTAATTTGATGATTTCCTCTTCGTTTTCAGGATTCCTCCCATAATACTAAGACATGGATGATTGGCTTAATGGAGAGCACTCAATTTGGCTGCCTCACCTCCTTAATGCTTAAAGTCCCCAGGAATAAAAGCGCTAAAGTAACACAAGTTCAAATTAAAAAAATGAAATAGAGTTGCACCATAGGTCCTACTATATATTTTGTGAGAACATTTGAGAGGATGACTCTTCTAATACATTATGATCGTAAGGGATGATTTGATAACTTAATTATTTCCACTGAGCTGCGATGGAAGAGGATGGGCTCATCTATTCAATGCAGAGGCGTAACTAGAACCTTCAGGGCCCTGATGCAAGAAACCATGAAGGGCCCCCCAGACCCCTGGCCGGGGCCCTTACCTTCAAGCCCAGGGCTCTTCCCACTAATCCTGGGGCTCTTTACACTCGTTGCATGGCCTTTTATTACGGTCCCGCAGCAGGATTCTTTCACAAGTTCTGCAGTGGGCCCCCTTCCTGCAATCTTGGGGCCTCCCCACAGTGGTGCAATGCCAGGGTCCGGTTGCAAGTGTGACCTTTGCGATCCTGGAAGTTCACCCACTGGTTTGCTACCGGGCCCCCTGGAGCATGGGGCCCGGTAGCGATTGCAACCCCTGCAACCCCTGTAGTTACGCCCCAGATTCAATGCCTTTAAAGCCCATACACAGTGATAGAGTTGTCCAATCATAGTCGATCTGATCCGTCCTGGAAGCTCTGATGACAAAGAGTGGGGATTTCAAATCTCCCAACTGCTGGAGAGGCTGCTTGTGTGCTTACAGCTCGACAACTCTGAAAGTAAGTACAGAGGCGTCAAGGGGGGTGGGAAGAGTGTCCACTGTTAGTTTGTGGGCGGGGCCTCCCTGTCCCGCAGGTGTGGGGGTACCTCTCCTCTTGTGTATGTGCTCATCAATGCCCGGGACCAGGCATGGTCATGTGAAAGTCAACTTAAGGCGGAACCTCTGCTTAGAGATTAGCCGTACACCGTGTGCAGTTACATAGAGTTCCTCTGTGAGCATTCCATCCCATGCCACCACACACCTTCACCTGATAAATGTTGCAATTAGGAGGGACATCATTGAGCCTATGCCCTCTCTACCAGTCCAGCATATCTCTACTAGGGATGATCGAACTTTTCAAAAGTTCGGTTCGGCCAGAACATCCAAACTTCCCGAAAGTTCGGCCCGGATTTCAGAACCCCATTGAAATCAATGGGACCCGAACTTCGGTTATCAAAAAACACCATTTTAAAGCCCCAAAACCCAATAAATGCCCCTAAAAAGTGCCTAGGGTTCTGGGTCATACCCCAGGGACTATTAATCACACAAAAAAAAGTTCTTAAAAATTGTCATTTTTGATAGAGAGCCAATTATTGAAAAAACTTAAAAATAAAAAAAAATTAAAAAAAAAAATGTCTTTGGATTTAGTATCTGGGGGGTCTAAAAGGTGTACCTGTGAAGTTTCAGCTCTGTAGCATGTCCAGAACCAGAAAAAAAGATAATTTTTCAGTAAAGCAGGGATGGTGGGACCCTCCTTTTACACTTATATGATCTTTTTTTTCTGGTTCTGGACATGCTACAGAGCTGAAACTTCACAGGTACACCTTTTAGACCCACCAGACACAAAATCACACAAAAAAAGTTCTTAAAAATTGTCATTTTTGATAGATTTTTGATAGAGAGCCAATTATTGAAAAAAAATAAATAAAAAAAAATGATTTGGATTTAGTATCTGGGGGTCTAAAAAGTGTACCTGTGAAGTTTCAGCTCTGTAGCATGTCCAGAACCATGAAAAAAAAGATTGTTTGTATTTTGTCACTTAGAACACAGGTTGTTGGCTTCTCGCTTTTCACACATTGCCGGTTTAGTAGCAAGCGTTTTTTTGGGCATTTTTTGGGTTCTTTGGAGTCAGGCAAAACATCTGAACTTGTGTATAGTGGTATATATATATATACACACATACTTATATGCATATATAGGTAGTGATAGGAGCAGAAATATATGCTTGCGCTAATGAAATCATTTACACTAATATAGTTATTATAGTTTCAATAATTGGCTCTCTATCAAAAATGACAATTTTTAAGAACTTTTTTTGTGTGATTTAGTGTCTGGGGGGGTCTAAAAGGTGTACCTGTGAAGTTTCAGCTCAGTAGCATGTCCAGAACCAGAAAAAAAAAAGATCATTTGTATTAGTGCAATTATAGAACAGGTTGTTGGCTTCTCGCTTTTCACACCTTGCCAGTTTAGTAGCAGGCGTTTTTTTGGGCATTTTTTTGGGTTCTTTAGAGGCAGGCAAAACATCTGAACTTGTGTATAGTGGTATATATACCCGCATACACAAGTTCAGATGTTTTGCCTGCCTCCAAAAACCCCAAAAAAATGCCTGCAACAACACACCTGGGCATTTTTTTTTTTTTTACGCTAGTGTTTTTTTGGGCATTTTTTTGGGTTCTTTGGAGGCAGGCAAAACATCTGAACTTGTGTAAAGTGGTGGTGTATATACACACATACTTATATGTATATACACACCTAGACATATATAGGTGTGATAGGAGCAGAACTATATTGGTGTTAATTTTTTCATTAGCGCAAGTAGTTTTTTCTGCTCCTTTCACACCTGTATATGTCTAGGTGTATATATACATACATGGGTGTGTATATATACCCCCTATACACATATACGTCATGTCTGACTCCAAACATGTGCTCAAAAAATCACTAGCAAAGCCTGCAGCCAAAAAGAATGCTGACGGCGGTGAAGCCATATTCCTGCAGCGAAAGTGACACAAGAGAAAATAGCTTTTCTCTATAGCGGTCACCCTGATATGGAAGGGTTTTGTCACCCTGCCATAGCAGTCACTGTCAGTTCACCATACACTACATTACGGTCACCCTGACACTTAACACTTTCCCTACAGAAACTACATTTTTGAAGCTAACTAAAGTGTAAAGGGGCACTCTAACTACACTAGATATCCCTTTCCTCACACTAATAAATGCTAAATGACACTTTTAAAGTAAAATTAACATAACTGCTTCCACTCTCTTCCATGTCTAGTATAACAATGCTAGGAATTTGGCGGGGGCTATCTTATATACTGGGGGACGTATTCACTAATGATTGGTCTAGGGACCCCCTAGTCACTCCAATCACACCTAGCATTCTCCTGCCCCCTCAATTGGCTTTTGCTAATGGTTCTGGTCCAATCACAGGCTTTTAAAGCCCATTTCCTGAACCATTGCATTTTGGTCGGTTCTGGTTGCCGAATTCCGAACTTTTTCAGCAAAAAGTTCTAAATTCGGCCGAACCTCGAACACCCAATGTTCAGGCCGAACCGATGGTCGACCCGAACCGTTCGATCATCCCTAATCTCTACCACCTCAATCTCAGTTACAGAATGGGATCCCATCATGCATCTAGTGTGGACCTCATGCATGCACATTATTAAGTCCTTCAGCTCTTCCGTATCATGTGGCTGGATACGTGAGGGCCTCGTAAAGTGGGCTTGGTTTTGGGGAATCAACCGTTAGGGAGGGTGTCAGAGCACCGCCCCTCTCTCTACCAGAAGACCTGAGCCTGGCACTGTTCCTTGCTGACTGGCTGCTGTTCACTTCTCACAAGCTTATGGTTACCCATGGCAACTACTCTCCTGCTTAAACTCTCCTACCAAGTTAACCCTTTTGGTGGTCTTTTTCTTGTACCCTATGTGTGCTTTACAGGCCCTGTTCTTCTAGATACGCCAGGTACCACCATACACCCTTTTGAATGACTTCAGACCAAGTTTAAGGACAGTTAACAAAGCTTTACTTCAAGAATGACAGTCCACAAACGTTTAAGTCCCTAACTATCTAGTTCTCAGCTGCCCAGGCATACCTTAAAAGGTAGAAGTCCACCATGACAAAGTCCCTAGCAGGTAGGTTCCCTTAGGGTGATGGTGATCAAAGGTTGCTCTGAGTTCCATCCTCTTCTAGACTGGACTTTCTTCTCTTTCCCATGCAGTCCCACTCATTCCTTGAGCCCAGCCTTTCCCCTGATTTATAGGCTGGACAGGGTGGAGGGCAGAACCCAAAAAGCCCAGGAAACCCTGGGCAGCCCCATATTCCCTGACTAACCACCATATAGGCACCTGCCTACAAGTTCACATTATATATATATATATATATATATATATATATATATATATATATATAGCAGTGGACAGTGTCAGTAGAGCACTGTACATGTCAGTAGGGCAGAGATTGGTGTTAGTGGTTTATCCTTATTTTACTTTACCGTATTTTTTATTTTTTTTTATTTATTTTTTTATTATTATTTACAATATTATTTTTTTTATGTTTATTTTTTATTTTTTAGGAACCCTGTTGGGGAGCTTTGGTGAAATATCAGGGGTCTACACAGATCCCTAATGTCTCACTTTTGAGACAGAGGAAAGGTCTGAGGACAGAGATTCCCCATTCCCTTTCTCTGCAGCCAGGCATCAGGGGGAATCTGCACAGTACAGGGTGATTAGGGTGTGCCCAGGCACAACTGGCACCCCATAAGAGCATGCCTATAATGGCAATACACAGCTCCAGAGTAAGTATCTATCATAATGCTTGCAAAGACAAGTGCCAATTGGTCAGGGTGACCACATGACTGTGCTGAACAATGATAAGGACTTCTTCCTTCTGGGACACTTTACTGAAAGAAGAAGCCTATGTTTGTGCTGCTTCTCAATGGTCAGCAAGGTCACATGGGTGCACTGACCAATGAGCGCTTTCCATTGTGAGTATTATGATAGATACAGTGCATTGCGAAAGTATTCGGCCCCCTTGAACTTTTCAACCTTTTGCCACATTTCAGGCTTCAAACATAAAGATATAAAACTGTAATTTATTTTGAAGAATCAACAACAAGTGGGACACAATCTTGAAGTGGAACAAAATTTATTGGATATTTCAAACTTTTTTACCAAATAAAAAACTGAAAAATTGGGCGTGCAAAATTATTCAGCCCCTTTACTTTCAGTGCAGCAAACTCTCTCCAGAAGTTCAGTGAGGATCTCTGAATGATCCAATGTTGACCTAAATGACGAATGATGATAAATAGAATCCACCTGTGTGTAATCAAGTCTCCGTATAAATGCACCTGCACTGTGATAGTCTCAGAGGTCCGTTTAAAGCGCAGAGAGCATCATGAAGAACAAGGAACACACCAGGCAGGTCGGTCCGAGATACTGTTGTGGAGAAGTTTAAAGCCGGATTTGGATACAAAAAGATTTCCCAAGCTTTAAACATCCCAAGGAGCACTGTGCAAGCGATAATATTGAAATGGAAGGAGTATCAGACCACTGCAAATCTACGAAGACCTGGCCGTCCCTCTAAACTTTCAGCTCATACAAGGAGAAGACTGATCAGAGATGCAGCCAAGAGGCCCATGATCACTCTGGATGAACTGCAGAGATCTACAGCTGAGGTGGGAGACTCTGTCCATAGGACAACAATCAGTCGTATACTGCACAAATCTGCCCTTTATGGAAGAGTGGCAAGAAGAAAGCCATTTCTTAAAGATATTCATAAAAAGAGTTGTTTAAAGTTTGCCACAAGTCACCTGGGAGACACCAAACATGTGGAAGAAGGTGCTCTGGTCAGATGAAACCAAAATCAAACTTTTTGGCAACAATGCAAAACGCTATGTATTCTGGAAGAAAACCTGATGGAGTCTGCAAAAGACCTGAGATTGGGACAGAGATTTGTCTTCCAACAAGACAATGATCCAAAACATAAAGCAAAATCTACAATGGAATGGTTCACAAATAAACATATCCAGGTGTTAGAATGGCCAAGTCAAAGTCCAGACCTGAATCCAATCGATAATCTGTGGAAAGAACTGAAAACTTCTGAACCTGAGACTGAGCTCGAGCTGTTTTGCAAGGAGGAATGGGCAAATATTTCAGTCTCTCGATGTGCATAACTGATAGAGACATACCCCAAGCGACTTACAGCTGTAATCGCAGCAAAAGGTGGAGCTACAAAGTATTAACTTAAGGGGGCTGAATAATTTTGCACACCCAATTTTTCTGTTTTTTATTTGTTAAAAAAGTTTAAAATATCCAATAAATTTCGTTCCACTTCATGATTGTGTCAAAATTACAGTTTTATATCTTTATGTTTGAAGCCTGAAATGTGGCAAAAGGTCAAAAAGTTTAAGGGGGCCGAATACTTTCGCAATGCACTGTACTCATCCTGGGGCTGTGTATGTGCAGTTTGGGGGGCTGGCTATGATATTTGGGGTTAGTTTACATTTTCATTTTTTCTTAAAAGTAAAAATGCCCCTTTAAAGTTTTATTTTCATATTGTGGCGCTATGGCTGCGACAAATTCTAACATAAATGTCACCATAACGTTATCAATAAAATATGTGTTTTATTTAGTAGTAAATAGGTTTTTGGAAGTTGCACAGGTAATACATGTCCCTGACGGGCCCCACAGATTTGTCGCAGGTTCTCTTCCCTTGTGGGTGTAAAGGCAGCCAGGCACATAGCAGCTCCAATAGTCTCACAACTCAAGGACTAGGCTGGGAATGTCTTTTCAATATTCAATACTTGTTAAACTTGGGTGGGGTGGAAGGTTGGCTTTAGGATACTCCAAATTTAGTGCATTAAGTAAGCAGAGGACACTCTTTGCTTTGTCTACACCAGGGATCTCCAAACTACGGCCCTCCAGCTGCTGTGGAACTACACGTCCTATGAGGCATTGTAAAACTCTGACATTCACAGACATGACTAGGCACAATGGGAATTGTAGTTTCTGAACAACTTTAGGGCCATAGTTTGGAGACCCCTGGTCTACACCCTCCAGGACAGCTCTTTTCTTGGTAGACCAGAGGAGAACAAGCAACCCTATTGCTCTGAGTAAAGGAACAGTCCCAAATAAGCAACACTGGAGCAGATGTCCAAAGGCTTAAAGTAGCAACAGACACAAGGATCACGCATTCACAATGTTCCCGCGTACTTAGATACCTGAGGTATATCAGATATCTCCATAACAGTGTCCCCATACATCAGGTGTCATCATTCACCAGTTGCCCCATACATTAGATGTTCCCATCACAGTGTCCTCAAACATCAGGTGTCCCCCATTACCGTGTCCCCAAACATCAGGTGTCCCCCATACATGAGAAGTACCCATACATCAGATGTTCCCCACCACGGTGTTCCCATATACTGTATCAGGTGTCCCCCATCACAGTTTTCCCATACAGCGGAGTTGTGCCCCCCCCCCCCACACTTCCCTTCCCTCTTGTACCTACAGCCACCTGCAGTTAGGTCAGCTCCCCCTTCCTCTCCCGAGTTCTCAGTCAAATTGCAGCTCTCTTCTGCTTTCTGCATGAGGGAGGAGAAAGCTGAACCCTTACATAGTTACATAGTTAGTGAGGTTGAAAAAAGACATCAGTCTATCCAGTTCAACCTATGATGTGTGTGTGTGTTTGCTGTTAACCGTACATTGTATACCCCTGTATGTTGTACATTGTATACCCCTGTATGTTGTGGTCTTTAAGGTGCCCATCTAATAGTTTTTTGAAACTATCGATGCTCCCTGCTGATACCACTGCTTGTGGAAGAGAATTCCTCATCCTTACTGCTCTTACAGTGAAGAACCCCCTACGTATTTTAAGGTTAAACCGCCTTTCCTCTAGTTTTAGTGAGTGGCCACGTGTCTTATTGTATTCCCTTTCTCTGAATAGTTTGTTCCTTATGCTAGGGTCGCCAGTACAGTATTTGTACATTGATATCATATCCCCTCTCAATCGTCTCTTCTCAAGAGAGAATAAGTTCAGTGCTTGTAGTCTTTCCTCATAGCTGATGTCCTCCATTCCCCTAATTATTTTTGTTGCCCTTCTCTGAACTCTCTCCAGTTCCAGCACATCCTTCCTGAGGACCGGTGCCCAGAACTGGACAGCATACTCCAGATGTGGCCTGACCAGAGTCTTGTAGAGTGGGAGAATAATCCTCTCTCCTGCTTAAGCTGGCTGCTGCTCCTTCTTCAGTTACTCCTGTCAAAGAAGAGTGTCAACAGTGGTCAGATTGCCAGTGAACCCCCAATACAGCTCACTTTGATCATGGGCCCCCCATACACCCTGGGCAGTGCCCAGGTATGCCCATTAATTAAGACAGCCTGGATACCTCTATCCAATACTGGCTAGACACCACTCCTGTGGACCTCTAGCCCAGACCCTCAGTAAACCCCCTTAGAATTGGCTCCAGCTCCTTTCAAACAGTAGTCCCCCCAGCTCTCCCCGAGTTAGGATCTTGATGAGCTCCGACAGACGTCAACCACTCTGTCCAGAAGGGAAGCAGCCGTTCAGACTGGGGTCTTCTCTGTCTGGAAAAGAATCCTGTGGATCCAGCAGGCCCCAGACTATTTATTCACTCCTCAGGGATTGGCTGAGACCACATGAATATTCAGGCCTCTTCAAACCCACTACATTCTAGAATACACTTGAAGACAGGGGGAGGCAGTTGAGCCTGCAAGACCAGAACAGCCACAAATAATCACACACTGATTATAGAGGCACTACATTTCCCTGAACCTCTCCAGCAATCTATTATAGGAGGGTGCTACATACATGTAGCACTGCCCCCATGGGAGCTGCTGAGAATGGATTCCCCTGGGTTACCAATAGCAACAGTCTGTAAAATATCCTCACTTTAACACTTGGTTCAGTCAATGAACAGTCCAGGGGAGTTGGTTTTTGCTTTTATTTTACAGTGGGATGGGAGAAGGAATGAGTGGGATACTCCCAAATATGAACTATGCACAATCTTGAGGACAACTAGCTGCAGTGTGCTTCACCTTATCACTGAAGTGAAGATAGATAATGTGTTCCTGCTTGAATTAATCTTCAGGGTTCTAACTTGGCACCCCCTTTCTCACTTGCTGTGTGTGCTGACACCTGTCCACTGAGTCTCCACTGGAGTGGTCCCCTTCCTGGGCAGACCCCCGGCAAGCTTCCCGGTACCCCTGACACTGTTTTTCCCAAGGTTGCTCTGCCTCCAACCCCGGTGTCTCATCTAAAGTCCCAAAACTGCCCAAATTTTCTATGAGTGGGATACTCTAACTAGTAACTATGCACAACTTGAGGACAACTAACTGTAGTGTATGCGGCAAGGCCGCTGCTTCACTTTGCCACTGAGGTGAAGATTTAAATGATGAACTGTACTTCAAGCTTCTCTTCATTGTCAAACTTGGCACCCCCTTTCTTACTGTCTTTGTGCGTTGTCTCTTGTCCACTGACTCTCCCTGGAGAGGTCCCCTTCCTGGGCAAACCCATGGCAAGCTCCCTGGTACTCACGGACACTGTTTTTAACAGAAATCTCTGCCACTTGCTCCACCGTCAGTTTCTCCTGGACCTCACAGCTCAGCCCCACACTTCTGGCCCACTAGGCTGACTGCCTGTGACCACTTTCCACTCTTACAGGAGGAGAGACAGCCGTCACCCTCCTCCCAGGACCTGGCTTCCCCCCGCCCAAAGACATCCTGTCACATGTGCCCTTGGCTTTTATGACCAATCCCAGGATGCACCACTGTTGTTCCCTCCCACTGGGACAGCCACAAAAGCCTGTGTGTCAGTGGCTGGGTTTCCTCCACTGCCCAACAGGCTCCCCTATTGGATACAGTTGGGGCACTCCCTCAGAACAAGTGAATCACACCTGGACACATGTAACAGGCCTAACTAGAAATCCTGCTCCCTGGTAAGCAGAAGAACAATCCAATGCTTTTACCTATCACCTGACTAGGAGGGTGCAAATACAGTAACTGGCTTTCATTATTTTGGGGGGTCTTTGCTTTATAGCAGTTTAAAATAAGCAATATTCTTTTTTTTTTTTTGCTTGCAACTGGCCCATCTGGTATTTGCACTTTTTTTTTACTTTTTCTTTTTATAATACCATAGATGTTTTTTTTCTGCTCCATTGTTTTTGGAGCTGATCCCAGCAGGAGGTGATCCTGAGCCTTCCAGTCCATCTGACAGACTGATCAGTGGGGCGGTGTTCTGACTGCTGAGCAAGTTAGCGGGGTGCCTTTATCAATCTACTTCAGGTGGACAATTAAAAAGCCTCTTAATGCGTTGGGATCTACAGATCTAGTGAGTGATTTCTATGATCTCTACTAACACAACGGTGAAGTCGCAAATTCATGACTCTACAGGTTCTCTACATGGGAAGTTTTGCTGCGATTTTTGTAGGTTACATTAGTGGAAAAATTATTTTAAGGCCTCTTTCACACGGCAGCTCCGTTTTTTTATCTCCGCTCCGGCACTTTTTTTTTTTCTTTTTCACGGACACGGATGACACTTGTGTCATCCGGTCCGTATGTCCGCATATCATCCCATCCGTTTGCGGGTGATATACGGACATGATGTATGTCTATGGGGATTGCGGATGTCAGCGGATGACACCTCTGACATCCGATTTTGCACCCGTTCCGTTTCTTTAAATGGAAGAAAAATAGGGTTCTGCTCCGTTCTAAAAAACGGAACAGAACTGAAAGGACGCAAATCGAATGTCATCCGCAATCCCATTGACATGCATTATGTCCTTATATCATCCGCAAACGGATGGGGTGATATACGGACATATGGACCGCCCGTGTGAAAGAGACCTTAATGATTTCTCTTTTATTTCTATTATCTTTTTATTTCTCTTTGATGTGGAAGCAGGGGTGTAAATAATTTCCTGGGGGAATAATCAGCCTTGGGCACCCAGAGAGTAATGATTAGGCGGAGCAGGCAACATGCCGCAACAAATTCTGGGCAATGGGTGTGCCCAAAATTGCAATAACAGTGGGCTTAACATTTGAGCCTACTTGCTGTGTACATGCTAAGATATGGCACAATCCTTGCACCCAAAAATAATATGCTTTAGTTATTGTGCCACAAGGGAGAGTCTAACAGACAGGCAAAAACCTCAGCACAATTATTTGTTAAAAAAAAAAGAGATTCTTTCATTACATATGTTTTTTGCGCAGAAGAACTTCATGACTACCTAGTAACCAGTAACTGTTGTACAATGAAAAAAGGGCAGGGGTCCGAGGTACACTATATTACCAAAAGTATTGGGATGCCTGCATTTACACCCACATGAACTTTAATGGCATCCCAGTCTTAGTCCATAGGGTTCAATATTGAGTTGGCCTACCCTTTGCAGCTATAACAGCTTCAACTCTTCTGGGAAGGCTGTCCACAAGGTTTAGGAGTGTGTCAATGGGAATGTTTGACCATTCTTCCAGAAGAACATTTGTGAGGTCAGGCACTGATGTTGGATGAGAAGGCCTGGTTCCCAGTCTCTGCTATAATTTATCCTAAAGGTGTTCTATCCGGCTGAGGTCAGTACTCTGTGCAGGCCAGTCAAGTTACTCCACCTCAAACTTGCTCATCCATGTCTTTATGGACCTTGCTTTGTGCACTGATGCTCAGTCATGTTGGAACAAGGAGGGGCCATCCCCAAATTGTTCCCACAAAGTTGGGAGCATGAAATTGTCCAAAATGTCTTGGTATGCTGACGCCTTAAGAGTTCCCTTCACTAGAACTAAGGGGCCAAGCCCAACCCCTGAGAAACAACCCCACATCATAACCCCCCCTCCACCAAATTATTTAGACCAGTGCACAAAGCAAGGGTCCCAACCTCAACCTGATAGAACACCTTTGGGATGAAATAGAGGGCAGACTTCGAGCCAGGCTTTTTTATTCAACATCAATGCCTGACCTCTTGGCCCGGGGATATTTTCTTGGCACACTTTGGGCTCCTTGGTACCAAATGAGCATTATTTAAATGCCCCAACCCACCTGAGTATTGTAGCTGACCATGTCCATCCCTTTATGATTACAGTGTCCCCATCTTCTGATGGCTCCTTCCAGCAGGATAATGCACCATGTCACAAAGCTCCAATCATCTCACCACTGGTTTCTTCACCATGACAATGAGGTCACTGTACCCCAATGGCCTCCACACTCCCCACATCTCATGCAATAGAGCACCTTTAGGATGTGGTGAAAAGTGTAATGGTGTGGGGGATATTTTCTTGGCACACTTTGGGCTCCTTAGTACCAATTGAGCAGGATTTAAACCCCACAGCCTACCTGAGTATTGTTGCTGACCATGTCCATCCCTTTATGACTACAGTGTCCCCATCTTCTGATGGCTCCTTCCAGCAGGATAATACACCATATCACAAAGCTCCAATCATCTCACCACTGGTTTCTTCACCATGACAATGATGTCACTGTCCTCCAATGGCCTCCACACTCTCCACATCTCATCCAATAGAGCACCTTTGGGATGTGGTGGAACGGGAGATTGGCATCATGGATGTGCAGCCAACAAATCTGCAGCAACTGCGTTATGCTATCATGTCACTATGGACCAAAATCTCAGAGGAATGTTTCCAACACCTTGTTGTATCTATGCCATGAAGAATAAAAGGCAGTTCTGAAGGCAAAAAGGGTTCCAACCCGGTACTAGCAAGGTGTACCTAATGGAGGGGGGGAGGGAAAGGTATCTGGCGCTGCCTGAAAAAAGTGTGTGTAAATTACCCAATATAGGTTTACAGATAAAAATAAAAAGCAAAAAAAATGGTGACACACATCATAGACAATAAATTATATAACGATACAAATGTGCTCCACTCACCAGATAAAGATACTCCTACGGGGGTAATAAGCGTAGTATAACTCAATGGCAAATTCCCATCAGAGGCATCACTGCTCAGTGGTCAATTCTCATCAGATCAGAGCAGCCTGCTCCTGATGACGTCAACTGACAAAACGCATAGAGCATCATTCCGTCACTTCTGCTTTCTGGTTGAACCGCATTTCGGGTAATTGGAACACATAGTGTCCTGGAAGTGGACTGCGATCTAGGAATTGAGCGGATACACACTATTATCATTGCCTGCCTATGATCTACTTATGTTTGTGAGTATTTTTGCTTTTATATAATAAAAACATTTATAGCAATACTTCACTATCTGAGCCCTTTCCTCCCTATCTATGGTTAGAACTCCCATTTATATACATTGATGCCATGGATAGTACCCACGAGTATTACTATATCCAATACCTAAGAGGAAAGAAGGGATTTGATGCCTATATATCCATTATGATGCCTATGATCTGATGTGAATTGCCATTGAGTGATGATGCCCGTGATCTGATGAGAATTGACCACTGAGCAGTGATGCCTCTGATGGGAATTTGCCATTGAGTTATACTACGCTTATTACCCCCGTAGGGGTATCTTTATCTGGTGAGTGCGGCCTTTACTGGGAGGGGAAGCACATTTGTATCCTCACCTGCACGCGTGACCTTTTGGATTATTTCAAGATCTGCCAGATTTTGGGACTCCGGTCAAATAATAATTTTTTTCACTGCCATGGACTATTGTTCTGAGTGCATTGGTCACCTCGGCACTAAGTCACTTTTTATTTATATTTTTTATACATTTTATACATTTGTACACCTATACTGTTATAAGTGCACTTGGCCACTTTTCCACTTTAGTCACCTTATAACATTTATATGTGTGACGTTTCACCTAGTCACCTTATTTATATTTGTTTCTATTGCATTATTGGAATATATTCTATTTATTGAGCATTGGTCTACTGCTCACAGTATATTTTTCACCGATTTGCACATCGCAACGTTTTCTGGTTCATCTAATTATTTTCTCATCGTACCAACATGCACTTTGTGCACCATGTCACTTTAACCTCCTTGACAGTATTCCCGAGTGTGGCTCGGGGTGGAATTTCAGTGCCATTAGAGGTAACCCCGAGTCACACTCGGAGCACCTCCTGGGAGCATCGCTGGATCCTGGTAGGGGGTACTTACCTTGTCCCTGGGATCCCGCGATGTGTCCCTGTAGCATACAGCAGCCGGATATTCCGCCTGATGCTGTGAGCCTCGGCTTCCGTCTCCTGCGAGCGCCAGGTCGCGTTGCAGGGGGGTGGAAATGGCGGCAAATTTGAAAAGTAAAACACACAAACACACTGATATATTGTAATCCTATTGGATTACACTACTAAATAAAATAAATTGACATTAGTTTGCCCCCAGTGCCCTTGATTGCAGTTTTACACATTTATGTTTATATATATATATATGTATTGTGGGGATTAGCTCGGTGGCGGGTATGGATGACCCCTTTGGGGGGTGCGTTTACACAGGGATATAGCCGAGAAGTGGTTGCAAACAACAGTTTGTTTTATTCTTGCAGTTTACTTCACACAAGTGCAAGCCTCAAAAACATCAAAATAAAAATAAAACACAAAATAAATCCTTGCCACTGTGGGCGGCTACCTTCTCACATACAGGAACCTACCTACGGAGTCTGTCTCCAACCTACTGTTGGGCAAACTTTGCTGATCCTACAGCAGACACTCATATGTCCATGTTTTTTCTCTTCACACAACAAATGTCCATTGAACATGTCCCTTTTCTCTTCACATAGAACACATTCCTTTGTTTTTCTCTTCACGTAGCAACCATTCCTTTGCTTGTCTCTTCACATAGCAAACAGTTCATTTATTTATTTCCACATAGAAACAATCCCAGACCTCACCTTGAGTAGTCTTCAGTCTTAATTCATTTTCCCTTCACACAGGAAATGTCGATTGGTTTCTTTTCACATAGAGACAATCCAAGACCTCACCTTGAGTAGTCTTCACACTTTTTACCCTCCTCAGCGCACATCGCTTCAGGAGGTCTTCCCCTCCCATGCTCACACAGCTTCAGGGGGCACCCATCTGACTGTCCTCCTCTACCCACACGGCGTCAGGAGGCAGCAATCCTTCTCCTATGCTCACACACCGTCGGGAGGCACACATCTGACTGTCCTCCTCTCCCCAGCTCACACAGCGTCAGGAGGCAGCAATCCTTAGACTTCCTCTGGACAAATTATAGAGGCCTTAATTGCCTCATTCTGAATAGCTGCAGTCTGTTCAACGTCCTTAGACAGTTCTGGCTACCTCTGCAGCCGACACCCTATAGTAATTGGTGAATTTTCGAAACCAGGTGGAAATGTATCTCCTGTCTGTGACTACATCCACAGATTTACCTGACTTCCTGTCACATACCCCCCCCCCCCCCTCTTGTTTCAACCCTAGGGTTGGGACACAGATTTCCAGGCACGCATGTGTCAGGCACTGCTCTTGACTCTTGTCCCTCATCTCATATACACATTCTTCAACTGCATTTTTGGCATCATTTCGCTCCTTCTCAAGTTTGTCCTGCATAACCGTCTGTCCTATCCACCAAGGAGGACCGTGATCCATAGGCAACTCAATTGTGCTAGTCTTAAAGTCTTCAACATTCTTGAGCCGCCTCTCTCTGCAATCAATAAATGATTTCCACAAAACTTTGAGAATCTCTGCTTCACTTAGCTTTGTTCTAAGTAAAATCTGTACTTTTTGTAATGGACCTGTTTTGTCTTGATCCACGCTGGCTGCTCCCACTACTGTTTCTTTTATGAGCTTAGCTTGCTCTAAGATGCTGTGCAGAGGGCCTTCCATTTGCGACAACAGGTGGTCACACATTTCTTCAAAGTGACCCCTGTTCCTTTTTCCAGAGACATCATCAACTTTCCTTCCACCAACATATGGGTCAAGGGCAACAACACAGTCTATTACAGATTTCTTCAATGCACTTTCTGCTATTGCATTACTTTTCCCTTGTAGCTCCTTTAGTATTTCCTTGCTTTGGTTGAATTGCATCTCTGCTGAACTATTTGACCGCTCAAGGTCACCTAGTTCCTTTTCTTTATCTGAACTCCACATGGAATGTATCTCAACATCACGATCAAACTTCTGCCACCTGTCTTTCACCAGTTCCATTTTGGAAATATTGCCTGAAAGGCACTTATTAATTTGCTTCACATTTTCACCAACAGCCTTAGTTTTCTCCACTAGGTGGCGTTTAAGCAACATGTCATCAAATTTCTGATGCTCACTCAGGACAGACCCCAAAACACTGATCCTTTTATAAACGGCATCAGGCACACTATCCCCTCTTTGGGACAGATCCTCTGTTGCCTGTAATTCCTCTTCATGTTCCTGCAACGGAATCTTCATCTCTTCTACTTGCTGTTCTAAGGCTCGCTTAGACTTTTTTAGCTCATGAACGCTTTTCCCAACATCATCCTTGGAGCTGACCAAATCTTCCATCTCTGTACACAGCTGTTTGTTAACTCTTTCTAGTTCAACCTTACACTCTAGAGCTTCCTCCAAGGAGCGAGCCAAGAACAGGGCTTTGCTCTCTTTATCACGCTCCTCTGCTTCTGCGCGGTCGCGTTCTTCTGCATATTTTGCAGACACAGTCTTCTCCTCACCAAACATCTGATCAAACTTCTTTTTCACATTTTCAACATTCTCTAATGAACCAACGCTTTCTTCCATGCGTTTTTTCATATCCGCTATCTGAGCTTGCAGTGTTGCGACTTGCTCTGATAGGTTTTTCTTTGCTTCCTCCTCCTCTTTTAATTGTTCCAGGACACCATTTTTCTCATCTTCCATTTGTTTGAGCTTTGTGCTAAAACTCAGCCTTTGACACCTCTCTTCCTGTAAGAGTTCCTGACTGTCTTGCAGCTGCGATTCCAAGATAGAGAAATCTTTGGCAATTTCTCTAGATTTGCTGTCTGCTTGAGAAAGCTGATTTGTGACATTGTCCAACTCAACCTGCAGTCGGTTTGCCTTCTCTGACAGCTTAACACACAATCGGTCACCTTCTGACACTTTGACTTGCAAATTCCAGAAGCTGTGCCTCTACTTTTTCCCTCTTGTGTTCAGAATCTCCTTTTCCCTGCATAAGAGCCTTCACCTCATTGGCTAGTTTCTGGGAATGAGACTGTAATTCTGCCACACAGGCTTCTTTCTTCTTTAGTTGCTGCTGGACACGTTGGGCTTCATCTTTCCAACTTTCACAGTCAGTACGTAATTCATCTACCACATTGCTCAAAGTAGTTAGCTCATACACAGTACTCAGTAATTTAGCCTCTCTCTCGTTTTTCTCCTTGTAGCTGAGAGACAATGTCGTTTTCAGAGCGACATTCTGTTCCTGCGCATCCTGCAGGTCTCTTTTTGTAGCTTCTAAAGACTGAAGACTTTTTTTCAGCTGATTACGCAACTCCAACATTTCACCCATACTTTGCTTCTGCAAAGTCTTAACTTCAATTTCCTTCTCCATGAGGATGGAATCTTTCTCCATTATAGACTCTCTACGTTTTTGTAACTCGGAAAAAAGAAGAGCAGTGGATTCTTCCCACTGTAACACCTGAGCCTGCAAGTTTCTATGCTCCATCCTAAGCAACTCCAGGGCTTGTTCCTTTTCTTCCATTTTCCGTTTCAAGGCATCCAACTCAGCCCTGCACAAATACTCGGTTTCCTCCAAACCGATGGCCTCCATTGGCTGCTGGCGTCTCTGTTTCCAGCCTGCATTTGTCTGCTGTTTAGCTGCAAAGCTCCGTTGTTTCAGCATCTCCCCCATTTTGGGTTTACTTTTCATCTGAGAACACTGCGTCTCCAAAACTGTTTCATTTGCACCAGTGTTGCTAGGAACAACAACCTTTCTCTTTAGCAGACTCTGTTCAGGCATGGATGGGGCTCGTTCCTGCGGTAATATCCAGTCCATCCATAGAATTCGGTCTCTCATTTTAGCTATCTTTGCATCTTTCAGGCGCTTTGACCGCCCCATCTTCAATAACTCCACAATAAATTTTTCACAGTCCAGCAAAAAATTTTGAGACCACTGTCTCTTTAAAGCAAGTAGCTTTTCTCTCTCTTGCAGGATCTCCTTTCCTGCACACACAAATTGTTCAGTTTCATGCACCAGACAAAGTTCATCAAAAATTTTGAGACCACTGTCTCTTTAAAACAAATAGTTTTTCTCTCTTTCAGGATCTTCTCTCCCGCACACACAGATTGTGCAATCTCATGCACCAGACAAAGTTCATAGAACAGATGAACTTCTTTGCAGGGATCTCTGCTTCTGCCCAATGCATACCTCCACCATATTGTGGGAGATTTGCTCGGTGGCGGGTATGGATGACCCCTTTGGGGGGTGCGTTTACACAGGGAGATAGCCGAGAAGTGGTTGCAAACAACAGTTTGTTTTATTCTTGCAATTTACTTCAAACAAGTGCAAGCCTCAAAAACATCAAAATAAAAATAAAACAAAAAAAAAATAAAAAAATAAAAACACAAAATAAATCCTTGCCTCTGTGGGCGGCTACCTTCTCACACACAGGAACCTACCTAAGGAGTCTGTCTCCAACCTACTGTTGGGCAAACTTTGCTGATCCTACAGCAGACACTCAATAGTCCATGTTTTTTCTCTTCACACAACAAATGTCCATTGAACATGTCCCTTTTCTCTTCACATAGAACACATTCCCTTGTTTGTCTCTTCACATAGCAACCATTCCTTTGCTTGTCTCTTTACATAGCAAACAGTTCATTTATTTTTTTTCACATAGAGACAATC
The DNA here is from genome assembly GCF_965119305.1 of Pelophylax lessonae. Classification (NCBI taxonomy): domain Eukaryota; kingdom Metazoa; phylum Chordata; class Amphibia; order Anura; family Ranidae; genus Pelophylax; species Pelophylax lessonae. The sequence continues at coordinate 318,090,166 of NC_138773.1, forward strand.
CAAGACCTCACCTTGAGTAGTCTTCACACTTTTTACTCTCCTCAGCGCACATCGCTTCAGGAGGTCTTCCCCTCCCATGCTCACACAGCTTCAGGGGGCACCCATCTGACTGTCCTCCTCTACCCACACGGGGTCAGGAGGCAGCAATCCTTCTCCCATGCTCACACAGCGTCGGGAGGCACACATCTGACTGTCCTCCTCTCCCCAGCTCACACAGCGTCAAGAGGCAGCAATCCATAGACTTCCTCTGGACAAATTATAGAGGCCTTAATTGCCTCATTCTGAATAGCTGCAGTCTGTTCAACGTCCTTAGACAGTTCTGGCTACCTCTGCAGCCGACACCCTATAGTAATTGGTGAATTTTCTAAACCAGGTGGAAATGTATCTCCTGTCTGTGACTACATCCACAGATTTACCTGACTTCCTGTCACAGTATGTATGTATATACTTATACATATATTATGTATATATGTATGTATATATATATATATATATATATACACATACATACATGTATATGTGTGTAGATAGATAGATAGATAGATAGATAGATAGATAGATAGATAGATAGATAGATAGATAGATAGATAGATAGATAGATAGATAGATAGATAGATAGATAGATAGATAGATAGATAGGTAGGTAGGTAGATAGATAGATAGATAGATAGATAGATAGATAGATAGATAGATAGATAGATAGATAGATAGATAGATAGATAGATAGATAGATAGATAGATAGATAGATAGACTTTAACTTATTTATAGTTATTTATTATATTATAATTTATGATTTTGTGTTTCAAACTTTATCATACCCGAGATGTTATAAAGAAGAACGCAGAGTAAAAAAAATCATATGTAAATAGTTGGTTTGGGCTGCTCATTCTTAAGAATTACATGCAAAATAATTGTACCGCTTTCAGCACCTAAAATCGGAAAGAATCATACCGCCAGGGAGGTTAATGTGTCACGTGATATAATTTATTGTCTATGATTTGTGTCACCATATTTATTGCTTTTTATTTTTATCTGTAAACCTATATTGGGTAATTTACACACACTTGTTTCATGTAGCGCCAGATACCCCCCTCCCCCCCTCCATTTATTCTATATAACCCCACCAGGGACTATATATTGAAGGTAGGCTGCAGCCAGATTAGTTTATCAACAGCGTGGATTTTTTGCTTTTTCAAGGTGTACCTAATAAAGTGGCCGGTAAGCAGAGATGTATAGTAACTAAGTAGAACTACTTCACTACTGTACTTAAGTACCGAAAGGCGGTATCTGTACTTTCCTAGAGTAGAATTTTTTTCTCCTACTTCCACTTTTACTTCACTACATTTTTTCAATGATTTCAATACTTCTACTCCGATATTTTTTTTTTTTGTGCTGCATAGTTACTCGTTACAATTATATAAATTACCACTGCCAGAACATTACAGTAAACCCCCCTCCATTGCGGGGGTTACGTTCCGGACCCAGCCGCGAAAAGTGAAAATCCGCAAAATAGAAAAACCCTATTAAAATGCATTGTAGGCAGTTTTTTTTACTGTCACTGTACGTGTAAAAGCATTTTAAGGTCTTTAAACACACTTTTAAAACAATAGAAACTCATTTAAACACATAAAAGATACTGAGAGACATAGCAAGAGCTATGGAAAACACAAAAATATTTCATTTTTAATGATTTATATAGTAAAATAACATTACAAAAAAAAAACGCAATATACCGGGACCGCAAAAACTGAACCGCGATGGAGCGGGGGTTTACTGTAGATGGCAAGTTTCATGAAGCTCAAAACATGTGTATTATCAGCGCATACGAAAATAAATGCTACTGTATGTATAAATAAAAGCTGCATTTGAAATAATAAAAAACAATATGATGTTCAAACTTTTGACTTCTTTCTTTAATAACTACATAACACAGTACTTGTACTTTTACTTTCAGTACTTGAGTAGCAAAATTTTTAAAACTACTTGCAATACTTTAGTACAAAAAATGTTGAATACTTTAGTACTTCTACTCAAGTCACTTTTTGATCGCGCACTTCCACTTCTACTCAAGTCACTTTTTGATCGAGCACTTGTACTTTTACTCAAGTATGGGTTTCAAGTACTTTATACAACTCTGCCGGTAAGTGTATATACAATATATATATATATATATATATATATTAGTTTTCCACTTTAAGTGAAGGTAAGCTGGCAGATTGGTGCTCTTTCCCTGACATCACCAGCACTGTTAATGACTTTTGTTTATTGCCTGGAGCTGCCCTTTAAAAAACATGTTTATACAGTTTAATCTTCTTTACACAATCATTTAGTCAATGTGTATAAACAGGATTTGAAGCTTATGTGACAACTAATTACAATTCTCATCATTGTAATCTTGTTAATGATTATGATGCGGGGCGATAAAAGGCTGAATGCGTTGTTTAAAGTTAATGAATCCGCAAACCTTGTGTTGTGTTTATTAGAATGTAAAGAGGAACTAGAATGAAAAATATGTTTGGTGATGGAGATGCCATGGGGGGTGTTTAGAGAATCCAATTCTTTGTGATTGGAAATAAAACATACATGTCCGATTTTATTGTATATTTTGTTTACCAAATGGCATCTGCAGTCTGCCTATTATTATTCTCAGGGCTGTACAAATGAAAATGGATTTTCCAGGTGAGTGCTGTGTAGTGACTGCGCTTCACTGCTCCTTTCTGCAGGTCCATGGGTCAGGTCTGATCTTTCTACAAACAATAGACTTACCACTGATATAATGATTAATATTTGATTAAAGAAAAAAAAAAAAAATATATATATATATATAGTCCACATGAGAGGCAAACAGCACAAAAATACTCTTGCAGGTGCCAGCAATCAGGCCATATATTAGAAAAAAGTCCAGGATTGCTGCACACTATAATTATTAAAAAAAAAAAAAAAATATATATATATATATATATATATATATATATATATATATATATATATATATATATATATATATATGAATATAGGTATTTGAAAGTTCCAGATACAACAGTTTCGGGCTATAACAAAATGCTCACGTCCTTCCTCAGGTAGGAAAAGTTATCGCATCTACAAACTAGAGGAAAGATTTATTTAATTTTTTTTTTTTTTTTTTATCAATAAAGGCCAATTTGTATTCTGCTACATATTTTTGGTAAAAAAAAAAAAAAAAATTAAAAAAGCGTATTTTAATTGGTTTGCACAAAAGTTATCACGTCTACAAACTAGGGGATCGATTTTTGGACTTTTTATTTTTTTTCTTTTTTTACTAGTAACGGCGGCGATCTGCAATTTTTAGCGGGACTGCGACATTGCGGCGGACAGATCAGACCCCTAACTGCCATTTGGGCACAACAATTATTATTATTATTATTATACAGGATTTATATAGCGCCAACAGTTTGCGCAGCGCTTTACAATGTGAAGGAAGACAATACAGTTACAATACAGTTCAAAACAGGAGGAACTAGAGGGCCCTGCTCGTTAGAGCTTACAATCTAGAAGGGAGGGTCAAGTGAAACAAAAGGCAATAACCGTGGGGGATGGGTTGATGGAGAAAAAGGAGGTGAGACTGGGCCCGGGGCAGCTGCCCCTTTTGCCTATCTGTTCCTCCCTGTGTTCGTCACTGACAAAACAGCGGTCTGCCCTGTTTACATCGGCAGACCGCCGTTCTGTCTCCACGGGGAGCGATCGCGGCTGCCAAGGCGGACTGCGCCCTGAGCCCACCCTGTTGTGTGACAATATTATCACTATTGTCATATGGATTCTCCTCCTGGCCAATCAGGAAGCGGGTCCTGAGACCCGTTTCCCGATTGGCCGAAAGGAGAAGCCATGCTATTGGCCAAGGAGGAGGAGGTGGGAGGAGACACATGGGAAACCCGACCCATGGAGGAGACTGAGGGGTAAGCCGCCGCTGCCTGCCCTCCACATATCAGTCCAGGGTGAATGAGCCGGCGATGGGGGGTATGGTTTGCAGCCTGGTGTGGTTTGGGGGGGTGGTGGTATGGTGTGGTCCTTCTGCCGCCCACCTGCCCATAGAGCACCAGCTGCCACTGATGGTAGGGATATCTCACTGTTGCCATATCCAAGAAACCTGCAGCTGACCTAGCCCACAAGGTTCCTCTTAGTAAACGAGGTAAAGCAAAAAATACCCAAACATATGCAAGGACAGTAAATAAAAAAAAATAAAAAAAACATTTGCACATGATTGGATGATGGAAGTCAGCAGAGCTTCCCCTCATTTACTAAGCTCTGAAGCAACTGTACCTGCAAAGTGCACAGTCTATTTGCCTTCGGTGAATCAGCCCCAGGATGTCTTGTAAGAAATTAGCATCCTATTTACCTTCAGCATCCAATAGAGAATACGGTACGCTGCGCAGATAAAAAGTGACAGAAAATCCATGGCTCTATCCAGCTGAACACGGGGCTAACAAGCTACCCGCCACACAAATGGTCCCCTATTAACTAAGGTGGTCATATCAATAGGGAAATCAATGCCAGGAAATGATGAGATCATATGGATTGCTGGGAGATTCTCATAGAACATGTGTAAGTACGGGTGATGGGATCTGGAGGATGAAATAACCTGCCACAGGCGTATTCACCATGAAACTCCTCTTAGATGTTAGGAAATACATTGGAATTAGAAAATGGTTCCTGCAGAGTGCTGATTGGTCCTTTTAATCACTGCCATACCGGGCATTTTCACCCTCTTCCTGTCCAGGTCAATTTTCACCTTTTCAGCGCTGTCATGCTTTGAATGACAATTGAGCTGTCATGCAGTGCTGTACTCATATGAACCCCCCACGCGCACACACACACACAAATAGAGCTTTTTTTTTGGTGGTATTTGATCACCACTGGGGTTTACATTTTTTTCTAATCAAAAAAAAAAAAGACCAAACATTTTGAAAAAAAAAAAGTTTTTCTAAATTTCTTTTATAAAATGTAAATAAGTAAGTTTTCTTATTCACTGATGGGCACTGATAGGCAGCACTGATGGGCACTGATACTGTAGACAGCACTGATATTCAGCACTGATGGGCAGTGATATTTAGCACTGATGGGCACTGATGAGTGGTACTGATGGGGCCATAATAGGTGGCACTGATAGACAATGATGCATACTGATGAGGTAGCACTGATGGGCACTGATACTGTAGATGACATTGATATTTAGCACTGATGGGCACCGATAGGTGGCACTGATGAACACTGATAGGTGGCACTGATGGGCATTGATAGGCAGCACTGATGGGCACTGATGAGTGACATTGATGGGCCCTAATGGGTGGCACTGATGGGCACTGATAGGTAGCACTGATGGGCACTGAATGGTGGCACTGATACTGTAGATGGCACTGATATTTAGCACTGATGGGAACTGATAGGTGGCACTGATAAACACTGATAGGTGGCACTGATGGGCATTGATAGGCAGCACTGATGGGCACTGATAGTGGACACTGATTGGCCCTAATGGGTGGCAATGATGGGCAATGATGGGCACTGATAGGCATCACTGATGAGGAGGCACTGACAGGCATTACTGATGCACCCGGATTGCCATCCCTAATGGGCACAGATTGGCATCCCTGGTGGTCATGGGTTGGCATCCCTGGTGGGTACCTGCCTTGATGGGTCTGCACTTATAATGGATGTGTTGATTAACAGCAGAGAGCCGCTGATCGGCTCTCCTCTACCCATGCCTGGTCAGCGTGAATAGAGTAAAAACGCCAATAAACAGCACTTCCTGGTAACAATGTGACCATTTGTGATTGGACACAGCTGATCACATGGTAAAGAGGTAAACCTCTACCTCATAGGCTCTTTACCGAGATTAGAGATGCCGTGTGTCAGAGTGACATACCGCACTACCGATCTCTCTGGAATGATCACAGAGCTCCTTCTATAAAGGTCTCAATGGTCATTTCAGACCATTTAACCCCTTGATCACCCACAGTGTTAACCCCTTCCCTGCCAATGTCATTAGTACAGTAACAGTGCATATTTTTAGCACTAATTACTGTAGTAATGTCACCGGTCCTCCCAAAAGTGTCAAAATGTCAGTTAGGTCTCCGATCTGTCCGCCGCAATGTCACAGTCTCGCAAAAAATCGCAGCTCGCCGCCATTACTAGTTGTCAGAATATTTATACTGCTCTGAATATAACAGTGTCTATTTATGTAAATAAGCAAAGATCTGTAAGGTAGGAGAATCCCAACTTATTTCCACAAATCAATATGTAGCGAATTCTTGTTAATCGATTAATTTATTTTTAAAAGCATATACTGTACCAATCTTAGTGAAAAACAGTCTACAGTAGGGAATATATAAGAATATTTATTCACAAGACATGTATTCACAATAAATGATTAAACTTGAGATGACACAAAAAGATAACTTTACATAAAATACAAACTTAAAAAAATAAATGCAATGTTATATGTAGCTCAATGATGAAAGCAAAAATAAAACAAGATTACCTTTTCCCCAGGTAAAGCATAAACCATAGATAAGTATTCTATATAAACAGACCACAATTGTCTGTGAATTGCGCAGCCGACATTCACTCCACTGCAGTTAGAGCGAGAATAGGCTATGCAAAATGGGAGACTAATACGCTAATATGCGCTAAATCTGATATTCATAAAAATGGATAAAAAAAAAAATCAACTTTTTAGAGAAAAATCTACTATGGTTCATACGGTTGGGATTGTAATCTTATTACCCTTAAATATGAAATATAAAACATATAAGGAAAGAAATAAACAATTGTTAAATAATAATCAAATAAACAGCAAGGTATATTTACCACACTTAAGATGGCTGCTAGATTAAAATGGTCGATACCAGAGTCCTTAAGATGGCTGCCTTCCCAAGATGGTGGCCAGTTAGGGAGGAGTTTCGTTTGGCGTCCTTCAAAGTTTCAGGTAAATGATGGAGCAAGATGGAGTATGTATAGATGAGTATATGTATGGATGTGAGTAGTGTGAGTGTTGTAGGTGTGATGAATGTTGTCAGTAATGTGTCCTATTACATCTGGGGTCTCCTTTTTATATTGTATTGAACAAAGGACCAGTAAAATTACCATAAGTTAAACCCAGAAGGAGGAACATTATCCCCATTGGTTGGGATTACTTTATCCATTAACTGGTGATGTCATTGGCAACACCCCTACTAATTATCCAATATTTTGGATATTAAAATTAAAGGATAATTTATTTATAGCAAAGAATAATCATAAACACAACGTAAAAACTTGTCCATACTCTCCATATTAGATGGACATAGATGTCCATCTAATATCTCCATCAGGTATCTTGGCAGGGATTGGATCTGGTAAAGCCATTTATAAAGATATATTTTTAATACAATATATATATTTATTAGAAAATACTGAGTTACCCCAAGACTGCATTTAGTAGTAGTCTCCAAAGAGGGCAGTATTGTATTGCTTATTAAATGCAGTATATAGAATAATAATACTATTATTATACTGATAACCTTTGACCTGTCTGGCCAGTGAAAATCCATTAATTACTTGAATTCTGTCAAATACGTCAGACATTTCGGCTAGGATTGGAGGATTTATAACGGTCCTAAAAACTTAAACACAACCTTACATAAACACTCCTTTATATACCTTAAAATGAAGTAATTAGTTCAACTTAAGTAATATTCTTATTTAGCAAGAAAATAAACCCAAAATATGGTATACAGAGCATTTCTAAATATGTATATATTTTACATAATATAATGCCATAATTATTGCTAATATTTTCTCACACATGATTATAATGTATCTTTAAAAATATAGTTTAAATGAGTCTGATGAATACGCTGAACCATTGTCCATTGTAAAATACAGACAGACTGGCACTACCATTATGTCTTATCTGATGAGATGTAAAAAGGCCTCATTATATATGACCAAAGACTTACAAAGATTTTCTGTAGAACTTAAGACTCTGTAAAGACATCTTGTAACAGAACATTTGAACTTTCATTCACCTTCAAACAAGACGTAAGCTGTGCTGTTCAAAATCTCTATATAGAACTGATATACATGGCTTATTAAATAATTCCATTTTTTTTTCTTTTATTTAATCAACCCAATAATCCTGACATAGTAAAAAAAAAAAAAAAAACAATAAAAATGACTTTTGGAAAAAAAAGTCAGTTAGTAGACGCGATAACTTTTGCGCAAACCAATCAAAATATGCTTATTGCATTTTTTTTTTACCAAAAATATGTAGCAGAAATCAAATTGGCCTATAATGTTAAAAAATTTTGATTTTTTATTTTTTTTTTATTGGGAATGTTGAAAGTGAAAAATATTGTTTTTTTTTTTCAGAATTGTCGCTAAAAATAGCGCAAAAAATAAAAATTGCACAGGTGATCAAATACCACCAAAAGAAAGCTCTATTTGTGGGGAAAAAAGGACCTCAATTTTATTTGGGTGCAGCGTCGCACGCCCGTGCAATTGCCAGTTAAAATAACGCATTCGCGAATAACAAAATATGGCCTGATTATTAAGGGGGAAAATCTTCCGGTCCAGAGTAGTTAAAAAAAACACCCTTAGAAATATCATGCAGCCATCACATGTAGATATGACGTGGCTGCCCAGAGGGTGCAGGAGATCAGCAACAAGGAATAAAAAAAAAAAAAAAGTGAAAGCGAGGGATTTATTGTAAAAAAAAATTCAAAACACATGGAGGTTGAGATAAAAAGAAAAGATAGAAAAAGCCACACAGACAGTCCAGCAGACGGACAGCGTCCCCGAGAATTTCAGCTCGCTCATCCCATGTTTATGCATTGCTTAGGCCTATACATTTCCAGCACAGCAATATGTCAGTGACCGAATAAATAATGCAAAAATCAACACGGCTTATTTAAATCTAAGGTAACCTTTTCCTCTGATGAACTGCTGGGGAAAAATAATTGACTCTGTTAAATTTTAATTTAGAAAAAAAAAAAAAGATTGGCTTCCTAACAATCATTTTATTAAATATTTCTCTGTAGATTTCAGATGAGCCAAAATACACTGGATGAACTTTTTGAGTGCCGGGTCTTTTTAAAAAATAATTTTCTTTTAATTTTTTTACACGTGTTAAAATGCACATTTGTTTTTTTTTTGTTCTTTTTTGGTGGAAGATTGATTCCGCTAAAAAACCCCAAAAAATCAAAAATGCACATTTTTATATTTCTGAAAACAGACACCCTAAAAAATAAAATAGTGGCAATTGCATTTTTTTTCCTTTTTTTTTTTTTTATATAACACATGATATTAGCACAACTGTTTATTAAATGCCTTGTTTTCTGTAATAAATTAATTACACACAAACTAAATATATTACCCATTTTTTTTTCTTGTTATAAAATATAAAAGACAAAGTTGTGTAAAGTAAATAGATACCAAACATGTCAAGCTTTAAAGTTGGATACACCCATGAAATAAATTGTGACAAATTTTGATATCTCAAAATTTCCCAAATTTGATACCCCAAAATATTAAGCTTTTTTCCAGGTCATCAGTTAAGTGTAAACTGTGAATGAGGCCCCTGGTATTATTGCTCTTACTCCAGCGTGTGCAGTGATATGTAACATGTGGAATGCAATTGTAGTTTATGTAGCTGCCTATCAAGCCTTAGAATTGTGCGCCTATAAAAGCCCATACAATTATTTAAAAGCACACACAGTTTATCAGCTTAAATTACTGATCTCACTCTGACATATGCTGTGATATCTCTCCTTTGTGGTCCAATTTATGGTGTGATAGGAGTGCTTTTATTTATTTATTTATTTTTTATTGTTACTCATTTTATTATAATTTTTTTTTTTATCACTTTTTTTTTCAACCTTATTACTATCACAAGGGGGCTAACAAGCCCTCTATGTGAAAGCATAGGCAGGTGAGTGATAGGTCTTCTTTATGGAGACATCAGGGTCCCCCCCCCCTTTGTCATATGTTTGCATTTCTGTGTGTAGAGGGGTGATGGAGGTGCTTTTAATTTTTTTTATTACTATTCTTTTTTTTTTTTTGTCATTTTCATTTAATGTGTTTGCATTTGTGTGTGTACATGGGGTGATTGGTGGGGGGGCTTTTATTTTTTTAATTATTTTTATTTTTATTTATTTTATTACAATTTATTTTTGAATCACTTCTTTATTTTAACTTATTTAACGTTGTAGCTATTGCAAATGAGCTTCCCATTTATTGTGTGTTTGCTTTTAACTTTAACTTTTAAATGGAGTTATCAGGGATCTATTAGACCCCCTCCCCCCATTTGTCGTCTGTTTGCATTTGTGTGTGTACAGGGGTGATGGTGTTGCTTTTATTTTTTATTTTTTTTAAACTATCTATATTTTTACAATTTATTCTTGTATCACTTTTTTATTTTTATTGATTTAACTTTATTGCCATCATAAGGGGCTAACAAGCCTCCTATATGATAGCATAGGCGTGTGGTACGTCTTTCTTATGGAGACATCAGGTTTTTATGTATCACTTTTTTTATTTTTATTTATTTAACTTTATTGCTAACTTTATTCAACTGTATTGCTTTTACAAAGGAGCTTCCCATTTATTGTGTATTTGCATTTGTGTGTGTATAGGGGTGATGGAGGTGCTTTTAATTATTTTAAAAATATATATTTTAGTATCACTATTTGAATTTTTTATTTATTTAACTTTATCACTATCACAAGGGGGCTAACAAGCCTCCTATGTGATAGCATAGTCATGTGGCAGAGAGACCCCCCCCCCCTTTGCCCCTTTGTTATGTATTTGCATCTGTGTCTGTACATGGTTAATGGAGGGGGGGGGGGTTGAGAAACTTTTTTTTTTTATCTTAATTTATTTTATTACAATTTATTTTTGTATAACTTTTTCATTTTTTTATTACCTTTATTGCTATTACAAGGGAGCTTCCCATTTATCATGTGTTTGCATTTGTGTGTGTACAGGGGTGACAGAGGTGCTTTTATATATTTTTATTACAATTTATTTTTGTATCACTTTTTTATTTTTTATTTATTTAACTTTATTGCTGTCACAAGGGGCTAACAAGCCTCCTATTTGGTAGCGGTGGTAGGTCCTCTTCATGTAGATATCAGGGATCTATTAGACCCCTCTCCCTCCCCATTTGTCGTGTGTTTGCATTTGTGTATGTACAGGGGTGAGGGTGTTGCTTTTAATTTATTTATTTTTTATCTTTATTTTATTACAATTTATTTTTGTATAACGTTTTCATTTTTTATTTATTTAACTTTATTGCTATTACAAAGGAGTTTCCCATTTATCGTGTGTTTGCATTTTTGTGTGTGTAGAGGGGTGATGGAGGTGCTTTTAATTTTCTTTTTTACAAATTATTTTTGTATCACTTCTTAAATTTTTATTTATTTAACGTTATTGCTATCAGAAGGGGGCTAACAAGCCTCCTGTGTGGTAGCATAGGAGGGTGGTAGGTCCTCTTCATGGAGATATCAGGGATCTATAAGACCCCCCCCAATTAGTTGCGTGCTTGCATTTGTACAGGGGTGATGGAGGTGCTTTTATATATATTTTTTTATTACAATCTATTTTTGTATCACTTTTTAATGTTTTATTTATTTAACTTTATTTCTGTCACAAGGGGGCTAACAAGCCATCTATGTGGTAGCACAGGGTGGTGGTAAGTCCTCTTCATGGAGATATCAGGGATCTATAAGACCCCCCCCCCCCTCCCCATTTGTCATGTGTTTGCATTTGAGTGTGTATAGGGGTGATGGTGTTGCTTTTCATTTTTTTTTTTTTTTTAACTTTATTGCTATGACAAAGGAGCTTCCGATTTATCATCTGTTTGCATTTTTGTGTGCACGGGGGTGATGGAGGTGCTTTTAATTTTTTTTTTTTTTTTTTTATTACAATTTATTTTTGTATCAATGTTTTTTATTTTTTTATTTATTTAACATTATTGCTATCACAAGAGGGCTAACAAGCCTCCTATGTGGTAGCACAGGGGGGTGGTAAGTCCACTTCATGGAGATATCAGGGATCTATTAGACCCCTCCTCATTTGTTGTGCGTTTGCATCTGTGCATGTAAAGGGGTGATGGTGTTGCTTTAAATTTTTTTTTTTTTTTTTTATTTTATTACTATTTATTTTTGTATAAACTTTTAATTTTTTTTTTTATTACTATTTATTTTTGTATAAACTTTTGATTTTTTTTTTTTTATTATTTATGTAACTTTATTGCTATGACAAAGGAGCTTCCCATTTATCATCTGTTTGCATTTGTGTGTGCACGGGGGTGATGGAGGTGCTTTTAATTTTTTTTTATTTATTTATTACAATTTATTTTTGTATCAATGTTTTTTATTTTTGTATTTATTTAACATTATTGCTATCACAAGAGGGCTAACAAGCTTCCTATGGGGTAGCCCGGGGGGTAGTAAGTCCTCTTCATGGAGATATCAGGGATCTATTAGACCCCCTCCCCATTTGTTGTGCGTTTGCATTTGTGCCTGTATAGGGGTGATGGTGTTGCTTTTATTTATTTGTTTAACTTTATTTTATTACTATTTATTTTTGTATAAACTTTGATTTTTTTTTATTTATTTAACTTTATTGCTATTACAAAGGAGCTTCCCATTTATCACCTGTTTGCATTTGTGTGTGTACAGGGGTGACGGTGTTGCTTTTCATTTTTTTTTTTTTTTAACTTTATTTTATTACTATTTATTTTTGTATAAACTTTTGATTTTTTATTTATTTAACTTTATTGCTATTACAAAGGAGCTTCCCATTTATAGTGTGTGCTTGCATTTGTGAGTGTACAGGGGTGATGGGGGGGGCTTTTAATTATTTTATTTATTTATTACAGTTTATAGTACCCCAAACAAATTGTCCGGAACACAGCGTTACTCATCCAGCCAACCTCTGCCTCTCTCGTAGAACATACCTGCTGCTGGGGAGAAGTGCAGTCTGGCCCTTCTCCCTGGAGTCCTTTCAGCTGCTGGAGAGAAGACAGGGTGACTGGGCTCACTCCATCATGCTGTTAGTTGAGGGCAGAGGCCAGCAGCACTCTGCTCTGTTGCCAGCTCTTCTGCTGGGTTGGGGTCATCATTCTGGGGCGCTGTCTGCTGCTGAGAGGGGGAGTCGGCTGTTCCATCTTCCTTACCCTCACCTGGCTGTTGGGACAACCTTTCTCTGGTACTGTCTCCCAGGTGCACAGATCCTGGCTGGGGAGGGAAGACAGTTTCCTCCACTCTGACTGACTGTTGGGGAGGCAGGACGACAACCTCCTCTCCCTTCTCCCCCTTGATCTTTCTCTGCTGCTGGGGAGTGACCGCCACCTTCTTGCACTGGGCCTCCGGAACGGCCGCAGGTGTGGGTGCAGGTGAACAAAACACACTGTTACTGTGCCACATTCCGACTCTTCAGCCAGGATTTCCGGACTGTCAGCTGGTACTCCTGGAAATTCCCAAGCAAAGGGAGCCCAACCCTAGCCCTGAGCAGAGTCTAGCAGCCGTCTGTAGGTGATCTCCAGCTCCCATTCCTGAACGGACAGAAACTCCATACCTTCTAGTGCCCAGAACACTTCCGAGATGTTCTCTTCTCTGTAATCCATAATTTCCTCTAACTGTCACTCCAAATTGCTCCCAAAGTTAGGGTCCCCTGACAGCTTCCCATGCAACAGTCCCAGGCTGCCATAGCCAAGGCCTTCCATTGGGCTGTCCTCCGCTATCCAAGGGCATGCTTGGGATACATGCCACCGGAGGGCTCTATAGATCTCTTCCAAACGCATCTCTGCCCAGACCATCCTTTAAACTCAGCTGTCTGCTCCTTGTGCGGTTTATCTCCCAAAAACAGCTCCCGCAATCCATACTGCAACCAGTACCTTTCCTGGATGGAGGGGAATATTTTTCCCTGGTGTCGCTGCTCACGGGCTATCATTTCCTTCCAGAGTTCCAAATGGATTGAATCATAAAATCCAAGCAGGACCTGCACTGACACTGGTCCCCTCTGTATCTGCATCTCATGCAACCTTCTTCCGAATTCCTGTTCCATGGTGGCTGGTATCTGTACCTCTCCTCTTCTCCTATCCAGACCTTGGATTCTAGTGGAGGTTTATATGTCCCAGACTGCAGGAAGTAACCCACCGCTTGCCACCAATATAATATAACTGCAATCCACAATGCGCTTGCGGTCTTTCGTCAGTATATGGCTTCCTCCAGTCTGAACATAGATATCAGATATTATACAGCCACCCTACATACACAACTAGCTGAAAATAGCTTGTATAAAATCTGGAACATTTATTGAACAAACTCACACCGAATATATACCCCACCAGGTCAGGTGCCTGATTACATTATCATATGCAGATGAAATGGTGTACAGAAATATAATTAACATATCTAAGGAACAACCAACACAAACACTATTCTACTTTCCCTCTATCAACTAATGGATGACAGTGATTTGATTAACCTGAGCTAATTAACTTGCAGACTTGCCGTCATCGAGCTCATGAAGTACAATACACATTATTATAAGTGTAAACACATTCCCACAGTAGACAATAGGTGAGTTAATCAGCACAGTTAACAATGTGTGGAAGACAGGTTGTTGAGCTGATGACATTAGCATCTGCCATGAGTCTGACTGTGCGGAGCAATCCTCTATTGGCAATAGGCAGCTAGGTCTTTAACATGGATCCTAGGCCTAAAGTCCCAGAATATGTGTCTTGGGGAGATGTGGACTTGAATCCAAAGTAACATTACTCCAAGGGGCCCCCCAGCATACACCCAACAAAGAGCAGTGTTCCCTCACAAGCCAGGGCCCAGAGTCAGAAGGCGAGAGGCTAGCCTGCAGCCCCCCCCCCCCCCCAAAAGCCCCTGTCCTAAATGAGTCTGTCACATTTCTCCACCTTCAGAAGGAGACTAACACAGGAAGAGACCCCAGACAGGTTGATTTTGAAGTTAGTCCGTAGTTCCATTTCCCCAATGTCTATATCCACACACTACCCCAAACAAATTGCAGTCCAGTCTGAACATAGATATCAGATACTACAGCCACCCTACATACAAAACTAGCCGAGAATAGCTTGTATAAGACCTGGAACGTTTATTGAACAAACTCACACCGAATGTATACAACACCAGGTCAGGTGCCTGATTACATTATCTTATGCAGATTAAATGGTGTACAGAAATATAATTAACATATCTAAGGAATAACCAACACAAACAGTATTCTACTTTCCCTCTATCAACTAATGGATGACAGTGATTTAATTAACCTGAGCTAATTAACTAGCAGACTTGCCGTCATCGAGCTCATGAAGTACAATACACATTATTATAAGTGTAAACACATTCTCACAGTAGACAATAGGTGAGTTAATCAGCACAATCAACAATGTGTGGAAGACAGGTGGTTGAGCTGATGACATTAGCATCCTCTTTCATGGCGGCTGGTATCTATACCTCTCCTCTTCTGCTCTGGTCCTCTGGTATCTGTACGTCTCCTATTGGCAATCAGCAACTCCGTTCCCCTGAGCTCACGCGCAGAAGCAAACGCATGTGCAAGTCGCTCCCACGGTCACGCCCACACAGAGACTTGCTGTCATCCAGCTCATAAAGTACAATACACCATGAGTCTGACTGTGCGGAGCAGTCCCCTATTGGCAACAGGCAGCTAGGCCTTTAACATGGATGCTAGGCCTAGAGACCCAGAGTCTGTGTGTCTTGGGGAGATGTGGACTTGAATCCAAAGTAACATTACTCCAATGTCCCCCCAGCATACACCCCACAAAGAGCAGTGTTCCCTCAATAGCCAGGGCCCATAGTCAGTAGGCAAAAGGCTAGCCTGCAGTCCCCTCCAAAAGACCCTGTCCTGAGTAAATCTGCCACACTTCTCTTTTAATAAAATCATCAATAGCCTTTAAAATAACCATCAAGTGCCGCTTCCGATATGGGTGCCATGCCCTTTAGGTAAATGGATGTGATGTCAGCTGAAGCCCTGTCCTACACGTTTCGTCATTAAGCAGCGACGTCTTCAGAAGAAAGTTACGAAATATGGTTGAACCACTGTCTGGAGAATCCATCTAGAAATAGTAGAGAACGATGCTGCCTGTCCCCTTCTAGGATTATGCGGTACGATGAACAACAAAGTCTTACAAATAGAGGCAGTAGAGCATTTGTCATGAAGATCAGGCTGCATCCTTTAATGAACAGAAGAGAAGAATAGGTTTTAGGTATACATTCACTTGAAGATGGGCATACACTGTATGTCCGGACACATACCTTCTAGTTTTAGGACGGCTCCATTGTTCTTCAACGGTTCACACATTGTTTTTTCCGAAAGGCAGCAATCTTGTGTTTTGGCCGGCGATAAAAATGTTCACATTACAAAGTGATAAAAGGTTTGATCCCAATTCTCCACCGTCGTCTTCTACTAATAAATCTGATCTATTATTTGTTTAACAGGAATTTCACACTTCTGTATTATCTCTGTCATCGGCGGGGGGAAAGTCTGGCTCGCCATGAATGCTTTCCACGACGATTGCCGATTACTTTCCTCCTTTAATCACCGCAAACCTCAAATGAGAATTGTTCTGTACAGGAACGCGCCTTTGAATCTGGGAGTAATTAGCAACTCGTGAAAGTCATATTCCCTCATTAAGTGAAGGGCATACTGAACCGCAAATTCTATTTTCCTAACCGTTCTAATATTTTCAGTAATTTAATTATAAATCCCAGGATTATCCTTCCTCTTTGTTTTATTAAATCTTTTTTTGCCCTGAAGGTGCTGGAAAGAGCTGGCTTAGCATAAACTTATCTTCACACAGGGCTTTTTTTTCGAGAGTTCCTGCACCTATTCTCAGTGCCGGGACAAGGTCATCAAGTGCCCAGGGCAAGGATGCCAAACTGCACCCCCCCCTTCCCTTAGGGTTAGGGTCAAGGCGCCACCCCCATGGACTGCACAGGACCGAAAGTGGCGTTACGCCTGAGGGGCTGGGGGGTGTGTAACTGCTCCTTTCTCAAGCCAGAGGACATGCTCATGGGTACACATGCATACACACCTCCCAACTTTTTTAGATGGGAATGAGGGACACCTATTAGAAAAAGTATGTAGGCATAGGACACACCCCCTGTCACGCCCCCTTAAAGGAGAAATATGCAAAATAAATACTAGTTAAACCCACGAGTGCTTTTTTTTTAACACTACTATTCCTTTATATTGGCATTTGCAATTTACAAATGCAGCAATTTAGAAATTGGATGAAAGGTTTAGCACTGGGAAACACTTTTCGAAAGATAAAAAGTGCATTTTATATACAACTATATAGATCAGACCAAAATGAGGGACAAATGAGGAGGAAAGAGGGGCAGAAGGACTTTTTTCCAAATCAGGCACTGTCCCTCCAAATCCGGGACAGTTGGAAGCTATGTAAATATATATTACCAAAAGTATTGGGACGCCTGCCCAGTGGCGTAGCGTGGGTTGTCAGCACCCGGGGCAAGACAAGAAATTTGCGCCCCCTAACCCACGGGATTTTAGCACTCGAGTCTCTTCCACTAGATTAGTTAAAGAAATCCTTACCCCCTAAGCACATGTATTGTTTGATATGAAAATACTGATGTAATTACTAATTAAAGTAAAATGCATCTAAATACAAGCTTGAATGACCAGCGTGCCCCCTTTCAATGCAGAATGACCAGCGTGCCCCCTTTCAATGCAGAGAGACCAGCGTGCCCCCTTTCAATGCAGAATGACCAGCGTACCCCCTTTCAATGCAGAATGACCAGCGTGCACCCCTTTCAATGCAGAGCGACCAGCGTGCCCCCTTTCAATGCAGAATGACCAGCGTGCCCCCATTCAATGCAGAGTGACCAGCGTGCCCCCTTTCAATGCAGAATGACCAGCGTGCCCCCATTCAATGCAGAGTGACCAGTGTGCCCCCTTTCAATGCAGAATGACCAGCGTGCCCCCTTTCAATGCAGAATGACCAGCGTGCACCCCTTCAATGCAGAGAGATCATCGTACCCCCTTCAATGCAAAGAGACTTACCTGCAGCGGCGGCTTCTCCTCAGTTCCCCGCGTCTCCTCGAGTCCTCCCGCCTCGTCCTTCAGCCAATGGCATGCGTTCGCCTTTCGGCCAATCAGGAAGCGGGTCTGGGACCCGCTTCCTGATTGGCCAGGAGGAGGATCCGTGTGACAGTAGCGAATTTTCATTCGCTATTGTCACAAAATGGGTGGGCTCAGGGAGCACTGCTCTGCGCCCCGGGTCCACCCTTTTTTAAAAAAAAAAAAACACTCTGTGACAGCGCCAGGCTGCTGACTCACTCGCTGCGAAATTGACCGAGCAGTGAGGAGAGGCAGCATAGGCGGGGCTTGGCTTGCAACGCCACCCCACCCTACACCAATGGACAGGTAAGGCACAGTCCAGCCCCGCCCCGACCTGCCATTTTCAGCCATAGGGCGGCCACGCTGGGCATCTCCTTGCCTAAAGATGGAGGCGGCCACAGACAGTGTGTGAACTGTGTATGTCAGAGTCAGACACTGCGGATGCGCCCCCCCAGATGTTGCGCCCGTTGCGGCCGGCCCCCCCTGCACCCCCCACGCTATGCCACTGCGCCTGCCTTTACACAGACATGGACTTTATGGTTCCCATCTTCTACCTAGGCACTATTTGACCTTGTCTCTGCACTGGTGAGTGGAAACCTCTCTAGCTGGAGCACAGCAATAAAAACCCAACAGACAATCTAACCCTTGCTTAGTCCGTCCATAGCTAATTAATTTTCCTGGGAGTTCCACAATAAAGTTACACTATATTACCAAAAGTATTGTGACACCTGCCTTTACACGCACATGGACTTTAATGGCACCTCAGTCTTATTCCGTAGGGTTCAATATTCAGTTGGCCCAGCTTTAACAGCTTCAACTCTTCTGGGAAGGCTGCCCACAAGGTTTAGGAGTGTGTCTATAGGAATGTTTGACCATTCTTTCAGAAGCGCATTTGTGAGGTCAGGCACTGATGTTGGACTAGAAGGCCTGGCCTGCAGTCTCCACTCTAATTCATCCCAAAGGTGTTCTGTCAGGTTGAGGTCAGGACTCTGTGCAGGCAAGTCAAGTTCCTCCACCCCAAACTCGCTCATCCACACTATATTGCCAAAAGTATTAAGCCACCCCTCCAAATCATTTGGTGGAGGGGGGATTATGGTGTGGGGTTGTTTATCAGAGGTTAGGCTTGGCCCCTTAGTTCCAGTGAAGGGAACTCTTAAGGCATCAGCATACCAAGACATTTTGGACAATTTCATGCTCCTAACTTTGTGGGAACAGTTTTGGGATGGCCCCTTCCTGTTCCAACATGACTGCACACCAGTGCACAAAGCAAGGTCCATAAAGACATGGATGAGTGAGTTTGTGGTGGAGGAACTTGCCTGGCCTGTACAGAGTCCTGATCTCAAGACAATAGAACACCTTTGGGATGAATTAGAGAGGAGGCTGTGAGCCAGGCCTTCTCATCCAACATCAGTGCCTGACCTTACAAATGCGCTTCTGGAAGAATGGTCAAACCTTCCCATGAACACACTCCTAAACCTTGTAGACAGCCTTCCCAGAAGGCACTGCTCATCACCTGGCCAATACCATCCCTACAGTGAAGCATGGTGATGGCAGCATCATGCTGTGGGGATTTTTTTCAGTGGCAGGAACTGGGAGACCAGTCAAGATCGAGGGAAAGATGAATGCAATGTACAGATACATACTTGATGAGAACCTGCTCCAGAGCACCTCAGACTGGGGTGAAGGTTCATCTTCCAACAGGACAACGACCCTAAGCACACAGCCAAGATAACAAAGGAGTGGCTACGGGACAACTCAGTGAATGTTCTTGAGTGGCCGAGACAGAGCCCAGACTTGAACCCAATTGAACATCTGTGGAGAGATCTGAAAATGGCTGTGCACCGACCAGGGCCGGTCCGAGGCGGGTGCTTAGGGTGCAGTGCGCCCAGGCGCCGCAAGGTGGGGGGCGCACTATCCTCTCCCGGCTGCAAGTCTCTCACTGCAGCCTCGCCTTTCAATGAAAAAATACATTGGTTATAGCTGCTCCGCCTCTCTGCTGCCTCCTCAGCCAATGGGAACACAGTGGACACGCCCCCTTCCCCAGCGCGCCTTGTTTGATATCTCAGCAGGAGATGCCGACCTGGAGAAGAGAGGAGAGGAGAGTGCAGAGCCTGCAGTGTGGGACGGGCTGCAGCCTTTATAGAAGAAGGTGAGCTGGGGAAAATAAACTAAATGTATTCTTGTCAGTGCTTCCCCTGCTGAGGAGGGGGGAGGGGCTGTGTTTTCTCTTCCTGTCTCTGAGTCTGTTGTTTTTTCTGCGTGAGTAGCAGTGCACTGCTTCTGGAGGGAGGATATGCTCTAACCTTCTCCAATCTCTACTGCACCTCCCTACTCCATACCTGACCACCTCCCTCTCTTCTGCATTACCACATGCAATGTCTGTGAACTGCTGGAGCACTACAAGTACCAGCATGCCAGGAAATGGAGGCAGCAGCAGTGTGTTCAATCAGGCAGGCTGATATTTAGATGGAAAGTGCTGGTGTGTGTGTGTGTATACTGTGTATAGTGTGTGTGTGTGTATACTGTGTGTGTGTGTGCATGTGTATATTGTGTGTATGTATATTGTGTGTATGTATACTGTGTGTATACTGTGTGTATACTGTGTGTGTGTGTGTATACTGTGTGTGTGTGTGTGTATACTGTGTGTGTGTATACTGTGTGTGTGTGTGTGTATATACTGTGTGTGTTTGTGTGTGTGTGTATACTGTGTGTGTTTGTGTGTGTGTGTATATACTGTGTGTGTGTATATACTGTGTGTGTGTGTGTGTATATACTGTGTGTGTTTGTGTGTGTGTGTATATACTGTGTGTGTGTATATACTGTGTGTGTTTGTGTGTGTGTGTATACTGTGTGTGTGTATATACTGTGTGTGTGTATATACTGTGTGTGTTTGTGTGTGTGTGTGTGTGTGTATACTGTGTGTGTGTGTGTATACTGTGTGTGTGTATACTGTGTGTGTGTATACTGTGTGTGTGTGTGTGTATACTGTGTGTGTGTATACGTGTATATACTGTGTGTTTGTGTACTGTGTGTGTATACACTGTGCGTGTTTGAGCTTTGGTTTGAGGTGCACACCCTAATGCCATAGGCTGCACACGCCTATGTTTGTAGTTGTGAGCTGAGGGAAGAGAGTTCCAGCTTTAAAAAGGCAAGCACATGACAATGACAGATGATCAGCTGAGGTGTGAGGTGTAAACATTGATCGGATGGATCGCTGAGTGTAGTATAGCAGCTGCCTCTCCTTACAATCTTCCTCTCTGTTACTGCAAGCAGGCTGGGGGCTGCTCAGAGAGTTCCAGTCCAGCCCCTTTTTCCCATGCGGAGCTGTGGAGGAAGAAGTCTCATGGCATGTGTGTGAGTGTGACTCGGCCATGCCATCCCACAGCCTGAGCCTGCTGAAGTTTTAGTGTATGCTGGCAGTTTGTGACACTGATTAGCAGAGCCTGGGAGGGAGGCAGACTTTACCAGGGGACATATCTCAGTCCCACACTGACAGATGAATTAAAGTGCCTGCCTGTGTATGGGCTGATCACAGTGTGATCACTGGGTTTGATAAGTTACAGTCAGACCATGTAATGTACACTACACATACACTTCCATAACATGACGGTGATGTCACATTACCATTATGGAAGTGTATGTGTAGTGTACATTACATGCTCTGACTGTAACATAGACTGAAGTTTAATGCATAGTAAAACGTTTTAGGCTTATGGAAGTGTATGTGTACTAATAATGCGCATTGTACCGCACATTCACGAGCATATGGGGGGGCAGCAATTTTTATTTTGCCTAGGGGCCAAAAATCCTTGCACCAGCCCTGGAGAGGAGGAGCCATACAGAGGAAGCAATGGCTTTGCTCTCTACTGCAGCCGCCTACTTTCTCTGTACGGCTCCTCCTCTCACAGGCGGAGTGCATTTGATGTCACTCCGCCTGTGAGCCAGGACTATGGAGGCGCCGTTCTCACAGTGACATCCGCAGCCCCGCTGAGATGTCACACAAGAGCTTTACACCACAGAGCCCGGCACACCACAGAGGAGCCAGGAATCAGGACAGGCAGCCAAGAATCAGGACCAGCAGCCAGACCCCAGGACCAGCAGCCAAGAATCAGGACCAGACCCCAGGACCAGCAGCCGGAATACAGGACCAGCAGCCTAGCCCCAAAAACCAGGACCAGCAGCCAGGAATCAGGAGGACCAGCAGCCAGACCCCAGGACCAGCAGGCCAGCCCCAGCAGCCAGACCTTAGGACCAGCAGCAAAGCCCCAGAAGCCAGGCAGACCAGCAGCCAGCCCCAGTACCCATTATTTAAGATAAGTGAAGTCTTCTAGTCTTGGGCCTGATCATCAAAGTGCTATTAATATAATATTGTTTATTTTTCTATTGTTTGGTGACACTCTAATGTAGTCTCTCATCGGGGATGGAGGGGACTCTTTCTATCAGAGACTCTCCAATAGGCACAGAGAGGGCTTCTGTAAGATTAACCCCCCTCCAGGTCCCATTAGACTCCGTTGTAGTCTCTAATGGGGCCTGGTGGGGGGTCTTTCTAACATAGACTTTAAAATGCACACAAAGATGACCTCTGTTCGAAAGACCCCCCTCCAGGTCCCATGATACAACCCCATTGTAGTCTCTAATGGGGCCTGGTGTAGGCTCTTTCTAACAGACTCTCTAACAGAGGCCCTCTCTGTGTTCCTTGGAGAGACCCCCTCCAGGTCCCATTAGGAAAGGGGAGGGGTTAGTAAGATGACCACGCCCACACGGGGCGCCATAAATATTTCTGCACCCAGGCGTCTGTTACCCTAGGATCGGCCCTGGCACCGACGCTCCCCATCCAACCTGATGGAGCTTGAGAGGTCCTACAAAGAAGAATGGGAGAAACTGCTCAAAAATAGGTGTGCCAAGCTTGTAGCATCATACTCAAACAGACTTGAGGCTGTAATTGGTGCCAAAGGAGCTTCACCAAAGTATTGAGCAAAGGCTGTGATACTTATGTAATTTTTTTTTTTGTTTTTCCTTTTTCAAAAATTTGCAAAGATTTTAAACAAACCTTCTTCATGTTGTCATTATGGGGGATTGTTTGTAGAATTTTGAGGAAAATAATGAATTTAATCCATTTTGGAATAAGGCTGTAACATAACAATGTGGAAAAAGCGAAGCGCTGTGAAAACATTCCGGATGCATATATATCTACCACATTGTGTAGGATTTTGAAAAAAAAGGAAAGGTAATAATTAATACCTTTAAATAAAAAAATTAATTCTGTAGCAATTGTGTGTATATATATATATATATATACTGTATATATGTATGTATATATGTGTGTGTATGTGTATATATATATATATATATATATATATATATATATATATAGTGGGGATCGAAAGTTTGGGCACCCCAGGTAAAAATTTGTATTATTGTGCATAAAGAAGCCAAGGAAAGATGGAAAAATCTCCAAAAGGCATCAAATTACAGATTAGACATTCTTATAATCTGTCAACAAAAGTTAGATTTTATTTCCATCATTGAAACTTTCAAAATAACAGAAAACAAAAAAATGGCATATGCAAAAGTTTGGGCACCCTGCAGAGTTAATATCTTGTACTGCCCCCTTTGACAAGTATCACAGTTTGTAAACTCTTTTTGTAGCCAGCCAAGAGTCTTTCAATTCTTGTTTGAGGTATCTTTGCCCATTCTTCCTTACAAAAGTCTTCCAGTTCTTTGAGATTTCTGGGCTGTCTGTCACGCACTGCTCTTTTAAGGTCTATCCATAGATTTTCAATTATGTTGAGGTCAGGAGATTGTGAAGGCCATGGCAAAACCTTCAGTTTACGCCTCTTGATGTAATCCCCCGTGGATTTCGAGGTGTGTTTAGGATCATTATCCATTTGTAGACACCATCCTTCAGCTTTTTCACAGATGGCATCAAGTTACCATTAAAAATTTGCTGAAATTTTATTGAATCCATTTTTCCTTCTACTCGTGAGATGTTCCCTGTGCCACTGGGTGCAATACAACCCCAAAGCATGATTGATCCACCCCCATGCTTCACAGTTGGACAGAGGTTCTTTTCATTAAATTCTGTGCCCCTTCTTCTCCAAACTTTGCTCATTCCGGCCAAAAAGTTAAATTTTAACCTCATCAGTCCACAGAACTTGTTTTCAAAATGCATCAGGCTTGTCTATATGTTCATTTGCAATGTTCAAACGCTGATTTTTGTGGTGAGGACGCAGAAGAGGTTTTCTTCTGATGACTCTTCCATGAAGACCATATTTGTACAAGTATCTCTTTACAGTGGAATAGTGTACCACAACTCCAGTGTCTGCCAGATCTTTCTGGAGGGATCGTGCAGTCAAACGTGGGTTTTGAATTGTTTTTCTCACAATCCTGCGAGCTGTTCAGTCTGATATTTTTCTTGGTCTTCCAGATCTTGCTTTAACTTCCACTGTTCCTGATGACTGCCATTTCTTAATTACATTCCGAACAGAGGATATTGACATCTGAAAACGCTTTGCTATCTTCTTATAGCCTTCTCCAGCTTTGTGAGCGTCAACTATTTTCAGTTTCAGTTTTCTAGACAACTGCTTAGAAGATCCCATGGTGCTGATTGTTGGGGCAAGGTCAGATGAGTCTGGGCATTTAAAACCTTTGAGATCGACATCACCTGGTCTTCCCAGACGATGATTGAGAACAATCCTTGACACTAGCAGGTCTCAGCCTTGCAAAGGGGGCAGTGCATGCTATAAATTCTGCAGGGTGCCCAAACGTTTGCAGACGCCATTTTTTTTTGTTTTCTGTAATTTTGAAAGTGTCAATGATGGAAATAAAATCTAACTTTTGTTGACATATTATAAGAATGTCTAATCTGTAATTTTATGTCTTTTGGAGATTTTTCCATCTTTCCTTGGCTTCTTTATGCACATTAATACAAATTTTTACCTGGGGTGCCCAAACTTTCGATCCCCACTGTATATATATATATATTTTTCCCCCACAAAAGTCAAGTAATGCTTTAAGTTTCAAATAATAGTAATGTAAATCTTACAGATTTTCAATAATAAAAATCAATCATTTTACCCAGGCAGACACCTTACCCACAGTGCACCTTCTCCTGTCCCAGAAAAAAAACATTTTGCTCCTTTCTCACGTCTAATCCATTTTTTTTATTAAAATGAGATCTCTGTAAAAAAGTAAAATAGACTGTCAGCAGGTCCCTGGCAGGGTTCCCAAATTAAAGCTGAATGAATATAGAGCGGTGTGCCCCCTCCCAGTGGTGGTGGTGGTGGGGATGGGTGTAGGGGGGGGGGGGGGAAGAGGTCAGCGCTTGTCATTGCCCCACACTGATATGAAAATAAACCAATAAACTGGAACAAGGTGCTGCCCTGGAGGTCGGTGCGGAGAGGCCGGCTCCCAGGAAATCTCCGTAGCCCTCTGCCTGATTAATATGGAACGCGGAGAGATGTCTTATTAACTTCTGGCGTGCTGCAGCTGAAATGACAATACCTGGCCTCCCACCAGATCGGCGGCAATCCGCGCAATCCGACTGCATCACTTCTGTGGAAATAATTAAAAGAGGATGGTGTGTCCTTGAAAGACACCGTAACTGATCCACAAGTTGAAAGAAAAAAATATATAAAACTATTTATGTCCTCTGCTCACCTCCTCTACATAATTTTTGTTACTTTTTTTATTATTATTTTATATTATTATTATTATTATTTTATATTATTTTATTTTTATTATTATTATTATTTTTTTTTTCTAATAATTTACAGTATTAGTGTGTTACCTTTTACCTGTGTTAAGTGTCTATCCCCTAATGATCTGTGGTCTACAAAGGGGGGTCTGCAGCTTATTTATGGACCGAGTAATTAGAGGGATGTCCCAATAAGAGTAACAGACCAATTTACCATACCTCTTATAGTAACTCGATTGTGAAAATGTCATATAATTTTTAAGATATTATATCATCTCAAAATCAATTTTTGTATCTTTTTTTTAATCTGAAGCGTCCAATTCTGACACTCCTCTCCTACATGTAAAAATCAACTTTTTTTTTTTGATAGAAAATTACTTAGAACCCCCAAACATTATATATAATGTATGTATGTATGTATGTATGTATGTATGTATGTATGTATGTATGTATGTATGTATGTATGTATCTATCTATCTATCTATCTATCTATATGTATGTACAGTATATATCTATATTTCTATATATATATATATATATATATATATATATATATATATATATATATATATATGTAGTACAGTATTTTTATATCTATGTGTGTGTGTGTGTGTATATATATATATATATATATATATATATATATATATATATATATATATACACATATATATATATATATATATATATGTTTGGGGGTTCTAAGTATTTTTCTAGCAAAAAAAAAGGTAGTTTTTACATGTAGGAGAGGAGTGTCAGAATTGGAAGTTTTGGATTAAAAAAAGATACAAAAATTGATTTTGAGATGATATAATATCTTAAAAATTATATGACATTTTCACAATTGAGTTACAATAAGAGGTATGGTAAATTGGTCTGTTACTCTTATTGGGACATCCCTCTAATTACTCGGTCCATAAATAAGCTGCAGACCCCCCTTGTAGACTACAGATCATTAGGGGGTAGACACTTAACACAGGTAAAAGGTAACACACTAATACTGTAAATTATTAGAAAAAAAATAATAATAATAATATTAAAAATAATATAAAATAATAATAATAATAATAAAAAAAAGAAAATAACAAAAGTGATGTAGAGGAGGTGAGCAGAGGACATAAATAATTTTATATTTTTTTTATTTCAACTTGTAAATCAGTTACGGTGTATTTTAAGGACACACCATCCTCTGTTAATACACACACACACACACACATAGAGCACAGAAAGACAATTGTATTTTAATATAAATATTTTACATTAGGATGAAAGCAGCAAAAGCCAGCATCCTCATTAAAAAAAAAAAATTGTATCTTTTTTTAATCTGAAACTTCCAATTCTGACACTCCTCTCCTTTGTGTAAAAATCTACTATCTTTTTTTGCTAGAAAATTACTTAGAACCCCCAAACATTATATATTTTATTGGAAAAAAAAATAATAATATTAAAAATATTATAAAATAATAATAATAAAAAAAAGAAAATAACAAAAATAATGTAGAGGAGGTGAGCAGAGGACATAAATAGTTTTATATATTTTTTTATTTTAACTTGTAAATCAGTTACGGTGTATTTTAAGGACACACCATCCTCTGTTAATACACACACACATAGAGCACAGAAAGACAATTGTATTTTAATATAAATATTTTACATTAGGATGAAAGCAGCAAAAGCCAGCATCCTCATTAAAAAAACAAACACATATATATATATATATATATATATATATATATATATATATATATATATATATATATATATGCATATATATATATGCATATATATATATGCATATATATATATACATATATATGCATATATATATATACATATATATGCATATATATATATACATATATATGCATATATATATATACATATATATGCATATATATATATACATATATATGCATATATATATATATATATATATATGCATATATATACACATATATATGCATATATATATATATATATATATATATATATATATATATATATATATATTATATATATATATATATACATATTACATATATATATAATGCAATGACGGCGGATACATTTCCATCAGGACAGGTTCTCTTTGAGCTTGTCCTTTAAAAAATCAGCACCTTCCACTTGTGCATTCTGCTCCTCATAAATACATGGCCGCCCCATCCGTCTTGTTTGGCAGGAACCAGTTTATAAATGTTTAGAAGATGCTTTAAATGTCAGCCGTGTCACCGTTTGGGTCATATATCACCGGAGAGTCAGTGAATGATCTCTTCCCCAAATCATTTGTAAAAATTCCTTCTTCAAATGATAAACACCTCAGGATCGTATTCATCTTTTTCTGAGGCATGATCTCAGCATGTGAAATATAGATAGGAATTCATGAACACTTTTATTAAAATCAAATTTTAATGAGAGTTCAGTCAGAATAACACACTTTATTTATATATTTAATTCATTGTTGTAAATAGCAGGCATAAGTAAAATGATTATTGTTCATTCAAATAAATGATATTAAAAATGTAATAAATATAGTAAAAAAAAAAGAGAAAATAATAATAATAATAATAATACGAAAATCTATTAGCGCTGCACTATTTATCGTTTACTTAGGTTATTTAGGATTTTGATGTATTGACCCTTGGTGCTTAGCAGCTTCTATCAATATTGTTCAGGGCGCTGATTTATTATATTTTTCTAATAATAATAATAATAATAATAATAATGAAAACTTAATTAAAATCAAATTCTAATGAGAATTCACTTTCCACCATAACACCATGTATTAATGTTTTCTAATTCATTATTGCATATATAATTGTTTATTAAAATAAAATATATGAAAACATATGAAAAATTGAGTAAATAGATTAATTCTTATTGATTCAATAAATAACATTTCAACAGAGAGCATTAGATGTCCCGATCCATTTTGCTAATTATGAAATAAAGTCGGGTTGCTCTGGAGCCAGAGAGGAAAGAGGAGGAAGTGTTTTCCAAAGAAGATATAAAGTCACTTGCCTGATAAAGGGGCCCTGCTTAGCTCTGAAACGTTGCCTTTTGTGTACCATGTGACCACGAGAATGAAGCTTTGGACCCTTCTTGAGGAATCCTTGGTTTGCTGATGACATCTCTTCACTTGACTTGTCTACGGTTCCCAGCCTTTGGTCATTGCAGCACCCATTATTACCGAATAGCCATATTCAGGAACGTGTGCATGGGGAATATTGCGTTAGGTTTCTAAAGATTAAAAGAGCCCCTATTGAGCATTGTACACAGGGGTGAATCTACAAGGTGTTTGCCTTGGGTGGGTAGCGCCACCCCCAGGCAGAAGAGCAGAGGCGGCTCTTTAACCACTTCCCGTGCTTTTGGTGGTTGTACAGGGATGATGTTTACAGCTGTAGGCACCATCCCGGTATCGTTTTTTAGAGATGCCGTTGGGCTCTCTTGTAATAGCAATCGGAGCGGCATACTAGCCGCTCAAATACTATTACAAGTAGTGGGAGGGGATGTCCCCACCCTCCTCCCACCGCTTCCACGGCTTGCTCGGGCTCTCAGGTCCGACCGGGAGACCCAAACTACCAGCCTCCTGGCCGGACAGCCAAGCAAAGCCAGAATCGGCTTTTCTCGGCTGTTAGTAACAGTAAACTGGAATTAATGACATGACATCACTTCCGGTTGACCCAAAAACCATCGGCACCATTTTTAAAGAAATATCTAAAGCATTCAAAAACACTGATCTTGGTGTTTTGAATGCTTTTAAGTGCAGAGGAGGGGGATTTTGGGGTCTTATAGACCCCAGATCTGATCTGTCCATAAATAGTACTTGTCACATGCCTGTTGCTGTCACAAGAACATTTACATTAACCACCCAGGCCAATTCTGACACTTCTCTCCTACATGTAAAGACCATAATTAATTTGCTAGGAAATTACTCAGAACCCCCAAAAATGATACATGATTTTTTAGCAGAGACCCTAGAGAATAAAATGGTGGTCGTTGCAACTTTTTATGTTGCGCGGTATTTGCGCAGCAATTTTTTAAACGAGTTTTTGGAGAAAAAAAAATGTTTTATAGTTTTAAAAAAATCAAAACACTAAAGTTCCCCCGCTTTTTTTGCATAATGTGAATCATGATGTTACGCCGAGTAAATAAATACCCAACATGTCAGGCTTTAAAATTGCGCACGCTCGTGGCATGGCCAAACTGCGGTACTTAATAATCTCCATAGGTGACGCTTTAAATTTTTTTTATAGGCTACCTGTTTAGAGTGACAGAGGAGGTCTTTGGCTAAAACTATTCCTCTCCCTCTAATGTTTGGGGCGATACCTCACATGAGTGGTTTGAACGTCGTTTATATATGTGGGCGCAACATGCGTATGCGTTCGCTTCTGCGTGCGAGCATGCTTGGACGGGGCGTTTTCAATTTTTTTTATTTTACTTTTATTTTTATATTTTTACACTTTCCCTACATTTTTATCACTTTTATTCCTAAAAATAATAATTTAATATGAATAGGGCATGACAGGTCCTCTTTACAGAGAGATCTGGGCTGAAAAGCATAAAATAAAAAAATAAATAAAAAATGACCTCGGCTTTCTAGCCGAGGCAATGCCAGTGTTTACAACCCAGTCATTTACAGCTAGATAGGTTCACGGCTAGGGACCATGAAGTAGCTTTAACACAGATACATCTAGACTGGTTCACTGCTGGGGATCATGAAGTACCTTTAGCACAAATACAGGTAAATAGGGTCACAGCTAAGAACCATAAAGTAGCTTTGGTACTGATACAGTTAGATAGGTTCACCGCTAGGGACCATGAAATTGCTTCAACACAGATACATCTAGACTGGATCACAGCTGGGGACCATGAAATACCTTTAGCACATTTACAGTTGGATAGGTTCACTATTATGGACCATGAAGTAGCTTTAGTACTGATACAGCTAGATAGGTTCATGGCTAGGAACCACAAAGTAGCTTTAGTACTAATACAACTAGATTAGGTTCACAGCTGAGGACCATGAGGTACCTTTAGCACATTGACAGCTATATAGGTTCACAGCTAGAACCATGAAGTAGCTTTAACACAGATACATCTAGAATGATTTTCAGCAGGGGATCATGAAGTACCTTTAACACAATTACAGCTAGATAGGGTCACAGCTAGGAATCATGAAGTATCCTAAGTTCTGATACAGCTAGATAGCCTCACTGCTAAGGACCATGAAGTAGCTTTAGCACAGATACATCTAGACTGGTTCAAAGCTGGGGACCATGTAGTGGCTTTAGTACTGATACAGCTTGGCTGGTTCATGATTGTGGACCCTAAGTACCTTTAGCACAAATACTGCTAGATAGCTTTACTGCTAGAGACCATGAAGTGGCTTTAGTACTGATGCAGCTAGATAGGTTCACGGTTGGGGACCATGAAGTAGCTTTAAGGTGCAACACAGAAAGGAGGCTCGACTCACAAAATCCTGTAACAAGATCAGTCCATAGACCATAGTGCAGCCTCTTGAAATAGCTTTAGCACATTTACAGCTGGATAGGTTCACCATTAGGGACCATGAAGTAGCTTTAGTGCTGATACAGTTAGATAAGTTCATGGCTAGGGACTATGAAGTATCTTTAGTACTGATACAGCTAGATAGGTTTACAGCTGGGGACCATAAAGTACCTTTAGCAAATTTACAGCTAAATAGGTTCATGGCTAGGGACCATGAAGTAGCTTTAACACAGATACATCTAGACTGGTTCACTGCTGGGGATCATGAAGTACCTTTAGCACAAATACAGGTAGATAGCGTCACAGCTAAGAACCATAAAGTAGTTTTGGTACTGATACAGTTAGATAAGTTCATGGCTAGGGACCATGAAGCAGCTTTAACACTGATACATCTAGAAAGGTTCACAGCTGGGTATCAGGAAGCACCTTTAACACAAATGCAGGTAAATAGGGTCACAGCTAGGAACCATGAAGTAGCTTTAGTATTGATACAGCTAGATAGGTTCACGGCTAGGGACCAAGAAGTGGCTTTACTATTGATACAGCTATATAGGTTTATGGCTAGGGACCATGAAGTACCTTTAGCACAGATACAGCTTGGCTGGTTCATGGCTGGGGACCATAAAGTACATTTAGCACAAATACAGCTAGATAGCTTCACTGCTAGGAACCATGACGTGACTTTTGTACTGATACAGCTAGATAGGTTCACAGCTGGGGACCATAAAGTAGCTTTAAGGTGCAACACCGACAGGAGGCTCAACTCACAAAATCCTGGAACAAGATCAGTCCATAGTGCACCTTCTTGACAAGAACCTAGCATTCTGCCCCCTCCCCCTCCTCTCAGATCACTGATTCATTCCCTCAAGAGGGAAAAATCCAATGTCCTCAGGGCTCCAGACCATTTAACAGCATCCCAGCCACCTGCTGGGTACACCACCCCCCCCCCATCTCCCCAGAGACTGGCTTGGCTTTTTTCAATATTAAGGCTAGTCATTTGAGTTCTCCGTCCCTAAGCTCTAGAAATGTCTTCTGGAGGCAGGGGGAAGCAATCAAACTCCCAGCCTGTGAAGCCCTGAACGGACCAGACCAAACTATTACTAATTCTCTAGTTACAACAGGGGGCAAAAACTAAACTTGCACAGCAGCCTAACTTGGAGGGCACTACAAATAAATACATGAATGAATAAATAAATTAATATATGCGGGGAAATGGGGGGGGGGGGATGAGGTTTGCATTACGCTTATGTATACTGCTGAAGTTTTAGTCATTTTCAAATTAAAATGTTATACAAATATTAGTTCTTCTATATCCTGAATGCTGATGTATTATTGGGCTGCAACAAGGTCAGACACGTTAACAGTTACACGCCAGGAGGTGCTTCTGTGCTGGGCAAACACAAGAGGCCCTGGCTGCCGGCTTCCAGCTTTGATGATCTGTTTGTTGGCGTTCCGGGGAGGCTAACGAGCTCAGCCATCTCACCGCCAGCTAATGAACTAAGCAACCATTTGTTGTTGCTATTCATTTAGGAAGAGGAGCCTACCTCAGCAATCAGGGGCCTCGTTATTATTTAGCAGACACTTGTTGAAAGTCGAGGGACATAATTAAAACCGGCTCAGAGATTTTTCCATTGGTTGTGCGCCTCAGCAAACAAGTCGGGTCTTCTTTCTCTTCTCTTCTGCAAAGATCTGCAACACAAATCTCCCATTAATTGCTAGGAAGAACGTTCTGGATTGGGGAAATGTCTTTGATTAGAAGCGAAGGATCATAATTCTTGAAGTAATTGTACAAAAGGTGTCAGTGTGGATTTAGTTTATATACACAGTATCTCACAAAAGTGAGTACACCCCTCACATTTTTGTAAATATTTTATTATATCTTTTCATGTGACAACACTGAAGAAATGACACTTTGTTACAATGTAAAGTAGTGAGTGTGCAGCTTGTATAACAGTGAAAATTTGCTGTCCCCTCAAAATAACTCAACACACAGCCATTAATGTCTAAACCGCTGGCAACAAAAGTGAGTACACCCCTAAGTGACAATGTCCAAATTGGGCCCAAAGTGTCAATATTTTGTGTGGCCACCATTATTTTCCAGCACTGCCTTAACCCTCTCGGGCATGGAGTTCAGCAGAGCTTCACAGGATGCCACTGGAGTCCTCTTCCACTCCTCCATGACAACATCACGGACCTGGTGGATGTTAGAGACCTTAGGCTGCTCCACCTTCCATTTGAGGATGCCCCACAGATGCTTAATAGAGTTAAATATCGGCAGATATCGGCCGATACTGATACCCGATAACCAAAATATCGGTATCGGCGGTAAAAAAACGATATCGGTCGATCACTAGTAAAGAAGAACAAGGAGTGCTGGATGTGATGATTTGGCCCCCCACAGAGCCCTAATCTCAGCAATATGGAGTCTGTCTGGGATGACATGAAGAGACAGAAGGGTTTGAGGCAGCCGACATCCACAGAAGATCTGTGCTTAGTTCTCCAAGATGTTTGGAACAACACCCAAACCACACTCCCCATGATGAGGGCAAGCAGCCCGGTATGGTTCAGGAGGGGGGGGGGGCGCTCGCTCATCCCCCCCACATCCTGGCCAGCCAGGCTGCATGCTCGTAATAAGTGTCTGGTATGGATTTTGGGGGGGGGGGGGGCACACCATTTTTTTTTTCAATTTTGGTGTGGAGTTTCCCTTAAAATCTGTACCAGACCCAAAGAGCCTGATATGGATTTTTGGGGAGACCCCCCGCACCATTTTTTTTTTCTAATTTCTGTCATAGGGTTCCCCTTAACCACTTTAATACAGGGCACTTTCATCCCCTTCCTGCCTAGACCAATTTTCAGCGCTCATTGAAGTTTATGTGAAATCTCAGTCGGCTTGGCATGGCACTGCTCCTTATCTTTAACATTACCATCTATTGGAAATCTCGGTCAGCTTGCCATGGCACTGCTCCCAAACTATAAGTGATAGGGACACAAAACTTGGGGAGCATCAAGAGGGGACCCAGGATTACAACATATCTATACATTATACAAGTGGAGTATGCCTGTTCAATACACTGACTGCACTAATCTAACTCAACTCACTATCCACTAACTACCTGCCTAACTTCTATTATCATACACTATAACAGCTGCCGTGCCGTGTAATCAGCAGTCTTAAATAGTGTGGGGCGTGGACTTGGCCCCTGAGCCATGATTGCCCAAAGGCAGTCTGCCTTTGGGCAATCATGGCTCTGACAGGACATTGTGCTGTGATTGGCCAAAGCATACAGGTCATGTGCATGCTTTGGCCAATCATTCGTAATTTATTCACTGCACCAGAGCAGTGCATTATGGGGTGCTTATCAGCGGGCGAACTTCCCGACGAGCTCCTCATTTGTTTGTGTGTTTAGTGAACACACGAACAGCTGTTGTTCGAGTCGAACGTAACATCAAGCCCATCCCTAATTAAAATCCCTAATTTAACATTTTTCCAAGGGATTTCCCTTTAAAATCCACCCAACGCCAAAAAAAAATAAATATATAAAAATTGCCTATCCGATTTATTTACGCTATCAGCGATTCCCAAACAGTAAATGAATGGAGATGGATGGTGTCATTGGTTGAAAACAAGCGGGAACCCAATACTTTTGTATACCCCTAAAAAAGGGCTACATTTCTATTGTGAGTTTCTTTTCTGTGTGAATCCTTTTATTAAAGTTAAGGCCTCATGCACACTGGATGTTATAAAAACGGCAGTAGCTTTGTAGTGAGTTTTTCTGCGTTTTTTTAGCGTTTTTTTTTTTTTTTTTTGGTGTTAGCGTTTTTAGCTAAAAATCACCTCTCTGCTAGTTTAGTAACTCTGACTTTCCCACAATGCATCTCTGCATAGCCTTTGTTCATTGTTTAGTCACCATTTTCAGAGCAGAGAGAGCACTAGAGGAGAGAGGAGCACTGCATTATTCAGGAGCGATTATGTGTGGAGAAAAAAAAGGGTCCTACAACATTTTGGTGCAAATGTGATGCAATTTGAGCCATACAAAATATATGGCTTAAATCGCATCGCACAGACATCACATGTGATGTGCACAGGAATGTGGTGCGTTTTTGGTGCAAATCACATGCGGTGTTTAGCGTGCACCAGTGGGAACCCAGACTATGTTCCATGAACAAGGGGGGGGGAGGGGGAGAGCAGCGCCAAACTCAGTGCAGCAAGTAAAGAAGTTGCATTTTATCGTATTAAAAACACTCACATATAGTATTGTGACACAGGTGTAGGGATCGTAGGGTACGCTGTAGAGGATGCAGTCCTGACGACAAGCCGGTTCCGGTTCTCGTGGCGGCTTCTGACCATTCCGGTGGTGACTGGGGCTCCAGATGCAGGGAGGAGAGGGGAAAGCCTTCCTGTGCAGAGGACTCGCGTTACAGCGGTGGGAGTATCCGGGCGTGCGTTCGGAGCATGCGTGCTCCTTCATCAGGCCCCTGAACGCACGCCCAAACACGCTCGCCGCTGCAACGTGAGTCCTCTGCACAGGAAGGCTTTCCCCTCTTCTCCCTGCATCTGGAGCCCCAGACACCACCGGAACAGTCAAAAGCGCCACGAGAACCAGAACCAGCTTGCCGTCAGGACTGCATCCTCTACAGCAGGGATCCCCAAACTACGGCCCTTCAGCTGTTCACTACACATCCCAGGAGGCATCGTAAAACTCTGACATTCACAGACATAACTAGGCATGATGGGAATTGTAGTTCCTAAACAGCTGGAGGGCCAAAGTTTGAAGACCCCTGCTCTACAGCATACCCTACGATCCCTACACCTGTGTCACAATACTATATGTGAGTGTTTTTAATACAATAAAATGTAACTTCTTTACTTGCTGCACTGAGTTTGGCACCGCTCTCCCCCCCCCCCCCCCCCCACCAAATCAGGACTTTTCTTCTGCAAGGGGTGACAAAAATGATGTATTTCTTGTAAGCGGAAGCTCTCAGCTTCAAATCCTGAAAAATATGAAGGGGGCGCACCCTTCTATGGTCAGGGAAGTTCCCTATGCGATAGGGCCCCTTCTTGATCGACCAGCTAAATTGAGCAGGTGACATACCTGAAGGAAACAAAAAAAATGCAAGAACATGTCTTACGACTGGTGGACTTTACTGGCACATTACATAAGACCGAGACTATATTTATAAAAATATCAAAAAAGTTTATTTGTTTTTTTTTTTAAAAAAGCGCTGACAAAGAGTTCAGAAAACAATACATCTTAAAAACAATGCATGTGACATTTATAGTTTGGAAGTGCGACCCCTATATACCACCTCCCAGATAGTAATATATTACAGTTTGTATGAACCATTGATGGTGTCTGTATATTGGGTCTCCTCTGCTGGTCAACGCGTTTTGATATAGTAGCTTCCTAAAGACCATAAATGTGGTTATTGAATAAGGGTTCTACTGGGGTGTGGAAGGCAGAGAGGCCATCGTCTACAAGTCGAGTTCCAAAGCCTAACCACTTCAGCCCCGGAAGGATTTGCCCCCTTAATGACCAGGCCATTTTTTGTGATTAGGCACTGCGTTGCTTTAACAGACAATTGCATGGTCATGCGACGCTGTACCCAAATAAAACTGATGTCCTTTTTTTTTCACAAATAGAGCTTTCTTTTGGTGGTTTTAGATCCCCTATGCGATTTTTATTTTTTTGCGCTATAAACAGAAAAAGAGCGACAATTCTTAAAAAACAATATATATATATTTTTCACATTCTGCTATATAAAATTCCCAATAAAAAAAAAGTAAATACCAATTTGTATTCTGCTACATATTTTTGGGGAAAAAAATACCC
Organism: Pelophylax lessonae; assembly: GCF_965119305.1. NCBI lineage: Eukaryota > Metazoa > Chordata > Amphibia > Anura > Ranidae > Pelophylax > Pelophylax lessonae. Next base: position 318,127,349 of record NC_138773.1, read on the forward strand.
AATAAGAGTATTTTGCGCAACATTTATCGCGTCTACAAACTAGGGGAAAGATTTATGTAATTTTTATTTATTTATTTTACTGGTAATGGCGGTGATCTTTTAGTGGGACTGCGACACTTTGGTGGACAGATCGGACACCTAACTGATATTTTTGACACTTTTGGGGGGGACCAGTGACATTACTACAGTAATCAGTGCTAAAAAATATGCCCTAACACTGTACTAATGACACCGGCAGGGAAGGGTTTAACCCAGGGGTGATCAAAGGGTTAAATGTGAGCCTAGGGGGTGTTTTCTAATTGTTTGGGGGAGGGAATTGTGGAATCAACGCAATCCTGTGTTCCTAAATAAGAGGATTGCAGACGTTCTGTGTTCATTGCAGAGAGAACAACAGTCTGCTGCGTTTACAACAGCAGACCGTCATTCTCTCTCCACGGCATAGGTGTGCGCAGCCTATTGCATTAGGGTGTGCACCCCAAAGCTCAAACACACATGCCTTTCTCTGCACTGGACAGTAAATGAATGGGAAGTGCCCTGTGCTGAGCAGCTTCCTGTTCATTCACAAACTGAAGCGTAGTAAACCTAGTTGTGTTCACAATGTTCATTTGGAAAAGGAAGGCACCAGTAAATGACATATTTACTAGCCCCTTTCCCCACTCTCCATCCTGCAGGGTAGTGATTAGGGTGTGCCCAGGCACACCTGGCACACCCCCTGCGCATGCCTATGCTCCACGGGGAGTGATCGTGGGTGCCCGGCGGCAATCGTGGCCGGTGCTCCTGTGGATCGGCTTCCCTGCTGTCTAATGGGGATGAACTGATATACCTATACGTCAGTTTGTGCAGCTGAGCCAGCCTGCCGCCTTATATCTGCGGCGGGCGGTTGGCAAGTAGTTGAGGGAATGGGAGCGCCCCCTGGCAAAGCACCTTATCCCTATGTTGATGAGGATAAGGGCCTCTTCCCAACAACCCTGGACAGTGGTTGTGGGGGTCCGTGGGCAGGAAGCTTATCAGAATTGGAAAGCCCCTTTAACAAAAATGGGGCACCCTCCATGTGAATAAGTAAGATATATTTTATTGAAGCAGTTAAAAAAAGAAATAAAATGTAACATTCCACCATTACAATATTGTAAGCCCCGTTGTTGTCTATACAATCATTTGATGTTTTGTAGATAAAAGCAGCTTCTCGGAATACATTCTGAACATTTTCTGCTTTTAGATGTTTCAACAGAAATGCACTCGGATGTTTTGAATGATTACAGTTTAGATATCAGAATATGACTCGGGGTTTTGTTAGGATGTTATTGGCGGTGTTTTAGCTCTCAGAAAAGGGCGACTCGATTCAAGGACTGAAGAGAAGAAAGGGAACTCGGGAAATGTGATATTATAAAGAATCCATCATCTGCATGCCCTGAATGCCCCAACCAATAGGCTCCTCTTATTTATGGTATTAGGAGATAGTGAGAGGAAGTTCTGTTAGTTTGTTGGTACAGATTGTGCAAGGACATTGCCAGCAGAGCAATAAGGAACAGCGGGGTAGTCAAAGAGGTATCAGGGAATGTAAAGCAATCCATCAGCTGTTGCTGCAATGTTATAGAAGAGATTATTGATGCAAATGGGACTTTTATTATTGTTATTGTTTATTTATGTTATTTAATTATTGTTATTTATTTATGTTATTATTATGTCATTTGGTATTATTTATGTTATGTTTATTTATTTATGTTATTTAATTATTGTTTATTCATGTTTATTTATTTATTAATGTCTAATTATTGTTTATTTATAATATTTATTAATGTTTAATTATTATTTATTCATGTTTTAAAATCAATATAAATGTTACAAAAATGATATTATAGAAGGAGTCCCCAAACTTTACAGGACAAGAGACAAGTCATATCATTTACAGTCCCTCCTTTACATTAGTGTTCCCATCAGAGTGCCCTTTTATATCAGCAATCCCATCAGAGTCCCCCCTTACATCAGCGTTCCCATAAGAGTCCTCCCTTACATCAGCATTTCCATCAGAATCCCTCCTTACATCAGCGTTCCCATCAGAGTCCCCCCTTACATTAGCATTCCCATCAGAGTCCCCCTTTACATCAGCGTTCCCATCAGAGTGTCCTTTTTATGTCAGCGTTCCCATCAGAGTCCCCCCGTACATCAGTGTTCCCATCAAAGTCCCCCATTACATCAGCGTTCCCATCAGAGTCCCCCCGTACATCAGTGTTCCCATCAGAGTCCCCCGTTACATCAGCGTTCCCATCAGAGTCCACCCTTACATCAGCGTTCCCATCAGAGTCCCCTCTTACATCAACGTGCCCATCAGAGAGCCCCTTTATATCAGCTTTCCCATCAGAGTCCCCCGTTACATCAGCGTTCCCATCAGAGTGCCCTCTTACATCAATGTTCCCATCAGAGTGCCCCCTTATATCAGCATTCCCATCAGAGTGCCTCCTTACATCAGTGTTCCCATCAGAGTCCCTCCTTACATCAACATTCCCATTAGAGTCCCCTCTTACATCAGCGTTCCCATCAGGGTCCCCCCTAACATCAGTGTTCCCATCAGAGTCCCCCCTTACATCAATATTCCCATTAGAGTCCCCTCTTACATCAGCAATCCCATAAAAGTCCCCCCTTACATCAGCGTTCCCATCAGATTCCCCCCTTACATCAGCGTTCCCATCAGGGTCCCCCCTTACATCAATGTTCCCATCAGAGTCCCCCCTTACATCAGCGTTCCCATCAGGGTCCCCCCTTACATCATCGTTCCCATCAGAGTCCTCCCTTACATCAACGTTCCCATCAGAGTCCCCCCTTACATCAGCGTTCCCATCAGATTCCCCCCTTATATCAGTGTTTCCTTCAGAGTCCCCCCTTATATTAGCGTTCCTATCAGAGTCCCCCCCTTATATCACCGTTCCTAACAGAGTCCCCCCTTACATCAGATTCCTCTACTCTGATGACGCCTCCAGATACCCCCTCCCCCATCACACACACACAATCCCCCCACATCTCCCCAGTCCTGCAGCACCAGGGACAGGAGGCCTCCTCCCCCTGGCCTCCTCCTCCCCATCACCTCCTCCTCCATCACAGGCCTCCTCCTCCACCCTGGCCTCCTTCTCCACCCTGGCCTCTTCCTCCATCCTGGTCTCCTCCTCCATCCTGGCCTCCTCCTTCTCCACCCTGACCTCCTCCTCCCCCTGGCCTCCTCCTCCTCCATCTTGGCCTCCTCCTCCATCCTGGCCTCCTCCTCCATCCTGGCCTCTTCCTCCACCCTGGCCTCCTCCTCCCCCATCACCTCCTCCTACATCCCAGGCCTCCTCCTCCACCCTGGCCTCCTTCTCCACCCTGGCCTCTTCCTCCATCCTGGCCTCCTCCTTCTCCACCCTGACCTCCTCCTCCTCCTGGCCTCCTAGTCCTCATCACCTCCTCCTCCATCACAGGCCTCCTCCTCCACCCTGGCCTCCTTCTCCACCCTGGCCTCTTCCTCTATCCTGGCCTCCTCCTCCATCCTGGCCTCCTCCTTCTCCACCCTGACCTCCTCCTCCCCCTGGCCTCCTCCTCCTCCATCCTGGCCTCCTCCTCCATCCTGGTCTCTTCCTCCACCCTGGCCTCTACCTCCACCCTGGCCTCATCCTCCCCCATCACCTCCTCCTCCATCCCAGGCCTCCTCCTCCACCCTGGCCTCCTTCTCCATCCTGGCCTCCTCCACCCTGGCCTCTTCCTCCACCCTGGCCTCTTCCTCCACCCTGGCCTCTTCCTCCATCCTGGCCTCCTCCTCCACCCTGGCCTCCTCCTCCACTCTGGCATCCTCCCCCACTCTGGCCTCCTCCTCCATCCTGTCATCTTCCTCCATCCTGGCCTTCTCCTCCACCCTCGCCTCCTCCTCCACCCTGGCCTCTTCCTCCACCCTGGCCTCTTCCTCCACCCTGGCCTCTTCCTGCATCAGCACCCCCGGACAGCGTGGCGCTCACTGCCTGCGCACACTCAGGATTGGGATCCACCCACCGCTTCGCCCTCTTCTGCATGCTTGGATCCCTTCTCCCTGCTATCTCTGTGACAGCAGCTAAACCAAAACCTCCACACTTTACCTTCTCTCCTACCGGGCGCAGTGTGGAGGTTTTAGTTTGCCTGCTGGGGGGGACAGTTATTTTAAAAATCCAAATCCCCAGCATAGAGCACATAGAGCTGCCGCTCGGCCCTGCCCCCTGCTCTCTCATTGGCTCACTGGTTGTGATTGACAGCAGTGAGAGCCAATGGTTTCCACTACTGTCTCAGCCAGTGAGGAAAGGGAGTCCCAGGACAGCTGAGGCTCTTGTGCACATTCCTGGATCGAGATGGAGCTCAGGTGAGTATTAGGGGTGGGGGCTGCTGCACAAAGAAGGTGTTTTACTTTAAAACCGTCCACCTTTAAGTGTGGACTCTGATGAAATAGACTCTGATGTTAGGGGGGCTGTGATGAAGTAGACCCTGATGTTAGGGGGGCTGTGATGAAGTAGACCCTGATGTTAGGGGGGCTGTGATGAAGTAGAACCTGATGTTAGGGGGACTATGAAGAAGTAGACTCTGATGTTAGCGGGACTGTGATGAAGTAGAACCTGATGTTAGGGGGACTGCAAAGAAGTAGACCCTGATGTTAGGGGGACTGTGATGAAGTAGACCCTGATGTTAGGGGGGCTGTGATGAAGTGGACCCTGATGTTAGCGGGACTGTGATGAAGTAGAACCTGATGTTAGGGGGACTGCAACGAAGTAGACCCTGATGTTAGCGGGACTGCAACGAAGTAGACCCTGATGTTAGCGGGACTGTGATGAAGTAGAACCTGATGTTATGGGGACTGTGATGAAGTAGAACCTGATGTTATGGGGACTGTGATGAAGTAGAACCTGATGTTAGCGGGACTGTGATGAAGTAGAACCTGATGTTAGGGGGACTGTGATGAAGTAGAACCTGATGTTAGGGGGGACTGTGATGAAGTAGACTCTGATGTTAGGAGGACTGTGATGAAGACCCTGATGTTAGGGGGACTGTGATGAAGTAGACCCCGATGTTAGGGGGACTGTGATGAAGTAGACCCTGATGTTAGGGAGACTGTGATGAAGTAGACCCTAATGTTATTGGGACTGTGATGAAGTAGACCCTGATGTTAGGGGGACTGTGATGAAGTAGACCCTGATGTTAGAGGGACTGTGATGAAGTAGACCCTGATGTTAGGGGGACTGTTTTGAAGTAGACCCTGATGTTAGGGGGACTGTGATGAAGACCGTGATGTAAGGGGGACTCTAATAAAGACCCTGATGTAAGGGAGATGCTGATGTTAGTGATACTCCGATGAAGACCCTAATCATAGGAGGACTCTGATGAAGACCTAGATGTTAGCGGGGCTATGATGAAGACCCTAATGTTAAGGGGACCCTGATGAAGATCCTGAAGTTAGGGGGTCCTGATATAGACCCAAATGTAAGGGGGGCCCTTATGAAGACCCTGATGTAAGGGGGACTCTGATGAAGATCCTCATGTATGGAGGATCCTGATGAAGATCCTGACGTATGGGTACTCTGATGAATACCTTTTTGTTAGGGGGACTGCGATGAAGACTTTGATGTTAGGGGGACCCTTATGAATATCCAGATGTAAGGGGGACCCTGATGAAGACCCCCAATGTAAGGGGGACTCTGATGAAGACCTAGGTGTTAGGTGGACCCTGATGAAGACCCTGATGTTAGGGGGACCCTGATGAAGACCCTGATGTTAGGGGGACCCTTATGAATATCCAGATGTAAGGGGGACCCTGATGAAGACCCCCAATGTAAGGAGGACTGTGATGAAGACCTAGATGTTAGGGGAACTGTGATGAAGACCCTGATGTTAGGGGGACCCTGATGAAGACCGTGATGTTAGGAAGACTTTTATGAAGACCCAGATGTAAGAGGGACCCTGATGAAGAACCTAATGGTAGGGGGACTCTGATGAAGACCCAGATGTAAGAGGGGCCCTGATGAAGACCCTGATGTAAGGGGAATCTGATGAGGACACAGATGTAATGGGGATCCTGATGAAGGCCCGGATGCTAGGGGAACTCTGATGAAGACCTAGATGTTAGGTGGACTGTGATGAAGATCCTGATATAAGGGGGACCCTGATGTTAGGGGGACTCTGATGAAGACCCAGATTTAAGAGGGACCTTGATGAATACTCTGATGTAAGGAAGCCTCTGATGTAAAAGTGACTTTGACACTTTACAAACAGCAGGAAATGTCCCAGCACATTAACCAGCCAGCCTGCAACAAAACCAAAATAGCCCTCCTTAGTTGGGGATTTTAGATTTTTTTTTTTTTGATTTTCGATGTAGCAAAACCACTGAGACTCCTCAGCAGGAAAAATGGAACTGAATGGCAGGAAAAGGCTGAGCTACGGAAAATCCCCAATCACAGACAGTCCATGTATACAGATCATGGGTTAGGACCTCTCAAACAACTCCTGAACACTCTGTAACTAAATTGCTATCTGTCCAGAAAAAGCAGCAAACAACGCCAGTAAATAACCAAATAAGGAAAACGCAGACGGACTCGGCGATCAGTCGGAAATCACAGACGGAGCAGAAAATCATTTGACTCCATTTCTTTGGAGAGTGAAGATAAAACTTCTGCTAGTTGCAAATCCTATTTTCATTACATAAAGAAACAACTAAGCGTATTGTAAATTGCTTGGCTCATCAGGGCAGAACAATTAAATGTCAGGGTAAATCACCATTCGTCATTTGCTGTGTACCCAGTGGCGAAACAAGTGACACCAAGACAAATGTTCCCCAATAATATTTCATAATCTTTAATACAGAGGAGATGACGGTAAACAACTTTCAGAGTCTCTTCTGCAAATATTGAGTGAAGTTTGTAATATGCGGCTTCTGGAAGATATTAAAGAAACATTAAAGTTATCAAACTATTGACTATTCAGGTCAGTTTATTAACTTCCTCGCTCTTGGAAGATGGGAAAAGTTAGTCTTTTATCTTTATATACTGTGAGTCACTATATTACCAAAAGTATTGGGACGCCCCCCTTTACACGCACATGAACTTTAATGGCACCCCAGTTTTAGTCCGTAGAGTTCAATATTGAGTTGGCCCACCCTTTGCAGCTATAACAGCTTCAACTCTTCTGGGAAAGCTGTCCACAAGGTTTAGGAGTGTGTCTATGGGAATGTTTGGCCATTCTTCCACAAGCCCATTTGTGAGGTCAGGCACTGATGTTGGATAAGAAGGCCTGGCTTGCAGTCTCCGCTCTAATTCATCCCAAAGGTGTTCTATCGGGTTGAGGTCAGGACTCTGTGCAGGCCAGTCAAGTTCCTCTTCCCCAAACTCGCTCATCCATGTCTTTATGGACTTTTCTTTGTGCTCTGGTGCGCAGTCATGTTGGAACATGACAAATTTCATGCTCCCACAAAGTTGGGAGCATGAAATTGTCCAAAATGTCTTGGTATGCTGATGCCTTAAGAGTTCCCTTCACTGAAACTAAGTGGCCAAGCCCAACCCCTAAAAAAAACAACCCCACACCATAATACCTCCTCCACCAAATGATTTGGACCAGTGCACAAAGCAAAGTCCATAAAGACATAGATGAGCAAGTTTGAGGTAGAGGAACTTGACTGGCCTGCACAGAGTCCTGACCTCAACCCGATAGAACCCCTTTGGGATGAATTAGAGTGCAGACTGCGAGCCAGGCCTTCTCTCCAATATCAGTTCTTGACCTCAGAAATGCGCTTCTAGAAGAATAGTCAAACATTCCCATAGACACACTCCTAAACTTTGTGGACAGCCTTCCCAGAAGAGTTGAAGCTGTTATAACTGCAAAGGGAGGGTTGATTCTATATTGAACCCTACAGACTAGGACTAGGACTAGAATGCCATTAAATTTCATGTGCGTGTAAAGGCAGGTGTCCCAATACTTTTGGTAATATAGTGTATATGTTAAATTAAATGTGTTAATTAGCTATGGATGAACTAAGCAAGGGTTAGATCCAGAGGCCTAACTAGAACCTTCAGGGCCCCGGTGCAAGAAACCACGAAGGGCCCCCTGACCCCTGGCTGGGGTCCTTCCCTTCAAGCCTGGGGATCTTCCCACTGATCCTGGGGCCCTTTACTCTCATTGCGGGGCTCTTTATTATGGTCCCGCAGCCGGACCCTTTCACAAGTTCTGCAGTGGGCCCCCTTCCTGCCATCTTGGAGCCTCCGCACGGTGGTGGAATGCCAGGGCCCGGTTGCAGTGTGACCTTTGCGATCCTGGAAGTTCACCCACTGGTGTCAGTAGTTTTTATTTTTTGTGAACTGGATAGGAAGAGTGGTGGGGGCAGCATACAGAGGAACCAATCTCCTCCATTTTCCTCCTGCAGCTACAGGAGGAAAAAGGAGGACAGTGATTTCTCTACATGCTGCCCCCGCCGCCCCTCCTATCCAGGTGTACAGGGGAGTCACACAGGCCCTATGGAGCATGGGGCCCGGTTGCATTTGCAACCCCTGCAGTTACGCCCCCTGGTTAGATCCTCTGTTGGGTTTTTATTGCTGTGCCCCAGCTAGAGAGGTTTATACTCACCAGTGCCGAGACAAGGTCAACTAGTGCCTACCGAGAAGATGGGAACCTGTGGGAAGATGGGAATCTGTGCATCCCCCTCAGCAGCCTACTCAACCCCCATCTATCAGACATCTCCCCACCCCCTGTTGGATGGAGAAGGGGATGGGGCCAATAGTGGTGAGCGCAAAAATGTTTGTAAAGTTTGTGGCATGCAGTGAAATAGTATGAGTGAAAAGGGTGCACAAAAAAGGGGCTAAAAATCGCAAAGGAAATAATGTCCCTGCATCGATAGTGTCACTAAAAGGAAAAAAATATCCCGGCGTTGGTGGTGTCACTAAAAGGAAAAATGTCCCTGCGTCGGTGGTGTCACTGAAAAAGAAAAAAATGCCCCTACATCGGTAATGTCACTGAAGGGTAAAACTTTTCCCTGCGTCGGTGGTGTCACTGAAAGAAAAAATGTCCCTACGTGGGTGGTGTCACTGATAAAGAAAAGATGTCCCTGCATTGGTGGTGTTACTGAATGGAAAAATCATCTGTATTGGTGTTGTCACTTAAAGGAAAAAAAGGCCCTGCTTTGTTGGTGTCCCTGATAAGGAAAAAATACCCCCGCATTAGTGGTGTCACTATAAGAAAAAATTTCTCTGTGTCGGTGGTGTCACTAACAAGAAAAAATGTCCCTGCAATGGTGATGTCACTTGAAGAAACACCACAAGATTTTCCCCCAGTACAAAGACCTTCCCTTAACCCTGACTTCTCCTTTCCCACTACAAAGCTCACCCACCATCCTCCCCAGGGCCGACCTTTGGGGTGTGCGAGCTGTGCGGCCGCACAGGGTGCCATGGGCAACAGGGGTGCCGTGCAGTCATCACAGCTCGCAGAAGATCAGGCTGCACAGCGGGAGGTAAGCGGCGACCGCGGCCTGGACAGGGCTAACACAGGCCGCGGCCGCCGCTTACCTCCCGCTGTGCGGCTGTGCCCCAGTCTACTACTGCTGCAGTTTGAGCTGTGTATCACACACAGCTCAGCCACAGAGACGCCGCCACTGACTAATCCCTCCTCCTCTGCAGGGACGCCAGAGGAGAGAGATCGTCAGCTCCTCCTCCTCCCACCCCTTCTCCTCCCCCTCCCGCCCCTCCCACACTCCCCGGGGATGTGTGGGCAGGAAAGAAGCTGCAGATAGCGTGAGGTAAGTGAGGTCTATCTCCTGCAATAATGTAACGGGGGTCTCTGATGTGAGGGGGCTTTGTGTGGGGGGGTCCCTGATGTAAGGGGTCTCTGTGGGGGGGCTCTGATGTAAGGGGGCAATGTGTGGGGGGGCTCTGATGTAAGGGGGCTCTGATGTAAGGGGGCTCTATGTGTGGGGGTCTCTGATGTAAGGGGGGACTCTGTGGGGGGGTCTCTGATGTAAGGCAATCTCTGTGTGGGGGGCTCTGATGTAAGGGGAGCTCCGTGTGGGGGGCTCTGATGTAAGGGGGCTCTGTGTGGGGGGGACTCTGTGTAGAGGGGTCTCTGATATAAGGGGGGCTCTGTGTAGCGGGGTCTCTGATGTAAGGGGGCTCTGTGTAGCGGGGTCTCTGATGTAAGGGAAGCTCTGTGTGTGGGGTGGTCTCTGATGTAAGGGGGGTCCCTGATGTAAGGGGGGGCTCTGATTTAAGGGGGGGCTCTGTGGGGGTCTCTAATGTAGGCGGGGCTCTGTGAGAGTCTCTAATGTAAAGGGGGGCCTCTGTGAGGGTCTCTGATGTAAGGGGGAAAAGTTATTAGTGATCATAAAAAGAAAAGTCAAATAAAGTGCAAAAAAGGTGCAAGAAAATGCACGCACGCGCGGAGGGGGGCGCCACAGGATTAGCTCGCACAGGGTGCCTAAACACCTAAGGCCGGCCCTGATCCTCCCTCCACTATAGAGCTCCCCCATACCCCAGTACAAAGCTCTTCCACCACCCCCACCTACCTACCCAGTCCTCAGTGCAGGAGTAGCAGCTTATGATGACATTGGAGTCACAGGAATGTGAAGGGGCCACAAAATCACTAAAGGAGCACGAGCACAAGGTTCACTGGAGACACAGAGGTCACAGGAATGCACAGGGGTCACAGAGTCTCGGTAGGAGGAGGTGTTAATGGGACACTGAAGGCACATGAATACAAGGGTCACAGGGGGCACAAAACTGCAGCGGTCTCTGGAGGACACAGGAGTGCAAGCGTCTCTGGAGGCAAAGAAGTCGGTTAAGACCCAGGGGGTCACGGAAGGCACAAAGGTAGCTGGAGACACAAGGATTGTTGAAGTGCACAGAGACCATGGAGTCACAGAAGTACTGGGGACACTGAGCTTTTTTAGGAGTGTGCAGGGATTACAGCGCCACTAAAGGAACAGGAGAGCTAAGGTCATTGGAGACCCCAGGGGTCACGGGAACGAGCAGGGGTCATAGTCTCTGGTGACATAGGAATTGAATGATTGCTGGAGGAACATTAATGCAAGGCTCCCTGGAGGCACAGGAGTGCAGAGGTCTCTGGAGGGAAAGGAGTGCAGGCGTCTCTAGAGGCACAGGCGTGCAGAGGACTCTAGAGACACAGGGGTCTCAGGAAGCACAGGAGTGCAAGCATCTCTGGAGGTAAAGACCCAGGGGTCGCAGAAGGCACAAAGGTAGCTGGAGACACAAGAATTGTTGGAGTGCACAGAGACCATGGAGTCACAGAAGTACTGGGGACACTGAGGTTTTTTAGGAGTGTGCAGGGATTAAAAAGTCACTAAAGGAAGAGGAGAGCTAAGGTCATTGGAGACCTGGGATCACGGGAACACACAGGGGTCATAGTCTCTGGTGACACAGGAATTGAATAATTGCTGGAGGAACATTAATGCAAGGCTCCCTGGAGGCACTGGAGTGCAGAGGTCTCTGGAGGGAAAGGAGGGTAGGGGTCTCGGGAAGCACAGGAGTGCAGGCGTCTCTAGAGGCACAGGCGTGCAGAGGACTCTAGAGACACAGGGGTGCAGAGGACACTGAAGGCACAGGGGTGCAGGGGTCTCAGGAAGCACAGCAGTGCAGGCGTCTCTAGAGGCACAGGCGTGCAGAGGACACTGAAGGCACAGGGGTCTCAGGAAGCACAGGAGTGCAGGTGTCTCTAGAGGCACAGACGTGCAGAGGACACTGAAGACACGTGGGTGCTGGGGTCTCAGGAAGCACAGGAGTGCAGGCGTCTCTAGAGGCACAGGCGTGAAGAGGACTCTAGAGGCACAGGGGTGCAGGGGTCTCTGGAAGCACAGGAGTGCAGGGGTCTGTGGAATCAAATGAGTGTAGGGGTCTCTGGAGGCACAGGAGTGCTGGGGTCTCTTGAGCCACATGAGTACAGAGGTCTCTAGAGGCACAGGAGAGCAGGTGTCTCTGGAGGCCCAAGGGTCACAGTCACTGAAAGCAGGCAATCACAATGGGCACAGGCAGACACTGGAGGCACAGGGGGGCATGGCGTAGGTTGGGCAGTGCATCACCTAGTTCATTAGGGCCGTGCCTGGCCTCTGGGTCAGCGCTCCTGAGAGAAACTAAGCAGAGGCTCAGCACTGGATCCCAGGAATAGTGGGTATGACGTTCAGAATATGGAAACACTTACACTTGTGGGGGAGAAGGGCAGGACTGGGCAGGGCAGCCACATGGCCATTAATGGTCCAGATATAATGACAAACTGACACTTTGCTCTTCTCTTTGGTTATCTTCTTGGTCTCGGAGACTTATATTGCAGAGATCAAACCTCACATCTCAGTAAATCACTTGGCTGATAGCATATCATTTTTCCGGCGCAGATAACATCTAAATAGAAATTGAATATATTCTTTAGAGGAACATTGTGTGGATGGGGCCGGCTATAACAATCTAAAGGTTATGTCATCATTCCGTAATGAAATATCGCTCCTCTTTGAAGAGACCTACAGAAGGTCACCTGGGATTACATTGTGGACCTCGGCATCCAACCGGCAATGGAGGAAAGTTATTCCTATTGATCAGAACTCTGACCTATGCTAAAAATCATATTACATTTTCACACCATCCTCGGAGTGAAGATCCCGGAGAATACAGGAATTTACAGGCCCACAAAATCTAGAATTCGATAAACACAAGAGTGAGGCGGAGATGCGATCAATATTTATGTAATTAGAACGCTATTAGAAAGACAAGACCATGATGTAATCATTCTGGTGTGGAAAAGTTGAATAATATGTAAATCTAAACTAAAACATTACTTTCAGTAGAAGAAAAGTCCTATCTCCCCACATCAGGAGAAATATGGACAACCTGGAAAGATGAAAACTTGAATTGTTCAGTATGTATCACCGCAAAAAGTGCGGGGGGAGGGGGGGGGCATGGTCAAATTACACTGGACATTGGGCTTTTCTTAAAGAAACAACAGGACCCAGCCAGATCTGCGGAGTGCTGGGACTTTCTTAAAATCCCAGGACAGTCCCAAGAAATCTGGGATTTCACACCTATAAGTTTTGGTGCATTGCAAGTGTGTTGTGTTGTGTTGTGCATTGTAGGCACATTTCAGATGTGTCACCAAAAATCCCTTATTTCTCATTGTGATCTTTTGGCTTTGAATACCACTAGTACTGGGTTCACAGTGCCTAAATCTGATCTGCTTTATATACAATTTACTAAATTTTAAATGAGGCAGCAGTGTTTCTGAACCTGTCTGAAGTACCCTTGGGGTCCAATCTTTAGCAGGCTCTTTAGTTTCTGTTGCGTTGTCATTTTTTTAATATAATTTCTTTGTACACGTAACACTGCACCCATGGGAGCTTCTTAGAATGGATTCCCCTGGGTTACCCATAGCAATGCAGATGGTGGATGCGGGGGGATCAGACACCTTCAAGGGATCCTGTGGTTCCTTGGATAGATAAGATTATATTCCAGGGACTGGGGATCATTATGCACCTACTCTATTCACTGTGTCAACCCACCATCTGACCCTCATGAATTAAGGCTGTGACTATTGGATCGTGAACCTGCCCGACTCCGGGTCCAATATTGGCTGTCCATGCCCTCCTGGGGGACGTGGTTTGCCGCCAGGTGCATTTTGCCGGTCCCTTCTATCAACCAGCAGCCTTTTCAGTTGTCCCTCTGAACATCTTCATGTACCCCTGTACCCCTGAAGAAGCGGATCATACCGGGAAACATGTAGGGTAGTGGGTAATTGTATACCTAAGGGAACACGTGGGTGATTACCAAATTTATCCGGCCCCATGTCATGTCCTGGTGGCTTTGATACAACCGTAAATATATGAGGTCTACAACTCCATTGTTTTTATACCCAATGCTTGTTCTTGTATGTATAATTTGTCCTCCGGTCTCCTTCCTTTTTTTGTGTATTGTTATACAATAAAAATGTAATATTTTTATATTTATTCTCTTGTATGATTATTACACCTTTGCTATTGGTCATAAACGATACCCTATAAAATCCCGATTTGTGACCCACATCATCTTACCCATAGCAACGGAGCAATAGAAGTTATAGCTTTAAGTCCTCGGCTCAGTCAATGAACAGTCCAGGGGATTTGGTTTTTTGTATTTTATTTTGGAACTTTTGGAACTGGGATGGGAGAAGGGATGAGTGAGATACTCCAGTAGCACCTATGCAAAACCTGAGGACAACTGACTGTGGAATGCGGCAAGGCCGCTGCTTCACCTAGCCACTGAGGTGAAGGTTTTAAATGATGAACAGTACTTTAAGCTTCTCTTCAGGTTCTATCTTGGCACCCCATTTCTGACCCACTGTGTGTGCTGGCTTTTGTCCACTGACACTCCCTGGAGTGGTCCCCTTCCTGGGCAGACCCCTGGCAAGCTCCCTGGTACTCACGGACACTGTTTTTCGCAGGATCCCTAAACTGCCTCCCTCTGCCACAACTACTGCGCTCATGTTGGGCAGAGGTCAGTGCTACTTGCCTTACTCAATCCGGAGCTGCATCTACTTTTATGACACAAGGCCATACACACTTCTGGGTCTTACCTAGAGTGTCACCACCATGTCCGAACAAAGCAAATTCTGCCTCCTGTCCGGACTGTCACATCCAATTCAAAGAAATATAGCTGTCCTCTCTCCATAACTGTGAATCTGCACCCATTCAAAGTGGCTTTCTTTCTCCGCATGCTTTTTTAAATTTAACACAGCTTCCAGCTTGCTGTCTGAGTAATGCTTTTGCATCTGTAGCGGTACCTCCAGGAGGGGACCCACTGCATACTGTATATGATGACTTTAGTTCTCCCCTACTTGTACATAGGGACACCAAAGCACACAGACACAAGAAAGCAGTCTAGGGAATTTCTTTTTATGATTTATTTCTAAAACTTGAACAATGGGAGAAGGTGCAGGGTTTGGGATAATCTGGAACCTAAAATTTAACAGAAGAACTATTTGCTACACTCACTAGAGACAGATTCTCCATGAAACGTAAGGATACAGTTCCCTGCAGTTCTCTGTCCTGTAGGGATCCCATAAAAGAAGAACTACTTGGCTCAGATATATAAGTAGTGCGCAGTCACCAGGATCTTGTAGAGCAGTTAGTACTCAAGGCCAGGAAATAGTTGTGCCCATTCATCTTCCTGTAGGTGCCTTCTAGTGAAATTCTGGATCGGGGTGTTGAAGATAACTTAAGGCATAGCCTCCCCCCCCCCCCAACTCTGCCACAGCTTGGACGTCAATGAACAGCATTTGAACCTGGTAGAACGTTTCTTCAGTCAAAGGGGGGATTCCACCCCCCACCTAGACAATGGAATCCCTTCTACAGGAAGACCCTGTTGCTCTGGAGATTACACTATTTATCAGCCCCTCCTGCCACCTATTAGGCCACTGCCCCAGGGATTGGCTGGAACTCACTAACTATTTAGGCTACCTATTTGACTCTCCCCACCCTATGTTCTGGAAACATCCAGAAAGCTGGAGAGACTAATCAAATCTACAGCCTGTGAAATCTAGAACAGCCCAAACCAATTATAAGCTAATTCACTGGTTAGCGTGAGACCAAAAAAACCTAACTTTACCTACCATCTAGCAGCTTACCTAGGAGTGTGCTACACAAGCCATTTGTCAAGTCCCTGGTATGTCTTCTTGTGATCAAGTCAGTCTGGATCCTCCATTGGTTCCTGTGCACCGACTTCTGTATATTTCCTGGTTATCCACTGCATCTTCTTTTGATTCCTGCGTACTGACTTCTGGCCTGTTCCTGGTTATACGTGTCCTCTACCCAGCACTGAGATAAGGTCACCCAGTGCCTAGGACAAGGATGTGGAGCTACCCCATCCCCTCTTCCCGCTGCTAATGCATGATGTAGATGTAAAATGGACGTACTGCTCTGCTCCAGTTCTGCATTGCTCTGTCTGTCCATGGCTGGCATGTAGTGTGCATAGCGCATGTGTTGCCACACACTTTATTACTAACAGCTAGGAGATGGTTGCCCATGTGTGATGTGTTTTGTGTCAAATGTGGACAGCTGGGCAGAGAGTGGGTGTGCCTAACCGTAGTCTGAGCAGAAATTAAGCCATTGCCTCCTGGTTGCCAGTCATTGTTCTGGAGTGTTTGTAGTAAGGGAAGTATGACTTGCCACTTTCCCTACCCCATGATGTGATACCACTGTGTCCAGGGCTCCTGCCACCTCCCCGCTCCCCTGGTCCTGGCCTTGCTTCTATTTGTCCTGACCTTTGGCTTAATCTTGATTATCCATGTCTAGTACCTGCCCTGACCTCTGACACGTTCCTGGATATCACTGGGAAGGTAGGTGTAGCTTGGCCTCCCTGCACAGGTGACACTGTCTGGAAGGCACCGTGTAGCGGAGAGCAAGGGAAACCCATGTTCCTCTGAGGCCTCCATAGGTGTCAAAAGGAAGGGAAACTATCTGGATGCTGTCACCCTTGTTAACCTCTGCAGCAATCCTAAGGGTGGGCAGTGCTAATAAATAGCACTGTCCTCCTTCAGTTGGCACACATTTGCAAAGTGGTTAGGTCAGAGACAGTAACCACCTGGTTAGGGACAGTGTGCCTAGTGCAGGGAGAGGTTCCGGTGGAGGAGGGACAATTTAGGATCTGCTCACCTGTGTCATCAGATAGGAGCTTCTTCATCTTCAGGCGCCTTGTTGCCATATTGCCTTCCAGCCACCTCCTCTGCGATATGCTGTTAGCATTATTAGTGTTATGAGAATCCTCTGCAACTCCTTGTGAGTGCTGCTCTGCCAGTCTGGCCATGTTACAGTGACTCTGTTACCACTTTGTGATACCAACTTTTCTATTAAATATAAGTTTCCGCAATACCTGGTCCCTGTGTGCCTTCACTCCTCTCTGGTCACCCCACTCCATGGGGCATGTTCCTGGATATCACTGTCTGCTGCCCACCCTGACCTATGGCTTGTTCCTGACCATCCGTGTCCACAGCAAGCCCTGATCCCTGCACTATTCCCACAGTGACCCCCAACATGTGGTTTGTAGTACTTTGAGTAGTGTGAACATGGGGGTCATGACTTAGGGTCAGCATGCTTCAAATCCCAAACCTCCATGTCCTCCTCTTCCAGTCTCATCTCTCAATTGCATGTCCTCCTCCATCTTATGTCTTCTTCTTCCTCCAGTCCCATCTCCTCTATCCCATGTCCTTGTCCTCCAGTCCCATTTTCCCCATCCCATGTCCTCCTCTTCCAGTCTCACCTCCCCCATCTTATGTCCTCTTGCTCCTCCATACCGTGTCCTCTTCCTCCTCCAGTCCTATCTCCTCCATTCCATGTCCTCCTCTTCCAGTTTTATCTCCCCCATCCCATGTCCTTCTCCTCCTCCATCCCATGTCCTCTTCCTCCTCCAGTCCCATTTCCTCTATCCCACCTCCTCCTCCTGTAGTCCCACCTCCTCTATTCCCTATTCTCCTCCTCCTTCTGTCTCATTTCCTCCATCCCGCATCCTCCTCCTCCAGTCTCATCTCCTCCATCCCATATTCTCCTCCTCCATCACTTCCATCCTATGTTCTCCTTCTCCAGTCCAATCTCCCCCTTCCCACGTCCTCCTCCTAAGGTCCCATCTACTCCTCCAGTCCTGTCTCCTCCATCCAATGTCCTCCTCCACCCCATGTCCTCTTCCTCCTCCAGTCCCTTCTCCTCCATCCCATGTCCTCCTCCTCCAGTCTCATCTACCCCATCCCATGTCCTCCCCCTTCTAGTCTCATCTCCCCTATCCCATGTCCTCTTCCTCCTCCAGTCCCATTTCCTGTATCACACATGCTCCTCATGCAGTCCCATCTCTTCTATTCCATGTAGTGAACTTACGTTTG
Source organism: Pelophylax lessonae (assembly GCF_965119305.1). NCBI lineage: Eukaryota > Metazoa > Chordata > Amphibia > Anura > Ranidae > Pelophylax > Pelophylax lessonae. Next base: position 318,145,205 of record NC_138773.1, read on the forward strand.
TCTTGAACATTGGGTGTTCATGTGGTCTCTGAACACACAAACACCTGGGGCGCTCGCGGGAAGTTCGCCCGCCAACGAGCACCCCATAATGCACCGTGAGATCGCAGTACATTAAGTGCTGGTGATTCGCCAAAACATGCACCTGACCTGCATGCTTTGGTCAATCACAGCACAACGTCCTGTCAGAGCTATGATTGGCCAAAGGCAGGGTGCCTTTGCCCAATCATGGCTCAGGGGCTAAGTCAAAGCCCCACACTATGTAAGACTGCTGCTTACACGGAAGCCGTGTATAGTGTGTTAGGAGTGGAGATTAGGCAAGTAGTTAGGGGATTTTGTGTGTTCATTCAGTATAGTACAGTCCGTGTAGTGTAGTGCTGTGCTGATTCTTGAGTAGTAAGTAATATAGTAAGCAATAATAATAATAAGTGGTGCCACTGAAGTGTTGGTGTATACAACACGTCTGTGTCATCCCACTGATCCATTTTTTTTTCCCATGGATATTTTTTTTTCCATGGATATTTTTTTTTCATCTTTTTTGCATCAGGTTCTGTTGCTGCATTATTAGTACTTCCCCTTCTGTGTCACAGGTGCTATTCCTTCTGTGTCAGCAGTCATTTTTTTTTGTGGCGCAGCAGCACTAATGTTATTTAGGGCATAATTGCTGTCCCTTCTTCTGAATCGCAGGTGCTATTCCTTCTACGTCAGCAGTACATTCCTTTTTTTATTTTTTTTTGTGGCACAGCAGCACTAATAATATTTAGGGCATAATTGCTGTCCCCCCTTCTGCGTGACAAATGCTATTCCTTTTGTGTCAGCAGTGTTTTGTGTTTTTTTTTTTTGTGGCACAGCAGCACTAATAATATATGATGTATAATTGCTGTCCCCCCTTCTGCATCGCAAGTGCTATTCCTTCTGCGTCAGCAGTGTTCTTTTTTTTTTTTTTTTTTGTGGCACAGAAGCACTAATATTATTTAGGGTATCATTGCTGTCCCCCCTTCTGTATCGCAGGTGCTATTCCTTTTGCGTCAGCAGTGATTTTTTTTGTGGTGCAGCAGCACTAGTAATATTTACGGCATAATTGCTCTCCCCCTTCTTCATCGCATGTGCTATTCCTTCTGCGTCAGCACTGGTTTTCTTTTTTTTGTGGTGCAGCAGCACTAGTAATATTTAGAGCATAATTGCTGTCCCCCTTTCTGCATCGCAAGTGCTATTCCTTCTGCGTCAGCAGTGGTTTCGTTTTTTCTCTTTTAATTTTGTGGCGCAGCAGAACTAATAATATATAGGGCATAACTGCTGCCCCCTCTTTCTGCATCGCAGGTGCTATTCCTTCTGCATCAGCAGTGGTGTTTTTTTTTTTGCTTTTTGGGGGGGCGCACCAGCACTAATAATATTTAGGGCATAATTACTTCCCCCCCTTCTGCGTCGCAGGTGCTCTTCCTTCTGCATCAGCAGTGATTTTTTCTTTTTTTTGTCGCAGAAGCACTAAAAATATTTAGGGCATAATTCCTGTCCCCCCTTCTGCATCGCAGGTGCTATACCTTCTGCATCAGCAGTAGTTTCCTTTTTTTTAATACACTCTATAAAAAAAGATATAAAAATCTCCCCCCCCAAAAAAAAAAAAAAACAATAATAAAACAGTTTATATTAGTGGTTTCCTTTTTTTTTTTTATACACTCTATAAAAAAAAGATATAAAAATCTCTCCCAAAAAATAAAAAACAATATTAAAACAGTTTATAGTACACCAAGAACAAAAGTATTGCACCAAAGTACCATATTCCCACACTCTATAATAAAACGTTATAAAAATCCCCCCAAAAAATCCCCATCATGCCTGAAAGGCCAACATGGAGAGGCAGACGCTCACAGGCCACTAAAAGAGGGCAAGCAGCCTCTGTGTCCACAGTGAAAAGTGGTGGTCGCTGACACGGTGCATCCTCTACAGGTGTGGTATGCTTTTTTCCGGTGCTGGCCGTGTTATTGAGCCACAAAATGCAGAAAAGTTGGTGGAGTGGACCGTCCTCATCCTCCTCATCCTCTGTCACCCAGGCTTATACTAGTTTGCCTTCCACCGCAGCTGCCAAAGCAGTCTATTCCATGGGCTCCTTGTCCCCAGCTACTCTTTCCGTAGCCCCACCATCATGCATGGAGGAGTCACCTGAATGATTTGATCTTAGTGTCAGTTACATGCTGCTAGAGGATGCGCAGCAATTTGAATTCTCTGATGTTGGTTCCCAGGTTGAGGAAGTAAATAACATGAGGCTAAAGAGAGGGGGTACCAATTATGGACAAGAAACTAGCAGCCATGATCCCCCAATTGCAGCATACTGCCAAGTTTGCTTCAGTGACGAGGAGAGAGGGGGTGATGAGGTCACTGACTGTACTTGGGTGCCTGAGAGAACAGAGGAGGAAAGCGAAGAGGAGGAGGGGACACAACTCCAATGAGGCAGGATGTCCTCCAGGGGCTGTCTTAAGGGCAGCCACCCTATTGCATCACACCACAGAGCTCCACAGGTGCAGGGCACTGCTAACTCCCCGCAGACTTCCAAAAGTTCACTGGTGTGGGTTTTTTTTAACAGATGTGCAGCAGACCGCAGCATCACTGTTTGCAATCTCTGCCTGAAGCGGATCAAGCATGGCCAGAACACCAGCTGCTCGAGCACCACATGCTTGATAAGACATATGACGACGTGACATGTAGTCTGTAATGGGTGCCACAGGTACTTGCACTTAATCTGCTAGCAGTACACCACCTGTTGATTTCACCACCAGGCAAATTTCACTACCCCAGTTGCTGTACCATAAAAAAAAAAAAAAATACTGTCCCAGCCATCCACATGCTCAGGGTCTAAATGCTAGCTTGGCCAAATTGCTAGCACTACAACTGCTGCCTTTTCATCTTGTAGACTCTGCCCCCTTTTGGGAATTTGTGAAATGTGCTGTACCACAGTGGCAGGTTCCAAAAAGAAATTTATTTTTACGTAAGGCCATTCCAGCTCTGTACCATCATGTGCAAGGCAATGTTTTGGCCTCATTGGACAGAACAGTCAGCAGCAAGGTTCAAGTTAACATTACTGCTGTCTCTTTGTCCAGCAGGCATAGTCAGGGATGTTACATTTCCTTCACGGCACACTAGGTAACTCTTCTGGCAGCTGAGAAGGAAGCAGGACAGGGTTCAGTGCTGGAGCTTGTTCCGCCACCACGCCTCCAAAAAGCTGGTGGTGATTCTGTCAAATCTGTCTACTCCACCCTCTCCTCTTCTTATTCCTCTGTGGCCTCTTCTGCTGAATTGTCCTCTGAACCAGCAGTGCTCCCTAAGTGTTCAAGAGGCTGCACAAGCAGTTAGGCTAAAAGATGCCATGCAGTGCATCAGTTGGTCTGTCTAGGGGACAGGAGCCACACCGGGCCAGAGATTCTGTCAGCTCTGCAGGGGCAGGCTCAGAGGTGGTTGACGCCACAGCAGCTTGAGCCAGGAATGGTTATATGGGACAATGGCACCAACCTTCTCTCCGCCCTCATATGGTCATACAATGCCTGTGCTCAGCAGGCTGACATTCAACGGGAATTCAACCTGCATACCAACCTCCTCATTTGTGACATGCCCACCAGGTGGAACTCAACATTGGCAATGCTGCTGCAGCTTCACATGCAGCAGAGGGTCATCAATGAGTACCTGTGTGAGTTTGGCACATAAAACAGGCTCAAGGGCTGCTGATAAAGGATGCATGCACTGTCCTGTCACTATTTGAGGAGGCGGCCAAAAGGATGGTGAGCCACGATGATTCATGCATCAGTGACACTATCCCTCTAGTCTTCCTGTTGGAGCACATGCTTTGTGGAATCATAGACAGGGCACTTGAGGCAGAACAGCAGGAGGAATGGGAGGACTTCCTTTCCTCACAGGGCCCCCTTTATTCAGATACCATTCTTGCGGGGCCATAAAACACAGGGGGGAAGAGGAGGAGGAGGATTGTGGCAGCATGGATGTAGAGGATAACATACAGCAGTCTTCAAGGGATGGTTTTCATTCCCAGAAACCCCAGGAGTTGTACGTGGCTGGGGAGAGGTTGCTCCTGACAATGTCATCCTTCGTTACCCAGACAACTTAGAATCTCATCTAAATCTAAAAAAAAAAAAAGAAAAAGAAAAGAATCTCATGCCTCCTCAAACATACGCTGCATGGGATCCCTCATTCTGCTAAGCCTGCGAAAGGACCAGAGGATTTGTGGTATCAAGGAGAGGGATCATTACTGGTTGGCAACTCTTCTTGATCAACAATACAAGGGTAAAGTTGCAGCATTCATGCTGCCTTCGCAGAGGGAGCAGAGGATAAAACATCTTAAGGACGCCTTGAAGAAAAGTCTGTGTAACACCTTTCCAGACACTGGGAGGTTACCATTTCCAGGACAACGTGTTTCTGAGGCTTGGTTCGGTCAAAGGAGGAGCGGTGGAGGAGCCAGCTGACCGATGCTTTTAAACAATCCTTTAGTCCTCAGTGCCCATGGCTGTTAGGTTTAAGCAACCATTGACAGAGTCTGCATCATATGGTACAGGATTATCTAGGGGCAAGAGCAGACTTGGAGAGCTTTCCAACTGAGCATCCACTGGGTTACTGGGTCTTGAGGATGGACCACTGGCCAGAACTTGCTCAATATACAATCGAGTTACTGGCCTGTCCTGCTTCCAGCATGCTTTCCGAACGGACATTCAGTGCTGCTGGAGGTTTTGTGACAGATAAAAGAGTGTGTCTGTCTACAGACCCCGTTGACCATCTGACATTTATCAAAATGAATCAGTCCTGGATCTACAGCAGCTTTCAAGCCCCCGATGCTGATGTAACTGATTGAATTTTCTAGGGATCTGGAATCCATTGAAGACTGCCTATGCTGCCTATCCTATTCCTGGATCTTGATTATGCTGGCTTCCAAGAATGTTGTTTTTGGTTTAGGGCACCACCAACACCCAAGGCCCAATTTCTCTGCACCTGTTTGACAGGTGCATGTAATTTCAATTTTGTTTTTCTAATTTTATACAGCAGGGCCCATGCCTGCGCTCAGCAAGAGTAACTGTGAGGGGTTGCACCAATAGATTGGTGAACGGTTTGGGCCGAGCATAAAATTGGCCTAAACATTGTCCATTCAGGTACTAGCCTAGCACCTGAACTTTCTCAGCACTTAGTGGGATGTTCACCCACCAAGCGCACAGTTAATAGGTTGTTAATGTTTCCCTGCTGAGAGCTGAAGAAAATACAAATTTAAAAAATATGACAGAAATTAAATGACAGAAATTACAGAATAAGGAGAGAAAAAATGGCGTGGTGTCCCCCCCAAAATCTATACCAGGCCCTTTAGGTCTGGTATGAGTTTTATGGGGAACTCCACATAAAAATAAATGGCATGGGTTCCCCACCTAAATCCATACCACACCCTTATCAGAGCATGCAGCCTGGCAGACCAGAAAAGGGGGGGGGGGGGGGGGCGAGTGCCCTCCCCTCCTGAACCATACCAGGTTGCTTGCACTCAGCATAGGGAGGGTGCTTTGGGCTGCCCCAAAGGCTGGGAGAGGGGCAATACCTGTAAGCATTCCTGAAAGAAATCAAGTCTCATGGACTCACTCACACTCACTGGCCACTTTATTAGGTGCACCTTGCTAGTACCGGGTTGGAGCCCCTTTTGCCTTCAGAACTGCCTTCATTCTTAGTGGAATAGATACAACAAGGTGTTGTAAACTTTCCACAGAGATTTTGCTCCATAGTGACATGAGAGCATCACGCAGTTGCTGCAGATTTTTCGACTGCACGTCCATGATGCGAGTCTGCTGTTCCACCACATCCCAAAGGTTCTCTATTGGATGAGATGTGGTGAGTGTGGTGGCCATTGGAGGACAGTGACCTCATTGTCATGGTGAAGAAACCAGTGGTGAGATGATTGGAGCTTTGTGACATGGTGCATTATCCTGCTGGAAGGAGCCATCAGAAGATGGGGACACTGTAGTCATAAAGGGATGGACATGGTCAGCAACAATACTCAGGTAGGCTGTGGCGCTTAAACTATTCTCAATTGGTACTAAGGGGCCCAAAGTGTTCCAAGAATATATCCCTCACACCATTACACCACCACCACCAGCCTGAACCATTACCCCCCCCCAACCATTACATCACCACCACCAGCCTGAACCGTTACCCCCCCCTCCTCCCCCCCAACCATTACACCACCACCAGCCTGAACCGGTGATACAAGGCAGGATGGATCCAAATTCTGACCCCACCATCTGAATGTCGCAGCTGAAATCCAGACTCATCAGACCAGGCAACATTTTTCCAGTCTTCTATTTTCCAATTTTGGTGAGCCTGTGCGAATTGTAGCCTCAGTTTCCTCTTCTTAGCGGACAGGAATGGCACCCGGTGTGGTCTTCTGCTGCTATAGCTCATTTGCTTCAAGGTTACATGTGTTGTGCGTTCAGAGAAGGTATTCTGCATACCTTGGGCGTAACGAGTGGTTATTGAGTTACTTTATATAATATGGAACCAGTCTGCCCATTCTCCTCTGACCTCTGATATCAACAAGGCATTTTCCTCCACACCTTTGCCGATCACTGGATATTTTCTCTTTTTCCCACCATTCCTTGTAAGCCCGTGAGATGGTTGTGTGTGAAAATCCCAGTAGATGAGCAGTTTTTGAAATACTCAGACCAGCCCGTCTGGCACCAACAACCATGCCACGTTCAAAGTCACTTAAATCCCCTTTCTCCCCCATTCTGATGCTCGGTTTGAAGTTTAGCAAGTCCTCCTCACCACATCTATATGCCTAAGGCCCCTTTCACACATATGGACTGTTCATTTCAGTTTTTTTCAGTCAACATCAATTTTTCATCCTTTGTCATCCGTGCTTCATCTGTTTTTCATCCATTTTTCATCCGTTTTTTCTTCTGTTTTTTATCCATTTTTCATCCATTGTCATCCGTGTTTCATACGTTCTTCATCCGTTTTATATCCGTTTTCATCAGTTTTTCATTCCTTTTCATCTGTTTTTCATCCGTCTTCATCCATTTTTCATCCGCTTTTTATCCGTTGTCATCCATTTTCCCCTGCTTTTCATCCGTTTTTCATCTGTTTTCCATCCGTTTTTCCCATTTTTCATCTGTTTTATATCCGTTTTCATCTGTTTTTCAACTGTTTTCATCTGTTTTTCATCCCTTTTCAACCGTTTTCATCCGTTTTTAATCTGTTTTTTATCCGTTTTTCATCAGTTTTTCATCCATTTTTCATCCACTTTTCATCCACTTTTCATCCATTTTTCATCCGCTTTTCATCCGCTTTTCATCCTTTGTCATCCGTTGTCATCCATTTTTCATCCGCTTTTCATCCGTTGTCATCCATTTTCACCTGCTTTTCATCCGTTTTCATCTGTTTTTCATCCATTTTTTATGTTTTCATCCATTTTTCATCCGCTTTTCATCCATTGTCATTCGTTTTTCATCTGTTTTTCATCCTTTGTCATCCATTTTCACCTGCTTTTCATCCATTTTCATCTGTTTTTCATCAGTTTTTCTTCTATTTTTCATTTGTTTTTACCTGTTTTTCATCCGTTTTCATCCGCTTTTCATCTGTTTTTCATCTGTTGTCATCCGTTTTCACCTGTTCTTTAACCCTTTTCATCCATTTTTCATCTGTTTTTCATCCGTTGTCATCCATTTTTCATCTGTTTTTCATCCGACGGAAGCGCATGAAAATGGATGAAAATGAATGATCAAAAAAATGGAAGAACGATCCATATGTGTGAAGGGGGACTCAAGGCCAGTTCACACTTATGCAGTACGGGAACCCTGCAAATCCACTGCGGGTTCCAGCATCGCATTCAAATCGCAGGCAGTTCACACTGCCATATGCGAATCGCTGGGGGTGTCAATACAAAGTTAACCACACCCCCCCAGATCAGTTTACGTATTGCAGTGTGAACTGTCAGTTTGGACATGAATCGGATCGCATAGGTGTGAACACCCATGCAATCCAATTCTGGTGCAGACCAAAAAAAAAGGGTCCTGTGCAACTTTGGGCCGAATGCGATGCAAATCCAGCCATACAATCTAAGTGCTGATTCTCATATATGCGGTGCGGGAACCCTACGAATCCACTGTGGGTTCCCACATCACATTCAAATCGCAGGCAGTTCACACTGCTATATGTGAATCGCTGGTGGTGTCAATACAAAGTTAACCCCACCCCCCAGATCAGATGTGCGAACTGTCAGTTCGGACATGAATCAGATCGCAAAGGTGTGAACCACCATGCGATCTGATTCTGCTGCGGACCCAAAAAAAGGGTCCTGTGAGAGTTTTGTCTGAATCTGATGCAAATTCAGCCACACAATCTGTATGGCTGATTTTGCATCGCAGACATCGCATGTGATTTGCAGAGCAGTGCGCTCCGAATCACATGCAGTGTCTGATATTGCATATGTGTGAACCGGGACTAAATGTATTGAGTTGCTGCAATGTGATTGGCTGATTAGCAATTTGTGTTACCAAGCAGTAGAACAGGTGTACCAATAATTGTGGTCGGTGAGTGTACGTCAGCGGTGCATTTAGCTGTTTGCCTTTAATATTTGGTGATAATGATTGTTTTATTTCATGTCTCTGCACTCCCCCTAGATACAGTGCCTTGAGAAAAAAGTTTGAAATATCCAATAAATTTCGTTCCACTTCATGATTGTGTCCCACTTGTTGTTGATTCTTCACAAAAAAATTACAGTTTATGTTTGAAGCCTGAAATGTGGCAAAAGGTCGAAAAGTTCAAGGGGGACCGAATACTTTCGCAAGGCACTGTATATACTCTCAGGCTGGGGATGGGGGCAGCGGGTGATTTCTATCTCAGCGCCATTCCCCAGCGGCTCGGCGGCGCCTCTTTTTTGCGGTGAGACATGCATGTAATCAAAGCGTTTCAGAGAGCAATAAAGTGTGAAGAGCTGAATTGAAGTGATGAATGTCCTCCATTACCAATGTGATTTTCAATAAATCTCTCAACCATTAAATGCATTCTCAATACGTTTTCAAAGCCCAAAAAAAAAAAAAGAGAGAGTTTTGTCCTTGAGTTGTTTTGTCATATGTCTGATTCCCGCTCTGAGGGGACCAGACCTAAATATTATAACTGTCTGATAAAAATGTACTTTTTCTAATTGCTCCTTTGTCATATAAAAGGAGAACGCCGGCTCTGTGCGCGTCTATTATGTTTTCTGTACCTAACTCCTACACTTCTACTGAGAACATGTTCAATTCAGGAAAGGACCGGACCAGGCTAAGGATAATGTTCTGTTTCAAATGCTGCTTTATGCATTGACACCAGGGCCGGGACAAGGGGTGGGCAGGAGGGACGGTTGCCCTGGGTGCAATGGTTTATTGCAGGGATGGGGGGGGGGGGCACCTTGACCCTAACCCTAAGGGAAGGGGGGGCACAGTTTGGCATCCTTGCCCTGGGCGCTGGATGACCTTGTCCCAGCACTGATTGACTCAGTGCCGATACCGAGCATTTTCACGGGTACTAATACTCGTGAAAATGCTCCAGATACTGAAACCTATACTTTGCAGTGTCATTTGGATCAATACAAAATTAAATTGCATGTGATTTGAACAGGAACGTGGTGCGATTTCTTTTACTAGAATCCCCCCCAGTTCTCTCACTATTTCCCCCTCCTCTCTTACTAGTGTCCCCCCCCCAGCTCTCTCACTATTAACCTCCTCTCCTACTAAAGCCCCCTCCCCACTCTCACCAATTCTCCCCTCCTCTCTTACTTACTGTATGCCATCCCCCCCCCCCAGCTCATTTACCATTTTCCCCTCTTCTCTTACTAGTATCTCCCCCAGCTCTCTCACCAATCCCCCTCCTCTCTTACTAGTGTCGCCCCTCCCCCCCAGCTCTCTGACTATTCCCCCTCCTCTTTTACTAGTGCCCCCCCCAGCTCTCTCATTATTTCCCCTCCTCTCTTACTAGTGCCCCCCCTCCAGCTCTCTCACTATTTCGCCCTCCTCTCTTACTAGTGTCCCCCCCCCCTAGCTCTCTCACTATTTCCCCCTCCTCTCTTACTAGTGTCCCCCCCCCAGCTCTCTCACTATTTCCTCCTCCTCTATTACTAAAGACCCCCCTGCTCTCACCATTTCCCACCTCCTCTCTTACTAGTGCCCCCCCCTCAGCTCTCTTACAATTTCCCTCTCCTCTCTTACTAGTTTCCCTCCCCAGCTCTCTCACCATTTTCACCCTCCTCTCTTAGTAGTGCCCCCCCCCAGCTCTCTCACCGATTTCCCCCTCCTCAATAACCAATTGCCCCCCCCAGCTCTCTCCCCATTTCCCCCCTCCTCTCTTACTAGTGTCCACCCCAAGCTCTGTCACCAATTCCCCCACCTCTCTTACTAGTGCCCCCTCAGCTCTCTCATCAACTACCCCTCCTCTCTTACTAATGCCCCCCCAACTCTCTCACCAATCCTCCCTCCTCTCTTACTAGTGTCCCCCCCAGCTCTCTCGCCAATCCTCCCTCCTTTCTTACTGGTGTCCCCCCCCCAGCTCTCTCACTAATTCCCCCCTCCTCTCTTACTAGTGTCACCCCCAACTCTCTCACTATTTCCCCCTTCTCTCTTACTAGTGCCCCCTCCCAGCTCTCACTTACCCCCCTCCTCTCTTACTAGTGCCCCCCAGCTCTCTCGCCAATTCCCCCCTCCTCTCTTACTAGTGCTCCCCAGCTCTCTCACTATTCCCCCCTCCTCTCTTACTAGTGCTCCCCAGCTCTTTCACTATTCCCCCCTCCTCTCTTACTAGTGCTCCCCCACCTCTCTCACTATTTACCCCTCCTCTCTTACTAGCTCCACCCCCCAGCTCTCACTATTTCCCCCTACCTCTCTTACTAGTGCCCCCCCCCAGCTTTCACCAATCCCCCCCTTCTCAATTACTAGTGCCCCCCCAGCTCTCTCACTATTTCCCCCTCCTCTATTACTAGCTCCACCCCTCAGCTCTCACTATTTACCCTACCTCTCTTACTAGTGCCCCCCCAGATTTCACCAATTCCCCCTCCTCTCTTACTAGTGCCCCCCCCAGCAGCTCTCTCAACAATTCCCCCCTTCTCTCTTACTAGTGCCCCCTAGCTCTCTCACTATTTCCCCCTCCTCTCTTACTAGTGTCCCTCCCCAGCTCCCTCACTATTTTCCCCTCCTCACTTACTAGTGCCCCCCCATTTCTCTAACTATTTCCCCCTCCTATGTTACTAGTGTCCTCCCCAGGGGCGTAACTACAGGGGTTGCAGGGGTTGCAATCGCTACCGGGCCCCATGCTCCAGGGGGCCCGGTAGCAAAACAGTGGGTGAACCTCTAGGATCTCAAAGGTCACACTTGCGACCGGGCCCTGGCATTTCACCACTGTGGGGAGGCCCCAAGATTGCAGGAAGGGGGCCCACTGCAGAACTTGTGAAAGGATCCTGATGCGGGACCATAATAAAAGGCCATGCAATGAGAGTAAAGAGCCCCAGGATTAGTGGGAAGAGCCCCGGGCTTGAAGGGAAGGGCCCCGGCCAGGGGTCTGGGGGGCCCTTCATGGTTTCTTGCATCGGGGCCCTGAAGGTTCTAGTTACGCCTCTGGTCCTCCCCCCAGCTCTCACCAATCCCCCCTTCTCACTTACTAGTGCCCCCCCCCCCCAGCTCTCTCAATATTTCCCCCTCCTCTCTCACTAGTGCCCCCCCAGCTCTCACCAATTCCCCCCTTCTCAATTACTAGTGCCCCCCCCCCCCCCAGCTTTCTCCATGCTGCTGACTTCTCCGAGTGTCAGGACTGTAGCATGGAGCCGAGGAGGAATTTCCCAGCACTTCACTTGGCTCCATGCTACAGTCCTGACAGGCGGGGAAAGAAGACACCTCCAGCATCCCCAATTAAACAGTGATATGGGCAGTTGTGGCGCCGGGACCCAGGGCACCCACCAGCAAATGTGGGCCATGTCCCCCCTGGATGCCTTGTGCTAACACACAGAAGCAGGTGGAATGCTTCTGCGTGACAAGGAGTTCCTCTTACCTTTCACGAGCCTCTGAGAGCCGACATCGGGGCAGAGCTGAGAGGTGGCCTGCAAATTATATCATCGGTTGCTAGGATGCCGGCGGTCCTAACAACCAGTGACTGCATTGAAGAGGGGGGTGGAGCAGAGATTGCCGGCCAGATCTTCTCCCAGGAATCCTCAATTGGTGCTGTGTGGGAGAGCACACATTGCACCCATTCTGGATTCCACTACTGAGTGGAGCACAGGGCTGGAACTTGTTCTGCCCAGATCCACGGGACCCCAGGACTTGCTTCAAATCGGGGGACGGTCCAGCTGAATCCAGGACAGTTGGGAGGTATGTCAGTAACATACCTCCTGTATTAGTGAGACACAACTCTGGAGGAATGAGCACAAGAGAAATGAGCACAGGAGGCACAGCAGATAGCAGCATTATCAGTCTGGGGGGAGGGGAGTGTTAGATGTACTAGCAGATTTAAATACACTAACAAACTGAAGCCAAAGTCCAGCTCTCACAAAGTCCAGGAAACAGTTAATCTCCTTTTAGGATAAAGGTTTTATATGAATAAATAAAAGCTGATTGTTGTAAGCACCCCTGTCAGTGTTAGGTGGTTTACCTCATCCATGTAAACTAGGGATGTGCTGAAACCGGTATCGGTATCAGTGCCGATACCGAGCATTTTCATGGGTACTAATACTCGTGAAAATGCTCCAGATACTGAAACCTATGCTTTGCAGTGTGATTTGGATCAATACAAAATGAATTGGTACTAATCGCACTGCAAAGAATCGCATGTGATTTGAACAGGGACGTGGTGCGATTCCTGTCCGAATCTCAAGTGATTTCCCCCACCGCTAGTGTGTGTGTGTGTGTATAGACAGGGAAAAGCGCCATCTAGTGGGCAGTTTATTAAAAATGTTAGCACTCACATTAACCACTCCTACACCGGAAGGATCCCCCTTAATGACCAGACCATTTTTTGCGATTCGGCCATCTGTGTTAATTTACCGAAAAATTGCGCGGTCATGCGACGCTGTACCCAAATAAAATTGATGTCCTTTTTTTCCCCACAAATAGAGATTTATTTTGGTGGTATTTGATCACCTGTGCGGTTTTTATTTTTTGCACTATAAACAAAAAAAGAGTGACAATTCTGGAAAAAAAAAGAAAAAAAAAACACAATTTTTTTATTTTCTGCTATAAAACATTCCCAAATTAAAAAAAATTAAAAATATATATTTTTTTCATAATTTTAGACCAATTTGTATTCTGCTACATATTTTTGGTAAAAAAAAAAAACCCAATAAGTGTATATTGATTGGATGTTATCATGTCTACAAACTAGGGGAAAGATTTATGTCATTTTTATTTATTTTTCTTTTTTTTACTTGTAATTGGTGGCAATCTGCGATTTGTAGCGGGACTGCGACATTGCGGCAGACAGATCGGACACCTAACTGACATTTTTGACAAGGTCCACAAAGACATGGATGAGCGAGTTTGGGGTGGAGGAGCTTGAATGGCCTGCAGAGTCCTCAACCCGATAAAACACCTTTGGGATGAGCATAGACTGCAAGCCAGGCCTTCTCGTCCAACATCAGTGCCTGACCTCACAAATGTGCTTCTAGAAGAATGGTCAAACATTCCCATAGACACATTGATAAACTTTGTGGACCGCCTTCCCAGAAGAGTTTAACCACTTTACCACCGGAGGATTTTGCTGTCTTACGTCTGGGCCACTTTTTGCGATTCGGCACTGTGCGAGTTTAATGGACAATTGCGCGTTCATGCAACGCCGTACCCAAACAAAATTTACGTCCTTTTTTTGCCACAAACAGAGCTTTCTTTTGGTGTTATTTGATCACCTGTGCAATTTTTACTTTTTGCGCTATAAACAAAAAAAGAGCGACAATTTTGAAAAAATAACAATATTTTTCACATTTTTTTATATGAAATTCCCCCCAAAAAATGTAAATATCAAAATTTTTTATCATTTTAGGCCAATTTGTTTTCTACTACATATTTTTGGTAAAAAAAAATTGCAATAAGCTTATTTTGATTGGTTTGCGCAAAAGTTATTGCGTTTACTAACTAAGGGAAAGATTTCTGTAATTTTTGGTGTTTTTTTTTTAACGTAATAAAAGTAAAAGTAATGGCGGCGACCTGCGATTTTTTTTGCGGGACTGCGACATTGTGGTGGACAGATCGGACCCTTGACTGACATTTTTGACACTTTTGGGGGTACCAGTGACATTACTGCAGTAATCAGTGCTATACATATGCACTGTTACTGTAAAAATGACACTGGCAGGGAAGGGGTTAATTTTTATTGGTGATCAAGGGGTTAATGTATGCCTGGTGCTTACTGACGTGTGTGGGGGGAGGTGACTGAGTGACACAAGGACAGATCACATGTTCAGCTACGCTGAACCCTGCAATCTGACCCTGTCTGTCACTTAGGAGATCCGCCCGCTCTGTTTACACAAGCAGGCGGATCTCCACACTCGATTCCCCGACGATCGGGGAAGAGCAGCTGCTCCTCCCCTGGCCCGACTCCCGCTGTAACTGAATACAGCGGGAGTGAGCCTCCGGCGGCGCGCGCGCGCCGCCCACAAGGGGAGGAGTCCAGCGACGTAGGTCTACGTCGCTGGACGGGAACGAGCCACTTTGCTGCAGTACAGTCAATGTGACCGGTTGGCAAGTGGTTAAGCTGTTATAACGGCGATAGGTATGCCAACTCAATATTGAACCCTACGGACGAAGACTGTGATACCATTAAGGCCTAAAGCAGCCTTTCTCAATCTTTGCAACACAGAGGAACCCTTGAAGTAACTTTCTGATCTCAGGGAACCCCTGCTAAAATTCCTATATCTACAACTACAAATAATGATACATTAGTGTGATGGTCAGTGGGAAGAATGCTCCTTACACTTGAGGTTATTGGGAAGAATAATCCCCTTACAGATAGCTAAAAAATGAATGGTGTCTGCAGGAGAGGCAGAAACTGCTCATTGCTCAAGGAACCCCTAGGAATCGTTGAAGGAACACAAGGGTTCCCTGCAAATTTGTTTTTGGGGTAAACTGTCTTCATTACATTATATCATTCCTCTCTATCACTGCATGTAGCTTTTTGTTTCAATATGATTCACCTGCTTTTCGGGACAAATATGGGTTTCACTAGTGTTCTATACTTCACCACGGCTTTGGTTTTCTATTCTCCCCCCAATCTCACTCATAATCTGAGATCACCTCTATAACAACCCTTTTTTTTTCATCACAATAATCTCTTCACTTTTCACACGTCCCCTCAATTGATATATTAATATCATCTGTTCACTTTCACGTTTGGCAACCCCTTCTCCTTGGTATCTCCATGCGGGCGTTGCTTTCTTTGGTGGTTCATCAACTTTTATTTACCATACAGAGATATTTCTATATCTGGTTATATTCTCTTCTCTCCCTTTTTATTATACCAGTTATATTTCTACTATATTAGAAGAATTTAAACTAAACTTAGTTCAATATATTATATATTTTCAGAATTTACTGGTATCGAACTATTTACCATCTCATTTTTCTGTCTCACATGGGGTTCCCATTCTCTTGCTGCTTACCCCCATTCTATTTGGATGCTGTCCATACCTCAGCCCCGGATCAGGCATTTCTCGGCTCAGCCCTGTGCCTCCTGTCTAGGATTGGATTTTCGGAGATATGACACTACTCAAGGTAGTGTGCACTCCATGTATACTCTGTTAGATAGTTTTTCTTCCCTTTTATCCATACTATCATCATTTTGATACAATCCTAATCTATATTTCCAGACATACAATTAAATTCTCATGCTCCTGATGAGTGGACGGAGGTCCATGAAACGCGTCGAGCCTACAATTACTCAGCCATCATATACAAGCCCGCCATATTGAAAGATTATATACCCACAAAGAATAGATCCTCATAGTTTATATGCCTCATATGATTTATCATTCTGGACATGTTACTTATATGTTTATTGTTTATGTGAACTTTACACAACCTTTTATTGGTATTGATATATGTTATATCTTATGTTACGAATCTTGAATTGAATATGTTGAACCATGTGCCAGCCCTCTGTAGGTCCCCATTTTCTGGGTCTTAGTAATTTATGTATATTAAAAGATTGTGTACCTACAGAGTATCTGTTGTCACAATAAACCTATTGTTTTTAAATAATAAGTTTGAATATGTTATTTCTGTATTTATTTATACCTATAATAATTATATATATGATGTATCATTTATATAGATCCATACCATATTACTAATTATGAATTATATATTTAATGTCAGTCCATTTTGGGTCCCCTATTTTGGGACCTCATTGGTCATCCATGACATATATACAATTATACATACATATATATCTAGCTGTGCTCACTCAAAGTCCCACAATCCCCTCTGTTCTTTCCATATTTCACAAAGGGATGGAGACAGCTAGATACTCTATGTGATGTGACAGACCTACTCTCCCTATTTGCCCTGGTTCCATGGAACCCTGATTGAGAAACCCTGGCCTAAAGGCAGGTGTCCCAATACTTTTGGTAATATAGTGTACTTTTGGTCTTACACTTCTGTTCCTCTTTATTTGTAGTGTGTTCCAGGGCCACATCTTGATCTTTGTAAGCATCCCTCGCCCATTGATCTCCCTTGTTGCCAGAGGTGGCTCTTGGCCAGTCTTTCATGGAACGAGCATTCGTCTCCATGTGAACTCTGAGTGCTGTCCTCTTCTCATAGACCTGAAGTTACTGCGGCTGAAGTTGAATTACTTGCCTTCCTTTCTCTTTTCCCCGGGCACTTCATTATCAGTCTGTGCAAACACTGAATAACAGCAATATATACAAAATGCTGGAAGGTTAAGTATGGTATGGATATTGTAAATGCAAAGTGAAATGTACGTGTACAGACTTCCAGATGAATCCGGCCACCATCTCCGAGCAATACGAAAGATGAAGAAAGAGAAAGAAGGGGGAGAGAGAGGGGGAGGAAAGAACGTAAAGGAAAAGGTAGTGAGTCAGTCAACAGTAAGTGGATTCAAACATGCTTGGGACAAATAACAGATAGATAGATAGATAGATAGATAGATAGATAGATAGATAGATAGATAGATAGATAGATAGATAGATAGATAGATAGATAGATAGATAGATAGATAGATAGATAGACAGATAGACAGATAGACAGATAGACAGATAGACAGATAGATAGATAGATAGATAGATAGATAGATAGATAGATAGATAGATAGATAGATAGATAGATAGATAGATAGATAGATAGATAGATAGATAGATAGATCAGTGGGGTGGCATAGGGGGTTGTTAATCAGTTTCAGCTGCTTTGGTGTTAATGAAAATGCCAACAGGTGCACTAGATGGGCAACAATGAGACAACCTCCAAAACAGGAATGGTTTTAAAGGTGGAGGCAACTGACATTTTTTTTTTATCCTACTCATCTTTTCTGACTGTTTTTCACTAGTTTTGCATTTGGCTAGGGTCAGTGTCACTTCTGGTAGCATGAGGCCATACCTGGACCCTATAGAGGTTGCACAGGCAGCCCAACTCCTCCAGGATGGCACAATAATACATGCCATTGCCAGAAGGTTTGCTGTGTCTCCCAGCACAGTCTAAAAAAGAGCATGGAGGAGATTCCAGGAGACAGGCAGTTACTCTAGGAGAGCTGGACAGGGCTGTAGAAGTCCTTAACCCATCAGCAGGACCGGTATCTGCTCCTTTGTGCAAGGAAGAACAGGATGAGCACTGCCAGAGCCCTACAAAATGACCTCCAGCAGCCACTGGTGTGAATGTCTCCGACCAAACAATCAGAAACAGACTTCATGAGGGTGGCCTGAGGGCTCAACATCCGAGGGCTCAACATCCTCTAGTGGGCCCTGTGCTCATTGCCCGGCACTGTGGAGCTTGATTGGCATTTTCCATTGGCAGGTCCACCACTGGTGCCCTGTGCTTTACACAGATGAGAGCAGGTTCACCCTGAGCACATGTGACAGACGTGAAAGGGTCTGGAGAAGCCATGGAGAATGTTATGCTGCCTGTAACATCGTTCAGCATGACCAGTTTGGTGGTGGGTCAGTGATGGTCTGGGGAGGCATATCCATGGAGGGACGCACAGACCTCTACAGGCTAGAGAATGGCACCCTGACTGCCATTAGGTATCGGGATGAAATCCTTGGACCCATTGTCAGGCCCTACGCTAGTGCAGTGGGTCCTGGGTTCCTCCTGGTGCACGACAATGCCCGGCCTCATGTGGCGAGAGTATGCAGCCAGTTCCAGGAGGATGAAGGAATTGATACCATTGAATGGCCCCCACACTCAGCTGACCTAAATCCAATAAAACATTGTCAGGCATACATACAAGCATGTGAGGGCCATACAAACTACTGAGGACCATTCTGAGTTGCCACAATGAAATTTCAGCAAAATGGACTCGCCTGCTGCATCGTTTTTTCACTTTGATTTTCGGGGTGTCTTTGAATTCAGCAGGGTGATATATTTTGTTTCCATCAAACAATGTGGCATCCTTTCATTCCTAACACATTACCCAGTCCATACCAGTATAGATATCCAGCATGAGAGTTTTCCCCATTGAGATCTGACGTGTTTTCAAAGTGTTCCTTCTATTTATTTTTTAGCAGTGTATATACACATCAAAAATGGGGCAGATTTGATGGACCACGTGGTCTTTTTTCTGCCATCATTCTGTTATGGTTCTGTGTGGAAAAGGAAAGTAAAGTAAAGGAAGTCAAGGGAATTCCAGTACGGTAACTGGCGCATAGATATGCACATAGGCTCGTGCATGCGCGCACACGTACAAGCAAGCAGGAGCGTGCCCACAGTTTCTGGCACCAGACGGTCTATTTAGGGGATGCTCTTACTCACTGTCAGTGCTGACTGGTCTTCAGCGTTTCCTGTGTCCTGGGTGTATCCTGTATCTGATTTCCATTGATGACCCGGCTTGTCAGGTCCTGGATACTGCCTGTATCTCTTCTCACCTGTTCCTGACACCGGCTTCATTCCTGACCACGCTTCTGCTTCTGTATCTCATTCCCCCCTGCTACTGACCTCGGCTACCTCTGTGACCTCGCTTCTGCTTCGTCTTGGCTTAAAGGGAAACTCCAGTCAAAAATTTAATTTTTCCTATTAATAGTATGTTTAATATCTTTATCTTTGATATTATTCATTTTATGGCTAGCTGCTTGTGTAGCTTAGAAAGTCCTATCTAAACCAGACAATCAGCTTCTTCCTGTTCTTCACTGACAATGCTATCTTCCTTTATCTGAATTTGTTAAGCTGTCTTTCACTTCCTGAAAAGGTTGTCGGTCTTTCTTAGACAGGAATGCCTAGACCTGCCCAGCCCCACCCCCATCCCTCCTATCCTTCACAGAACATGATCTCCTCCTGTCTTCATAGCCTTGTTTAGGCCAGCAGCTTCTCCTGAGAGAGAGAGAGGGAGGGGGGGGGGAGGGGGGGTCACGTAACCGTCACATTTTATAAAAGAAATAAGGTGTACAAAGGAACATTTTTGAAAGTTTAGAAGGATACAGATCGATTTCCATTGCTCATTACATGTGAGTAATGAGTTGTAGGCTCCGTTCCACTAGTGCAACTTGTCATGCGACTTTGGACACATAAAGTCGCATGACAAGTCACAGCCCATTGATTTCAATGGCACCAGTTCCCATTTATGGCACTTTGAAAATGTGCCTGCAATACTTTGATACGACTTCGATCAAGAGAGTGTAAAGTTGGATCAAAGCTGCACTCAAAGCCGCACTCTAAATCTCACAACTTAAGAGTCGCACTAGTGGAAACGTAGCCTTTAGGCTAGAGTGCATCTTTGGAGTGCTACTTTGAGTGCAGCTTTGATCCAAATTTACACTCTCTGAATCAAAGTTACATCAAAAGTTGCATCAAAGTAGTGCAGGTACCTTTTCAAAGTCGCTGATTTTCAAAGTCGCATAAATGGGAATGGGTGCCATTGAAATCAATGGGCTGTGACTTGTCATGTGACTTTGTATGTCCAAACTCGCATGACAAGTCGCACTAGTGGAAACGAAGACTTAGTGTGGTTGCCTGTAATATGATCATTGTAGACTGTGAGTGGAGACCCCCGAGCACTTCCAGCTACACTAACAGTCCCCCTCCCCCCTCCCCCCTCCCCCTCTGTGTCCAGCTTTCTTCTCTTATGGTAGTCTTCAATCAAAGCCCAGCACAGCAATACTGTATATGTGTCTCCAGCACATTTGTATATGTAAAGTACTCGAAACCCATACTTGAGTAAAAGTACAAGTGCTCGATCAAAATGTGACTTGAGTAGAAGTGAATGTGCTCTTTAAAAAAGTGACTTGAGTAGAAGTACTAAAATATTCAACATTTTTTGTACTTAAGTATTGCAAGTAGTTTTTTTTTTAAATTTTGCTACTCAAGTACTGAAAGTAAAAGTACAAGTACTGTGTTATGTAGTTATTAAAGAAAGAAGTCAAAAGTTTGAACATCATATTGTTTTTTATTATTTCAAATGATTAACCTAAAGGACAATCACAATTCCTTTGGCTGTAACTTTTTGTAAACAAAAACAGATAAAGTATGTCCCTCCCTTCCCCCTTTAAAGCATCCCTCCTTCTCTTCCCTGCATGTTTTTTTTTCTCCACAGCTTATTGGTGCGCAAAATCATACATAAACCAATGTGATATACAACAATATATTCCAATAATGAAATAAAGGAAGAGTGTATGAAATCAAAGTCAATAAAAAGTCCATATATATATAATGCCATAATACCATATATATGTGACAAAACCAGTGTTAATTTCGTCGACTAAAACCGACTAAAACGTTTTCGTCAACTAAATTAACACAATTTTAGTCGACTAAAATACGACTAAAACTAAAAAAATTCAGATGACTAAAATACGACTAAAACTAAAATGGCATTTTAGTCTTAAGACTAAAATACGACTAAAACTAAAATGGCATTTTAGTCAAAAGACTATAACTAAAACGAAATCGAAATTTGCTGCCAAAATTAACACTGGTGCATGCTCAAAGCTTAATACCATAAATAACATATTAGATTTTTCACTTCAGGACCAGCAGTAGTATATAATGAGTTTGGAAATTGTAGAGAAATTACTAAATAATGCATTACAAATTACAATTGAACTACACCCATTCGATTATAGATGACTAAAATGTAGGACGTTTTAGTCGACTAAAATGTACTGGAGTTTTAGTCGACTAAATACGACTAAAACTAAAACACTTGCAGAAGACTAAAATGGGACTAAAACTAAAATACCATTTTAGTCCTAAGACTAAGACTAAAACTAAATTGAAAATTGCTGCCAAAATTAACACTGGACAAAACAAGATGAATATATTTTAAAAGGTGCAGGAATCAAACAGGTGCTATTCCAAATAATAGGTGCAGACTCCTCCCACCTTGTGGATTTCCCCCTTACCCGGAGGATGAAGGTGAGTGCAAAATAATATCCAAATAGACTCTTCCAGAGAAACAAAACTGCAAAACCTGTGCTCTCAACTTCCAGTGAAAAAAGCAAAATCAGCCTCTTACCAGAAAAAAGGTCTACTGTATGTACGCTTGTGACTCTCCTTTGTTGGGGGAGGTTCTCTTTCCCCTTCACAGCAGATATGTAGACCATTTTATTTATACATACAGTAGCATTTATTTTCGTATGCGCTGATTTACACATGACATTATACACATGTTTTTGAACTTCATGAAATCTGCCATCTACTGTTCTGGCAGTGGTAATTTTTATAATAGTAACGAGTAACTATGCAGCACAAAAAAAAAATATTGGAGTAGAAGTATTGAAATCATCGAAAAAATGTAGTGAAGTAAAAGTGGAAGTAGGAGAAAAAAATTCTACTCTAGGAAAGTACAGATACCGCCTTTCCGTACTTAAGTACAGTAGTGAAGTATTTCTACTTAGTTACTATACATCTCTGGTCTCCAGTCATCACAGCGTGTTCCTGCCTAAAGCTTGTTTAGAGCTTCTATAAGCCACTCTTCCAGAACCTGCAGTACACGTGGAGTGCCCCTTTAGCCTCAGCTGGTCCAGTGTGCTTCACATCTGCTCCTGACCTGATGTCCTGCCTGACTTCCCAAGCCTGCATCTCCTGCTGCAAGTTCTGCTACCAACATCTGCCATCGCTCTCCTGTCCTCCTCTTCTACCTTTAGTGGGGCCTGGGCTGAAGATACAAGAGAGGTTGACCTCATCAATTCAGTCTTCTAGCAGGTACGTAACAGAAAGGAAGGGAAATGATTGGAAAGGAAGGGAAGGGGAAGGGAATATATACGCATCAAAAATGGGGCAGATTCAGAAGGAAGGAAGGAAGAGAAAGAAATGATATTGTGACAGTGTGAGGTCAACTTCATGTGAATTTAGGTAATGAAGGTAGAAATGACATAGGATTCACATTAGGGTTTAATGGGAAGCTCCACGGTGTTTGTTATGAGCGGAGAAAGCTGTGATTTAAGCTTTGTCCAGGATTTGTAATCCTGATTTGGGACCTGGAGCTTGAAGGTTCCAAAGTGTCTTGGGTGGTACTTAACCCTCAAACCTGTGTCCGGAGTACATAGGTGCAGTGGTGTATTTTTGTTTTGTGCTGCCCTAGGCAAGACTAAAATTGGGTGCCCCCCTCCCCCTCCTATGTAAATTTTCCCCACTCCTTCCTTTTTAATGGATGTGACTCCCTCCAAAATTGAAGGACTACAAGTCCCAGCATGAACCCCTGAGATATCACGAGAGGGGAGTGAGAGGGGGTGGGAGAGAGAGGGGGGGGTTGGGTGAGGGAGGAAGGGAGAGAGAGCGGGGGGTGGGTGAGGGAGGGAGCGAGGGGGGGATGAGAGAGAGAGAGAGGGGCAGATGAGAGAGAGAGGGGGGATGAGGGAGGGGATTAGAGACAGAGAGAGAGGGGGGTGAGAGAGAGATGGGGGAATGAGAGAGAGGAGGGAATGAGAGAATGAGAGAGAGGGGGGGATGAGAGGGAGAGAGAGGGGAGGATGAGGGAGAGGGGGGGTGAGAGAGAGAGAGAGAGAGAGGGGGGGTGAGAGAGAGAGAGGGGGTTGAGAGAGAGAAAGAGAGGGGGTGTGAGGGAGAGAGAGGGGGGATTAGAGAGACAGAGAAAGGGGGGTGAGAGAGAAAGAGAGAGAGAGGGGAGGAGAGAGAGAGAGAGGGGGGTGAGGCAGCTCTAGCAATCAGTGGCCAATAGATTCTAAGGTGGAGGGGGGCAGCTTTTTTGATGCCCCCCTGCAAAGTGCCGTCCTAGGCCTGGGCCTTGTCAGCCTAGGCCAAAATACAGCACTGCATAGGTGTACAAGGTAGGTATAAAATAAGTCTGAGAGTAGCTTAGGGCAGTCACTTCCATTGTGTTAAGATAGGAGGGGTGACTTTCCTGGGAAACAAGACCCTATGTTCGGGGGGCCTTTTTGCCCACAGGACTAGGAGTATCAGGACAGCTACTCGGGTCCAGAAAGACTGAGAAAGGTAAGGTGACTACTGACTACCAAGTCCACAGAGGTAGCTTCAGGGAGTCTGAGTTCCAGAGAAGTGTGTGAGAACCGGGGGTGCCGGGAGAACTCTATCTAGAGGGCATTGGTGAGCTTATACTGCGAGGTGATATGATAAAAGGCTAAGTGAGCCTGAAGAACAAATGGTCTAGAAGACCAATGCTAATAGCTGTAGAGCTGCTGAAGCGTAACCAGGTGGCCTTGCATTTTCATATATCTGTTGTATTGAGGAAGCTGGAAAATCCCTGTGTTTGAACCTCTATGTAAACTGTACATTGTGTTGGACTTTGCTTTGCCTTTTTTTCAGTAAAAGCCTCTTAAAAAACAGTTCGGACTAACAAATGCACCTACCACAAGAGCTTAGTCATCCCAAATCATAAGGAAGAGGAGAGGAAGAGGAAAGGAAGGGGAAATGAAGAGGAGAAAAACAGGAAAGAAAGATGAAATGAGGAAAAGGAGAGGAGAGGAAAGAGAGGGAGATGGAAGGAGAGGAGAGAAAGAGAAGATAAGAGGAAAGGAAGAGGAAAGGAAGAGGAGGAAGGGGAGAGAAAGAGAAGAGAAAAGGAAGGGAAAGAGGAAGAATAGAAGAGAGGAAGAGAAGAGGAAAGGAAGGGGAAATGAAGTGCAAAGGAAGAGAAATAGGAATGGAAGAGGAGAGGAAAAGGAGAGGAGAGGAAGAGGAAAGGAAGAGGAGAAAAAGGGATGACAAGAGCAAAGGGAGAGGAGAGGAAAGAGAGAAAGAGAGGGAGAGGAAGAAGGGGAGGGAGAGGGAAGGAGAGGAGAGGAAGAGAAGACAAAAAGGAAGAGGAGAGGAAGATGAGAGGAAAGGGAGAGGAAGAGAAGAGGAAGAAGAAAGGAAGGGGAAAGGAGAGGAAAGGAAGGGGAAAAGAAGGGAAATAGGCAAAAAAGAGGAGAGGAAAAGGAGATGACAAAAAAAGAAGAGGAGGGGAAAGGAAGAGAAATAGGAAAGGAAGACCAGAGGAAAAGGAGAGGAGAGGAAGAGAAGAGGAAAGGAAGAGGAAAAAGAAAGGAAGAGCAGAGGAAGATGAGAGGAAGGGGTGAGGAAGTGAAGAGGAAAGGAGGAGGAAGAAAAAAGAATGGGGAGAGGAAGAGGAAAGGAAGAGGAAACTAAAAGAAAAAGAGGGGAACCAGGAAAGAAAGAAAGAGGAGAGGAAGAGAAGAGGGGGGGGGGAGGAAGAGAAGAAAAAATGAAGAGGAAGAGAAGAGGAAAGAAAGGGGAAATGAAGAGAAATAGGAAGGGAAGAGGAGAGGAAAAGGAGACGAGAGAAAAAGGAGATGAGAGGAAGAGGAAAGGAAGAGGAGAGGAAAGGAAGAGAAATAGGAAAGGAAGACAAGAGGAAAAGGAGAGGAGAGGAAAGGGAGAAAGAGAGGGGGAGAGGAAGAGAAGACAAAAGGAGGAAGAAGAAGAAAGGAAGAGGAGAGGAAGTAGAGAGGAAGAGAAGAGGAAAGGAGGAGGAATAAGAAAGAAAGGGGAGAGGAGATGAAAAAAAAAGGAAGGGGAGAGAAGGAGAAGAGGAAAGTAGGAGGAAGAAGAAAGGAAGGGGAGAGGAAGAGGAAAAGAAGGGGAAATGAAGAGGAAAATAAGGGAACTAGGAAAGGAAGAATAGATGAGAGAAAAAAGAGATGGGAAATGCTAGGAAGAGGAGGGGAGAGGAAAAGAAGTGAAGGGGAGAGGAGAGGAGAAGAAGAGAAGACAAAAGGAAGAAGAAAGGAGAGAAATAGGTGAGGAAGGAGAGAGGAAGTACAGAGCAAAGGAAAGAGGAGAGGAATAGAAGAGGAAGACAAGAGGAGAGGACTTGCTTGCCAACCATAGATTTCACTGATAACATTCACACAGAATACATTTTATTGAACACATGCATTGTAAATAATAGTGCCTATACAGGAAATTACAGATTTAAACTTTTATCTCTTATTGGACATTTTCCATGACAGCTGGATACATAGCCGGATACACTGAGCAGTACATAGAATAGCAGCAAATCTCTCATTTATCATTACACAGTGTATTCCAGGATGTCTGGATTTGTATGCAATCAATGTTTCGGTCCTTCTGACTGCAGACAGACTGTGCAGAAGAGATTCATAGGATCACTCTGCACCGTTTTTCTGGCCCCCCGCCTGTGCTGATGGTACTGAGGCCGCACAAATATTTGTTATTGAACATCTCACCTCCAACTGCCCCCCATCTACAAGTAATAGCAAGCTAACTGGAGGAGTGTTCGGAGTTCTCAGACATCTCTGGCTGCTCTTGAGCTAAGTTTCAAACCTATGAAAAAAGTACATTTAAACTCAAAAGATAATTTGCTGTTTCACCATTTGCAACTTTGTAATTTAGTGTCCAAATGTAGTATTGTTCTCATTCCTTTAGCTGGGCGAGCTTGGCACATATTTGAATAGACTCTGAAGTCCTTGATTTAAAGTGGTAGTAAAGTCACACTGTTGATTTTTACCTGTAGATAAGCCTATAACAAGGCTTAACTTATAGGTACAGTAAGTAAGTTCAGCGCCATCTTAAGAGCATTAAAGGGCCCCGGGCAATGCAGTGCACTGGGGCCCCGCCTACACAATCACCCACCAGAATAAAAATGCAAATTATCGATAAGGCTATATTTATTGGTACAGAAGTACAAGGCAAATTAAAAAGCTTCAAAGTTCGGCGGCTGGGTCCGGTGAACACACACACAGACGGGAGTCAGACTCGACTGTCCTGTGTGTGTCTGTTCCCGTGGAGGCACACAGGCATTCCTGCAGTTGTGGGCTCCCCCTCTATGGCCCAAGTGGCCTGACGGGATGCACACGGGAGTCGGGACTAATGCTTGGCTGGGTCGCTGGGCCCCCAGGGAAGTGGGGCCCCTGGGCAACTTCCCAGCGTGCCCTTTGGGTAAGATGGCCCTGAGTAAGTTAGGAGATATTTACTTTAGCATCAGCTGGTGATGTCATCGGCACATGCCCACTGGGCTCTGAATAGACTGTGCTATCCACATGTGCGGTGGTGACATCATCGCGGCTCGGCCATCAGTAGTGGCTGGTGCTCAATTTTCTTAGCCAGCCAACCCCATAAACCCAACCCCCCCCCCCCTCTTCCTAGCCAGCCCCTGCACTTACCCCATGCAGCTGACGGCTTCTCCCCCTGTGTCTCCTCCCAAAGGAACTGGCGGACGCTTCTCCTCCTGGCCAATCAATAATTCATCATGATACAGTAAAGCACTCACCAGATTCGACCCAGTCAGTACTAATCAAGCAAAGAATATATTATATAATATACCCACACCGGCCACCTTATTAGATACACCTGTTCAATTGCTTGGTAACATAAATTGCTAATCAGTCAATCACATGGCAGCAACTCAATGTATTTAGGCATCTAGACGTGGTAAAGGCGACTTGCTGAATTTTAAACTGAGCATCAGAATTGGGAAGAAAAGGGGATTTAAGTGACTTTGAACGTGGCATGGTTGTTGGCGGCAGATGGGCTATTCTGAGTATTTTAAAAACCTCTTATCTACTTGGATTTTCACACACACAACCATCTCTCGGGTTGTGCGGTGGTGACATCATCATGGCTCGGCCATCAGTAGTGGCTGGTGCTCAATTTTCTTAGCCAGCCAACCACATAAATTTTCTAGCCAGCCCCTGCACTTACCCCATGCAAGTGACGGCTTCTCCCCCTGTGTCTCCTCCCGAGGCCTGGCGGACGCTTCTTCTCCTGGCCAGTCAGAACGTAGGACTCACAGCCAATCGGGTCTTAGGACTCACAGCCAATTGGGACTCAGGACGCACTTTTTGATTGGCCGTGAGGAGAAACAGGAAGACATTCAAGTAACAAGAAAAGCCGGCACACGAATGCTTCTTTTTGATGCAATTTATTCCAGCATGACAGCTGTGTAGAACATGGTAAGTTCTAACGCGTTTCGGCAGTAGCCTTACTCATAGCATACAAAAATATAATAAAATCAGACTTATATAGGTACAAATCAGGCCTGTCACATAGGAGTGGTATATTCTTGATTGCAATTAAGATAATTAAAAAACACACAAGTGAGATGTTGAGGCGAGTTTAAAGAGAGGAATAAAAAGAAAAGAAAAGAAAAGAAAAGAAAAGAAAAGAAAAGAAAAGAAAAGAAAAGAAAAGAAAAGAAAAGAAAAGAAAAGAAAAGAAAAGAAAAATAAAAAGAAAAGAAAAGCAAAAAACACACATTATGGATACAGAGAAATCATTAACCTCAGACAGATCATTTAAAAAAAAAAGGTTAATATCCAATCTACTATTCATTCCTCTTGGTACTCTAGCATTGAGACCCGTATCCAGGAAGACATTAGTGAATATTAACCAGTTACAGACCGCCCGCCGCAGATATACTGCGGCAGGCAGCCCCTCCTGCGCTAACCGAAGTAGCCCTACCTCGGTCGCATGTCTGCTGTTAGGGGGAGCGCTCCCGCCCCCACTCGGCAGCGGGGACTCAGATTGCCGCCGGACCCCCGCGATCGTTGCCTGCTGAGAGAGAAGGACGGTCAGCTGACTGTTCTTCTCTCTGGAATGATCACAGTGCGCCTGTGATCCTTCTATATAGGATCACATGTCTCTGTGATATTTTCAAAAGCCCCCCCCCCCCCACAGTTAGAATCACTCCCCTAGGCTTCCATTTAACCCCTTGATCACCCACTGTGTTAACCCCTTCCCTGCCAGTGTAATTATTACAGTAACAGTGCATATTTTTAGCACTGATTACTGTAGTAATGTCACTGGTCCCCCCAAAAGTGTCAAACATGTCAGTTAGGGGTCCGATCTGTCCGCCGCAATGTCGCAGTCCTGCAAAAAATCACAGATCGCCGCCATTACTAGTAAAAAAAACAAAACAATAAAATGACATAAATCTTTCTGGTAGTTTGTAGACGCAATAACTTTTGCGCAAACCAATCAAAATACGCTTATTGCAATTTGTTTTTTTTTTACCAAAAATATGTAGCAGAAAACAAATTGGCCTAAAATGTTAAATTCTGATTTTTTATTTTTTTAATTTTTTTTGGGGAATGCTATATAGCAGAATGTGAAAAATATTGCTTTTTTTTCAGAATTGTCGCTATTTTTTTGTTTATAGCGCAAAAAAAAAAATCGCACAGGTGATCAAATACCACCAAAATAAATCTTTATTTGAGGGGGGAAAAAAAGGACATCAATTTTATTTAGGTACAGTGTCGCACAACCGCGCAATTGTCCGTTAAAGTAACGCAGTGCCGAATCGCAAAAAATGGCCTGGTCATTAAGGGGGTAAATCCTTCCGGTCCAGAAGTGGTTAAAGAGAGGAAAGGAATGAAATGAAAAAGAAAAACAAAAAATGCACATTATGGGTACAGAAAAATCATTAACCATAGACAAATCTTAATCATGTGATCATTAAAAAAAAAAAAAAGGTTAACCACTTAAGCCCCCGGAGGATTTGGCTGCTCAAAGACTATTTTGCAATTCGGCACTACGTTATTTTAACGGACAATTGCGTAGTCGTGCGATGCTGTACCCAAACAAAATTGACGTCCTTTTTTTTCCCCACAAATAGAGCTTTCTTTTGGTGGTATTTGATCCCCTGTGCGATTTTTTTTTTTTGCGCTATAAACAAAAAAAGAGCGACAATTTTGAAAAAATTACAATATTTTTCACATTCTTCTATATGAAATTCTCAAAAAAAAAATGTAAAAATCTACATTTTCTAACAATTAGGCCAATTTGTTTTCTGCTACATATTTTTGGTAAACAAAAAAAATCGCAATAAGCGGATTTTGATTGGTTTGTGCAAATGTTATTGCGTTTACTAACTACGGGAAAGAGTTATGTCATTTTTTTTTTTTTTTTATTAACTAGTAATGACAGCGAGCTGCGATTTTTAGCGGAACTGTGACATTGCGGTGGACAGATCGGACCCCTGACTGACATTTTTGACACTTTTGGGGGGACCAGAGACATTACTACAGTAATCAGTGCTATACATATGCACCGTTACTGTAAAAATGACACTGGCAGGGAAAGGGTTAACTTTATTAGTGATCAAGGGGTTAAGTGTATCCCTAGGGGCGTGATTCTAACTGTGGGGGGGCGTGGCTTGTGATGTAACCACAGAGACATACGATCCTACAAAGCAGGATCATGTAGTCTCTGCAGTTACACCAGGGAGAATGACAGGTGGTTGTGTTTACATCAGCCGCCTGCCTTTCTCCCTCTCCAGCGGGAGATCGCGAGTGGCCGGCGGGGATGTCGGGGAACGAGCGGGGGCGGGAGCACGCCTCCGGGGGCGCATGCTCGCCCCCCTAGAGGCTCATGGGCGAGTGACGTACCGGTACGTCTCTTTGCCCAGGAGGGGCTGACCGCCACAGTATATTGTCGTGCGGCGGTCGGCAAGTGGTTAATATCCAATCTACTGTTCATTCCACTTGTTACTCTAGTATTGAGACCCGTATCCAGGAAGACATTAGTGAATATTAATTCGCTATTGTCACACAACCGGGAGGGCATTTGGGCGCAGTGCTCTGCGCCCCGAGCCCACCCTTTTTGAAGCCAATTAGAGCCTCCGGCTCTAATAACGTGCTTCTAATAAAAAAAAAAAAGAAAAAAACCAATTGAAATCCATGCGCCCGGTGCCCTGTATGTAGATTAGGGGCCGGGCGCATGGATTAGGGGGGTGGCACCCCTGCGCCCCTAATATATGGGCCACCACTTTTGGCCGATACCCGCAATCTTGGAAGGAAAACCGGGTGAAGATGGAAGCAACAGAAAAAAAAAAAAGACTTGCAATTTAGCGCCGGTTCACATACACGGACGCTACTTCCCGGGGCGACCTCTGAGATCGCGGTGCGAGCAGCGCGCCGCGATCTCGGAGCGGCCGCCATGGACTTCATAACATTGAAGTCTATGGCGGTCGCCTCCTGGTCGCTCCAAAGAAGCTCCGGACCCTTTTTCTAGGTCAGAGCGACTTGTGTCGCTCCTATTAGAACGGGTCCGCAGCTTCCCTATGGGAGGCGACCTGCGGCGACCTGTGAGGCGACCAGGTCGCCTCACAGGTCGCCCTAGTGTGAACCGGGACTAAACCTTAAATAAAGGCTCTATCAACAAGTAAACTTCCAAAATAAACCTCCCAAAACAAAATCCAATTTTATTTTTAAACCTTTCAAGAATAAAAAATAAAAAACAAAACTTTGCTATGGCTGGATGCCTGAAATTGACTGCTGATCTCAAATTAACCACAGGATAAAATATAAGACAAATAAAAGCTTCCAATAAGTATCTATTCATGATAATACAGTAAAGCACTCACCAAATTTGACCCAGTACTAATCAAACAAAGAATACATTACATAATATACCCACATCAGTCACTTTATTAGGTACGCCTGTTCAATTGCTTGGTAACATAAATTGCTAATCAGCCAATCACATGGCAGCAACTCAATGCATTTAGGCATCTAGATGTGGTGAAGGCGACTTGCTGATGTTTAACCCGAGCATCAGAATGGAGAAGAAAGGGGATTTAGGTGACTTTGAATGCTTATTGGTGGCCGGTCTGAGTATTTCCGGGATTTTCACACACAACCATCTCTCGGGTTTACAGAGAATGGTGAGAAAAGGAGAAAATATCCAGTGAGCGGCAGTTGTGTGGAGGTTTTGCTGGACAATACAAGTTTGATCCATTGAGACTCCACTTCACAACTTACGGGACTTAAGGGATCTGCTTCTGGTGAATGGTCTGAGCTGTCTAGGGGCAAAAGGGAGACCTATCAATATTAGGTGGAGGAGTCATAAAGTTATGTATATACCTTGTGTAGATAGATAGATAGATAGATAGATAGATAGATAGATAGATAGATAGATAGATAGATAGATAGATAGATAGATAGATAGATAGATAGATAGATAGATAGATAGATAGATAGATAGATAGATAGATAATCTGATAGATAGATAGATAGATGCTAACTCCATCATAGGAACATTTTCACAAATAGACTCCATTTGAATCTCATGTAGTGATTTCCATGATTTACACATGTTTCTGCGTGTCATGTCTAGGGTAGCCCTTATTGTCCTCCAGTCTTTGGGGAGGGGGGCTGTATAAAAAAAAAATAAAAAAATGATTATCAAATATAAGTAATATAAAAATTATAATCATAAAAATCGGCACTACAATAATAAGTCATAATTATAAAATAATAATAATCGAACATAAGTAATATAAAAGTCGTAATAATAAATACTGTAATAAAAAAATAAGTAATACAATAATAAATTGAGTAATAAATTATTAAACAAAATTTGCTAAGTAATAAATGATTAAAATGTTTGCTTACATTTTTTTTTTTTGGTTATTATCTTATAAAAGGAAAGAAGATGGCAAAGAACTGATTTCTCCCGTCTCCTGATTTGTAGATTTATTATTTGCATCGGAAAGCTATTTGTTGTATCCTGGGATGATCCGGGTCATTTATTTTAATGAAGGATATAAAGTACAAAATAAAACAGAAATGGCTTTTCAAATAAAATTAGAAAAACATAAGCAATTAGCCTGAATTTCAAATGAAGCAAGTTGCCTGGATACAAAACTTATTTTTCATATAATAAAAACTTTTTCATATGATAAAAAAAGGTGACCCCCGATTTACACAAAACCTCTGTTGTGCTAAATGCTGAAGCTACACAGCAAAAAGGGGAGGGGGGGGGGGGGGCAACACTTACCTGCTGGCAGTTCTACACCCTCCGTGCCACTGCCCCGCCTCCTACCTGTTCTGTGAACTACTTAACATTCCTTACAATGGTGACACCCACCCTAAACTCTAAATACCTGTAACCAAGTTTGGCAGGTTAGGTGGTATTGGGGGGCCTGATAAAGGTGAGATAGTTATAAAGTGAAGGGGGGGGGGGGGTTTGATGTTTTGGTGCTCCCCTGTTGTGCTTGTGTAAAGGGGACCCAGTCCCTTTGAAAGCTGCAGATAGGACATTTTGGAGCGGTCCTAGAGTTGGTGGAGTGCAGGTGGGAACAAAAGTGGATTTTAGTCGTTTTGGTTAGCATCAAAGACCATTTCTGAGACACTGGAGAGCGGGGTTTCTTCTCCCCAGGAGGGTTACACAGTGCAGGGGATGCTGCCCCAGTTAGCAAGCAATTGAGCTGCAAGTTTGAAAATTATTGCTAAGCTATTGATAGACTTGCCAGGCTTCACAAGTTTGTCGCACAATTGCAAAAAGTCTGCATTGCACGACTCCAGGTCAACTTTCTTTGCAGGCATTCTGCTAGTCTGCTGAAAGATCTGGTTCAGTTATGCTGTGCAATAGTCATCCCACCACTATTGTCTGAATTTTCATGCTGTAGACTTGCAGAGCTCCTGCTGTAGACTCACCGCTGCAAGTTTGCTTTTGCTAGAGGCTTGCCACACAAATTTGTTACAAGTTGGAAAAGTGTCAACTAGAACTTGTGCTTCAAGTGCTCTGCAAGTGTAGCAAGTTTGTGGCAAGTTATCCTTGCTATCTGGGGCTGTTTGGCAGCCCATGGGCTGAACAGCTGCCCAAAGATGCTTAAGAGGTGCCAGGACTAAGAGCCTAATTGGACTTGGCTAAGAAGTAATCGCAGAACTCGCAGATCTAGTCCAGAGAGGCGCCATCTCACTCACTGAGAGGTGTCCAGAGGAGGCTGAAAGAAGGCAGCTGTCCTGGAGAGTGTAAAGCCTCGTACACACGCAACGATTGTTGGCCGTGAATTTTCGGCCAACGTCCGATCGGCCGATTTTCGGCTTGTTAGTATGATGCTTCCGACAACCGACTCCGACTTTTCGGCCGAACAAAATCTGGTGTGCATGCTATAAAATTTTTGTTGGCCGTCAACAGAACGGCCGATTTTCCGTCAGTCAGTACAGATTTCGGCAGACAAAAATCAGATGAGCAAGACTGGGCATGCTCAGAGAAGAAAAAACACACGGAAAGTTAACCAGCACATGACATCACTTCTGAAGTTGGTTTTTGTTGGCTGAGAAAATTTGTGTGCATTCTAGAGCACATTTCAACCAACACAACAACACTGGACAAAACACGGCCGATCGGTCGGCCAACAATCGTTGCGTGGGTACGAGGCATAAGTAGAAGGTCAGAATAGGAAAAATCCACCCCTCCCTTACTCCCTCAGGAGAAGTAGGGGTAGAGTTCGCTGATTGAGGGCGGTGAGGGAGGACGTTCGTACCGGCTTGTGGGTTAAACAGAGCACTGCATCAACTTAAATTGGGATCTATTCTCTCTATGGGGACTATGTAGCCCCAATTCTATTTACAATGAGAGATACAGTATTACTGTGTGCAGAGGTTTTATTTAGCATTTTCAGCACAAACTATCCTTTACAGTAGTATCCAGAGCTCCAACACTTCAATTTCTGGAATTTCTGTGGTCCTATTCTATATATATTGTTCTTGTTGGAGAGCACCATTGATGTGTGACGGGGTGAATCCAGCAATTTACAGCTACAAAGACAAGTCACAGCACTCTGCAGGATGCTGTAGCAGAAAATTTGAAGCTGGCAGTTGACCAGAGAGGGATCACTTTGATGTAGTTGACCAGAGAGGAATCATTTTAGCGCAGTTGACCAGAGGTGGATCACTTTGACTCAGTTGGCCAGAAAGGGATCGCTAGCTATGATGCAGTTGACCAGAGAGTCATTATTTTAAGCCAGTTGGCCAGAGAGGAATCACTTTGACTCAGTTGGCCAGAGAGGGATCACTCTGATGCAGTTGACCAGAGAGGGATCATTTTAAGGCAGTTGGCTTGAGAGGGATCACTTTGACCTAGTTGACTTGAACTTGTGTTGTAATATACTGTATACAAACCAAAAACAATTTAAGGGTGTATTTCAGTGTGCAGAGGTTTTATTCAGCATTTTCAGCACAAACTATCCTTTACAGTAGTATCCAGAGCTCCAACACTTCAATTTATGGAAACAAAACCCTTTGGCAGCTTGGCAGCATTCCCCTTATGTGGTCCTATTCTATATATATTGTTCTTGTTGGAGAGCACCATTGATGTGTGACGGGGTGAATCCAGCAATTTACAGCTACAAAGACAAGTCACAGCACTCTGCAGGATGCTGTAGCAGAAAATTTGAAGCTGGCAGTTTATCCGATGGTGTTTCCTGTCTTCCAGGCAGCAGCACACTCTCCACCCGCAGCTCCCGGCGCTGTATATCTTTATCACGTCTGCCACAATGCATCTCATGTCTTGCCGAGCGCTGCATCGTACATTACTCGTCCTCACAGGGCCGTCTCTGCGGTCGGATGGAATGTACATAGTTCTTGATATGTCATCGCTGAGAGGGTCTGATTCACGCTCCTCGGCTCACCTTTTCACAGCTGACTGCTCCAGGATTAGGCCTCAGACGGGCCCGGATGGAGCTATGAAATCAAATTTCCAGTGGGCCAGAGAGGGATCACTTTAACACAGTTGGGCAGAGAGATCACTTTGATGCAGTAGGCTAGAGAGGGATCACTTTGACTCAGTTGACCAGAGAGGAATCATTTTAGGGCAGTTGACCAGAGGTGGTTCACTTTGACTCAGTTGGCCAGAAAGGGATCACTATGATGCAGTTGACCAGAAAGTTATCATTTTAAGGCAGTTGACCCGAGGGTAATCAGTTTGACTCAGTTGGCAAGAGAAGGATCACTCTGATGCAGTTGACCAGCGAGGGATCATTTTAAGGCAGTTGGCCAGAGAGGAATAATTTTAGCGCAGTTGACCAGAGGTGGATCACTTTGACTCAGTTGGCCAGAAAGGGATCGCTAGCTATGATACAGTTGACCAGAGAGTTATCATTTTAAGACAGTTGACCAGAGGGGGATCTCTTTGACTCAGTTGGCCAGAGAGGGATCAGTCTGATGCAGTTGACCAGAGAGGGATCATTTTAAGGCAGTTGGCCAGAGAGGGATCACTTTGACCTAGTTGACTTGAACTTGTGTTGTAATATACTGTATACAAACCAAGAGCAATGTAAGAGTGTATTTCAGTGTGCAGATGTTTTATCCAGCATTTTCAGCACAAATTATCCTTTACAGTAGTATCCAGAGCTCCAACACTTCAATTTCTGGCCAGAGAGGGATCACTTTGACGCAGTGGGCCACAGAGGGATCACTTCGATGCAGTGGGCCAGATAGGGATCGTTCTGATGCAGTTGATCAGAGGGGAGTCATTTTAGCCCAGTTGACCAGAGGTGGATCGGTTTGACTCAGTTGGCCAGAGAAGTATCACTCTGATGCAGTTGACCAGAGAGGGATCACTTTGATGCAGTTGACCAGACAGAAGAATTATTTTAGGGAAGTTGACCAGAGGTGGATCACGTTGACTCGGTTGGCCAGAAAGGGATCGCTAGCTATGATGCAGTTGACCAGAGAGTTATAATTTTAGGGCAGTTGACCAGAGGGGGATCTCTTTGACTCAGTTGGCCAGAGAGGGATCACTCTGATGCAGTTGACCAGAGAGGGATCATTTTAAGGAAGTTGGCCAGAGAGGGATCACTTTGACCTAGTTGACTTGAACTTGTGTTGTAATATACTGTATACAAACCAAGAACAATGTAAGGGTGTATATCAGTGTGCAGATGTTTTATTCAGCATTTTCAGCATAAATTATCCTTTACAGTAGTATCCAGAGCTCCAACACTTCAATTTATGGAAACAAAACCCTTTGGCAGCTTGGCAGCATTCCCCTTATGTGGTCCTATTCTATATATATATTGTTCTTGTTGGAGAGCACCATTGATGTGTGACGGGGTGAATCCAGCAATTTACAGCTACAAAGACAAGTCACAGCACTCTGCAGGATGCTGTAGCAGAACATTTGAAGCTGGCAGTTTATCCGATGGTGTTTCCTGTCTTCCAGGCAGCAGCACACTCTCCACCCGCAGCTCCCAGCGCTGTATATCTTTATCACGTCTGCCACAATGCATCTCATGTCTTGCCGAGCGCTGCGTCGTACATTACTCGTCCTCACAGGGCCGTCTCTGCGGTTGGATGGAATGTACATAGTTCTTGATATGTCATCGCTGAGAGGGTCTGATTCACGCTCCTCAGCTCACCTTTTCACAGCTGGCTGCTTCAGGACCAGGCCTCAGATGGGCCCGGATGGAGCCGGGAAATCAAATATCTAGCCGGAACGCCGTTGACATGACACCTGCTCTGCTTCTCTGTTCAGGTGACTTAATGGTTGGCGTTATTCAAGCTCAGTAAACAGCCTGGATCTCAACCTTTTGTTGCGTTGTTTTACAATCTCCTACAAGCTCACCCGAGCTATCACACCTCCCGAAATCCTGACATCATGGTGAAGAGGGACAGCTGCTAGAAAAAAGAGCAGGAAAGACGAAGCCCTCGCAAAACCTCTGGCCATGCAGACTGGTGATAAGCCGAACACAGCTGGGTTTGGTTCATGCAAGGTTTGGCGAATGCAAGTAAAGGTTTAGTGCCAAATTCAAACCGTATTGAATTCCATGGGAGCGGAATGTTACAAATCGGTTCTGGCCATTTTCTAGGCTAGTAGGCAAGGGATTGTCAAACAAATGGTATGGGGGGGCTGGGAACAATTTAACTGCTTAACGACCGCCCTCCGCAGTTATACTGCAGCAGCCAGCCGCTCCTGCGCGAACCGCTGTAGGTATACGTCGGTCCATTCTCTCCATTCTTCTCTATCAGCGGGGAGCGATCGCAGGTGTCAGGCGGCAGTCGGAGCCACCTGCCCTGTGCATCGGCTTCCCCGCTGACGTGCGCTCGCCCCCTAGCTGCAGGTGCACGTCAGCGGGGAAGCCGATGCACAGGGCAGGTGGCTCCGACTTCTGCCTGACACCCGCGATCGCTCCCCGCTGAGAGAGGAAAATGGTCGGCTTTTGTAAACATAGCTGTCCGTTCTTCTCCCTGGAATGATCACAGCGCGCCTGTGATCCTTCTATATAGGAACCAGGGGTGTAACTACAGGGGTTGCAGGGGTTGCAATCGCTACCGGGCCCCATGCTCCAGGGGGCCCGGTAGCAAACCAGTGGGTGAACTTCTAGGATCTCAAAGGTCACACTTGCGAC
Organism: Pelophylax lessonae; assembly: GCF_965119305.1. Classification (NCBI taxonomy): domain Eukaryota; kingdom Metazoa; phylum Chordata; class Amphibia; order Anura; family Ranidae; genus Pelophylax; species Pelophylax lessonae. The sequence goes on from NC_138773.1 coordinate 318,182,918, forward strand.
CGGGCCCTGGCATTTCACCACTGTGGGGAGGCCCCAAGATTGCAGGAAGGGGGCCCACTGCAGAACTTGTGAAAGGATCCTGATGCGGGACCATAATAAAAGGCCATGCAATGAGATTAAAGAGCCCCAGGATTAGTGGGAAGAGCCCCGGGCTTGAAGGGAAGGGCCCCGGCCAGGGGTCTGGGGGGCCCTTCATGGTTTCTTGCATCGGGGCCCTGAAGGTTCTAGTTACGCCTCTGATAGGAACACAGGTCTCTGTAATCATTTCACAAGCCACGCCCCCCTCCAGTTAGAAACATGCCCCTAGGTAAACATTTAACCCCTTGATCACCCACACTGTTAACCCCTTCCCTGCCAGTGTCATTAGTACAGTAACAGAGCATATATTTATCACTGATTACTGTAGTAATGTCACTGTTCCCTCCAAAACTGTCAAAAATGTCAGTTAGGGGTCCGATCTGTGCACTGCAATGTCGCAGTCCTGCTAAAAATCGTCGATCGCCGCCATTACTAGTAAAAAAAATAAAAAAAAACAATAAGAATTACATAAATCATTCCCGTAGTTTGTAGACGCGATAACTTTTGCGCAAACCAATCAAAATACGCTTATTGCGATTTTTGTTACCAAGAATATGCAGCAGAAAACAAATTGGCCTAAAATGTTAAAAAAAAATTGGTTTTTACTTTTTTTTTTTTTTGGAGAATATTATATAGCAGAATGTGACATTTTTTTCTTTTCAGAATTGTCGCTCTTTTTTTGTTTATAGCACAAAAAATAAAAATTGCAGAGGTGATCAAATACCACCAAAAGAAAGCTCTGTTTGTGGGGAAAAAACAATTGTATTTAGGTACAGTGTTGCACAACCGCGCAATTGTCTGTTAAAGTAACGCAGCCGAATCGCAAAATATGGCCTGGTCATTAAAATAAAGTTTTTATCTCACAACTAGAGCTTTCTTTTGGTGGTATTTGATCACCTGTGCGGTTTTTAGATTTTGCACTATAAACAAAAAAAGAGCAACAATTCTGAAAACAAAAAAAAAATTTTCACATTCCGCTATATAACATTTCCAAAAAAAAATCAAAAATCTAATTTTTTTAACATTTTAGGCCAATTTGTTTTTTGCTACATATGTTTGGTAAGAAAAAAAAAAAAATTGCAATAAGCGCATTTTGATTGGTTTACGCAAAAGTTATCACATCTACAAATTAGTGATCGACCAATTATCGGCAAATCCGATATATTGAGGGCCGATATGCACTTTTGCCCGATATATCGGAATCGGCCTTTTGATTTACCAATATTGCTGATATTTCGGGAATTTGCTGTACTGGAGTGATGACTGCAGCTAGAGGCATCACCCCGGTACTGGTGTCCATAGCCGACGGCCGGCTCTCTTGTAATGACAACCGATGCGGCTGAGAAGCCGCTCGGCTGTCATTCCAAGGAGCGAGAGGGCACACCCCCCCCCCCTCCTGCCACCTTCCGTGGCTCGCCCAGGTCTCCCATCCCACCAGGAAACCCAGGCATCCTACCTTCACCGCCGCCGTATGATCGGGTCTCCATCTGCACCACCGCCGTCTGGCCGGGTCTCCATTTCTTTGAATTCGGGCCGCCAAGTACCCGGAAGTGATGTCACCCCCCCCCCCCCCGAAATTCCCCCTCCCAACACAACACTGCCCACCCCTTCTCCCAGCCCTGTGTAGACCACCCTAGGTAACGCCCACAACGTCCACTGCTCTACTGACACCATTCTCAGCCCTACTGACACCGTCCTCTGCTCTACTGACACCGTCCTCTGCTCTACTGACACCATTCTCAGCCCTATTGACACCATCCACTGCTCTACTGACACCATTCTCAGCCCTATTGACACCATCCTCTGCTCTACTGACACCGTCCACTGCTCTACTGACACCATCCACTGCTTTACTGACACCAATCTCTGCTCTACTGACACCATCCTCTGCTCTACTGACACCATTCTCTGCCCTATTGACACCATCCACTGCTCTACTGACACCATCCACTGCTCTACTGACACCATCCACTGCCCTACTGACACCATTCTCTGCCCTATTGACACCATCCACTGCTCTACTGACACCGTCCACTGCTCTACTGACACCATCCTCTGCCCCACTGACACCAATCTCTGCCCTACTGACACCATCCACTGCTCTACTGACACCATCCTCTGCTCTACTGACACCATCCTCTGCTCTACTGACACCATTCTCTGCCCTATTGACACCATCCACTGCTCTACTGACACCGTCCACTGCTCTACTGACACCATCCTCTGCCCTACTGACACCATCCTCTGCTCTACTGACACTGTCCACTGCTCTACTGACACCGTCCACTGCTCTACTGACACCAATCTCTGCTCTACTGACACCATCCTCTGCCCTGCTGACACCATCCTCTGCTCTACTGACACCGTCCACTGCTCTACTGACACCATCCTCTGCTCTACGGACACCATCCTCTGCTCTACTGACATCATCCTCTGCTCTACGGACACCATCCTCTGCTCTCCTGACACCATCCTCTGCTCTACTGACACCATTCTCTGCCCTATTGACACCATCCACTGCTCTACTGACACCGTCCACTGCTCTACTGACACCATTCTCTGCCCTATTGACACCATCCACTGCTCTACTGACACCGTCCACTGCTCTACTGACACCATCCTCTGCCCTACTGACACCAATCTCTGCCCTACTGACACCATCCACTGCTCTACTGACACCATCCTCTGCTCTACTGACACCATCCTCTGCTCTACTGACACCATCCTCTGCTCTACTGACACCATTCTCTGCCCTATTGACACCATCCACTGCTCTACTGACACCGTCCACTGCTCTACTGACACCATCCTCTGCCCTACTGACACCATTCTCTGCTCTACTGACACTGTCCACTGCTCTACTGACACCGTCCACTGCTCTACTGACACCAATCTCTGCTCTACTGACACCATCCTCTGCCCTGCTGACACCATCCTCTGCTCTACTGACATCATCCTCTGCTCTACGGACACCATCCTCTGCTCTACTGACATCATCCTCTGCTCTACGGACACCATCCTCTGCTCTCCTGACACCATTCTCTGCCCTATTGACACCATCCACTGCTCTACTGACACCGTCCACTGCCCTACTGACAGGTCCACTGCTCTACTGACACCATCCACTGCCCTACTGACACCATCCTCTGCCCTATTGACACATCCACTACTCTATTTTGATTTGATTTTTTTTTTTTTTTTTGGGGGGGGGGGGGGGGGTTATATAGGGGCAAATCCTTCCGGTCCAGAAGTGGTTAAAGTTCCTGTGCGTGTAAAGGCAGGCGTCCCAATACTTTTGACCATACAGGGTGTATACTGTAAAGAATATTAAGGGGGAAAATATAATATAATTTTGCTCCTTGAGTAACAATGAAGGAAATAATAGGTGACAGGTGTCCTCGGATGAACGATTCTTCTGTCTCCAATGACACCTCTGTGTTCTACATCTAGAGTTTAATTAATATATAAGTCTCAGTAGCGATGTGTCAGGACTGTAAACCGCTCTTTTAACCCCTCTGTCTTGCCATTTAAGGGTTAACGAGCTGACATTTGGACGCAGCCGGCCTCAGTCGGGGGGTTAATAACACAATTTCATGCACACCTGGGTTTTTCGTCTGGCTTTCAATGGAGACCACAGGTTAATATTTTATTTTCACTGCTTGAAGTGGAGCCTTGACATCACAATTAGTCTGCGTCCCCGGGTTCCGTCGGCGGCGCTGACCTTGTGAGGGGACGAGGTGAATTCTCCGAGGGGGATTCGGGACACTTTTAGTTATTTTCAATTTGAGTTGACTTTGTAATTATAAAGAGGCCGGTTCTTGAATCTTTCATTTTCATTAAAAGAGGACAGGTGTAATCAATCCTCCGCGGACATCATTTACAAATCATGGGGCCGTGTCCCTACCGGCCACAAAAAAGTTTCTGCAAGTTTCTGTAAAACCTAAGTTGAAGGGAGGGGGTGTATACTTCTGCACCCCACTTTTAAAGAAGGCCCCACTACTAAGCATGTTTTCTGGGCAGTCTTCAAAAATCTCCTACGTAGTTCCAGCCTTATGATTGGACTGCCAGCAAATGGTTCCAATTCTTCATAGCAAGATATTAAAATCACCAACATAGCTCGGTCTTTACATTAGTTTGCACAAATTTTGTTAAAGAAGGAGTTAAAGGGTCCTCAAATCTTTAATCAAAGGGCAAGTTCACTGAACACCAGAAGGTTTTGGGGCGGGGGCAGAACAGGCCAGTGAGAGTAGGAAATACCCCAGCATTGCTGGTCATTCATTAATGCCACCGGAAGGGACATGATGAAGAAGGTGTGATTCCCAGACCTAGAGTGTTGGTTTGGCCATCATCCCTAGTAAATAGTTTTGGATGGGTTTGGTGCCTCAGGCCAAGAATTGGAACTTTATGGGCCAAGTAAATCAATAGTTTGTAAAACAATTCTTGTACAATTTATAAGGAAGGTTAAAAAAAGTAGAACAGAGTATAGTGACACTCTATCTGGTGTCTGGGTTATAGACCCATTGGTGATAGTGACATAAGTAAGAAAAGGTGACACAGTGATATGGTGACATGTGAATATGTCCTTCTGTTGGTCCACACTTAAGACTAAAGCCTGGAGTTCGTGAAGGAATATCCAAAATCCTACGCGTTTCGGCTTAATGACAGTGGTCAATCATTAATGTCAGTGGAAGGAACATTGCCCCATCATTTTGGTGATGGGAAGGAATAGTACTTAACCTTTAATGTCAGTGAAGGATTAGTGCCCCATCACTGGTGTCAGTGGGAGGAATAGTGCCCCATTGATGGTGTCAATGGGAGCAAAAGTACCCCATCATTGGTCAGTGGGAAGAATAGTGCCCCATCGATGGTGTAAGTGGGAGGAAAAGTGTCATTGGTGTCAGAGGGTGGCCAGTGGGAGCTGAAAATGCCCCAGGCCAGCACCAGTGGTCACTGAGAATAAAAGCTTTAACCAGAGCAGGCAAGTGGGAGTAGAAAATGCCCCAGCCTTACTGGTCATTCATTAATGTCAGTGGTCAATCATTGATGTCAGTGGAAGGAATATTCCCCCATAATTTTGGTGATGGGAAGGAATAGTACTTAACCTTTAATGTCAGTGAAGGATTAGTGCCCCATCACTGGTGTCAGTGGGAGGAATAGTGCCCCATTGATGGTGTCAATAGGAGCAAAAGCACCCCATCATTGGTCAGCGGGAAGAATAGTGCCCCATCAATGGTGTAAGTGGGAGGAAAAGTGTCATTGGTGTCAGAGGGGGGCCAGTAGGAGTTGAAAATGCCCCAGCACCAGTGGTCAATGAGAGTAAAACCATTAACCAGAACAGACCAGTGTGAGTAGGAAATGCCCCAGCATTAATGTTCATTCATTATTGTCAGTGGTCAATCATTGATGTCAATGGAAGGGACATTCCCCTATCACTTTGGTAATGGAAAGGAATAGTACTTAACCTTTATTGTCAGTGAAGGATTAGTGCCCCGACACTGGTGTCAGTGGGTGGAATAGTGCCCCATTATTGGTGTCAGTGGGAGGGATAGTGCCCCATTGATGGTGTCAGTGGTAGGAATAGTGCCCCATTGATGGTGTCAGTGGCAGGAATATTGCCCCATTAATGGTGGCAGTGGGAAGAATAGTGCCCCATTGATGGTGTCAATAGGAGGAATAGTGCCCCATTGATAGTGTTAGTGGGAGCAAAAGTACCCCATCATTGGTCAGTGGGAAGAATAGTGCCCCATCATTTTGGTAATGGGAAGGAATAGTATTTAACCTTTAATGTCAGTGAAGGATTAGTGCCCCAACACTGGTGTCAGTGGAAGAGTAGTGCCCCATCGATGGTGTGAGTGGGAGGAAAAGTGTCATTGGTGTCAGAGGGGGGCCAGTGGGAGTTGAAAATGCCCCAGCACCAGTGATCAATGAGAGTAAAACAATTAACCAGAACAGCCCAGTGTGAGTAGAAAATGCCCCAGCATTACTGGTCGGTGAGAGTAATATTATTATTGCCAGTGGTAGGAACATTGCCCCATCATTTTCGTAATGGGAAGGAATAATACTCAAACTTTAATGCCAATGAAGCATTAGTGCCCCATCACTTGTGTCAGTAGGATGAATTGTGCCCTGTTGAGGGTGTCAGTGGAAGAATAGTGCCACAGTGCCACATCAATGATGTGAGTGGGAGGAAAAGTGCCCTGTCATTGGTGTCAGAGGGGGGCCAGTGGGAGTTGAAAATGCCCCAGCACCAGTGATCAATGAGAGTAAAACCATTAACCAGAACAGCCCAGTGTGAGTAGAAAATGCCCCAGCATTACTGGTCGGTGAGAGTAATATTATTATTGCCAGTGGTAGGAACATTGCCCCATCATTTTCGTAATGGGAAGGAATAATACTCAAACTTTAATGCCAATGAAGCATTAGTGCCCCATCACTTGTGTCAGTAGGATGAATTGTGCCCTGTTGAGGGTGTCAGTGGAAGAATAGTGCCACAGTGCCACATCAATGATGTGAGTGGGAGGAAAAGTGCCCTGTCATTGGTGTCAGAGGGGGGCCAGTGGGAGTTGAAAATGCCCCAGCACCAGTGATCAATGAGAGTAAAACCATTAACCAGAACAGCCCAGTGGAAGTAGAAAATACCCCAGCATTACAGGTCAGTGAGAGTAAAATTATTATTGTCAGTGGTAGGAACATTGCCCCATCATTTTCGTAATGGGAAGGAATAGTACTCAACCTTTAATGCCAATGAAGGATTAGTGCTCCAACACTGGTGTCAGTAGGAGGAATTGTGCCCTCTTGAGGGTATCATTGGGAGAAATAGTGCCCCATCGAGGGTGTCAGTGGGAGGAAAAGTGCCTCATCATTGGGGTCTGTGGGTAGAAAAGTGTCCCGTGCTTGGTGTCAGTAAGAGGATAAAATGCCTCATTATTAGTGTCAGTGGGAAGATTAGTGCCAAAATGTTGGGAGTCAATGGAGGGAGTAGGGCTATATAAGTGATGTCAGTAGGAGGAATAGTGCCTTATTCTTGGTATCAGTGGAAGGAATGGAGCCCCATTATAGGTATCAGTGGTGTGGGAGCAATAGTGTCCCATCATTGGTATCTGATGTCAGTGGGAGGAATAGTACCCCATCATTGGTGTCAGTGGGAGGAATAGTGCCCCATCCTTGGTGTCAGTGGGAGGAATAGTTCCCCATCATTGCTGTCAGTGGGAGAAATAGTTCCCCATCATTGGTGTCAGTGGGAGAAAAAGTGCCCCATCATTGGTGTCAGTGGGAGGAATAGTGCCCCATCCTTGGTGTCAGTGGGAGGAATAGTGCGCATCATTGGTGTCAGTGACAGTAATAGCACCCCATCATTGGTGTCAGTGGGAGAAAAAGTGCCCCATCATTGGTGTCAGTGGGAGGAATAGTGCCCCATCCTTGGTGTCAGTGGGAGGAATAGTGCCCCATCATTGGTGTCAGTCGGATGAATAGTGCCCCATCATTGGTGTCAGTGGGAGAAGTAGTGCCCCATCATTGGTGTCAGTGGGAGAAGTAGTGCCCCATCATTGGTGTCAGTGGGAGGAATAGTGCCCCATCATTGGTGTCAGTTGGAGGAATAGTGCCCCATCATTGGTGTCAGTGGGAGAAGTAGTGCTCCATCATTGGTGTCAGTGGGAGGAATAGTTCCCCATTATTGGTGTCAGTGGGCGGAATAGTGCCCCATCATTGGTGTTAGTGGGAGAAATAGTTCCCCGTCTTTGCTGTCAGTGGGAGGAATAGTTCCCTTATTATTTCTGTCAGTGGGACTGGGGAAATTGGGATTAGGAAAGTGTCATCGGCATCAGAATTCACATTTTTTGGTACTGTAAAGCATTTCATATTGCTGATGCTCTGAGCAAGTTTTTGAAAAATGATCATCATAGCGCCTAATGGAATCGTTCTTTGAAGATCAGGCAATGGAGAGGGTGGGTACGATGATGGAACGGCCTATACAGACAGCAGATATCGGCTCCTTTGGATGTAGCGCACGTGTTACCTCTTGAGAAGGCGCTGTATCAATATAGAGTGTTTTGCACTGAAAGATAGGGATTATCTGCTTAGCATTGGATACAGTCGGTGAACGGTGATCCCAGATGTTATTCCAGGAAAACAAAGATATGATTTTCTCTCTGTTTTCTCAGCATTGCATCGGGAAACGAGCAGATGTTTGTCCAGCTGGTTTTGTGTCGTCTGTCTCTGGCGTTCCAAGAAACAATATTGTAACACGATTGCTTGACAGTATAGTACAGCCTAATGAAGTTTTATTTAGGGGTAAGGATGCTTAGCAAACAATCTGTTCCTCCATGGATTTTTCAGATTGGTTAGTACAAGTCATACCTGACCGTATAAGGGCAGCCATTCTCAACCAGGGTTCTGTGGAACCCTCGTGTAGGCAGGTGCAGTCCATTTCCTCCACTGCAGGGGGCGCTTAACCGCAGTGGCAGTGCAGAGGGAGAAGAAGTCAGGAGGAACATGGTTCCACTATTGTTTCCTGAGTCAGTGGGGCATAGATCGGGTTGAATGCTGGCTGCCCATGTGACCCTGGTGGCCATCTTAGGTGTAACAGAGTCTATTTAAGACCCTGGCTCCTGGGTTTGGCACACATTCAGCATGTGGGTAGTGCAGGGACGGATCACCCATCTGTATTGGCAGTAGGGAAAAGTTTCAGATGAGTAGGGAAAGCTCTTGGATCTGCTACTCTCCGTGGACACCTTCCTATTTGGAAGCCAGGCTGTATTCTGCCCCTCCAGACATCCAGACAGACGCTGTTTGTTCGGCCTAAACCTGTTCTGCAAAACACTGTTGGCACCCATGAGTGTTCCCAGCTGGGCTACCTTTCCCCGGGCTTGCTGTGAACTGTTTTAATTTCACTCCAATAAAAGTGCCATTATTTGCACCTGAATGGGTGTCAGGGGCAGACTAGCAACTTTCAGCCCAGGGGGCAAGTACATACCAGAGGCCCATAGTGCAGCGACTTGGCCCCACTCCCACTCTCCCTCTTCCTGTCCTCCTCCTGACCCTCATTCCAGGCTGTAGCTCCTCTCCCGATACTCTCTACTCACCAACTAAATCTCAGGTCCCGACCTGGCCAGCAGGGGGCAGTTTGGGGGAGGAAAATCTCCAGTGGGGCATTAAACCAGCCTCTGCTTAGACACAGTTTACACTATGCTTGCTGGGGGTGGGGGCTGCGCTCTGTCCTTGTCTTCAACCCGCACTCAGTAGGTCAGCGGCAGGGACTTTTTACTTCTCTTCACCAGGAATCCTTTAGACATGTCTGTAGCAGAAGCAGTGCAGCCTTTTTACGGGGCATCAGAGCAGACCAGGGGGCAACTGCCACCTGCCCCCTGGCTCAGTCCTCCCCTCATGGGTGTGGTATTGCCGCCAGACCACACTGCACCCACCTACACTTGGTTACCTCCAGAGCTTGCTAGGGGTTGCTTGAGCTGTTGCTTGTTGACCTTTCATTTGATGGTGCCTGCATACAGGGCTGGCCCAAGACTTTGTGCTGGCGGGGTCCCAGAAAGAATGCTCCCCCCCCCCAATAAAAAAATTACGCCACTAAAAGGTCCCCACATCCATTATTTTATATAAAAATAAAATTTTGAAAATATTACATACAGTATACTGTTATCTTCTTCCATAACTCACCACCGGACCGGTCCACCAAACACCCACTGTGTGTCCTCCTGTCACTCCTGTGTCTGCCACTGCCACCGCCCTAGAGGATGCAGCGTGCCCTGCGTGAGATGGAGTGTGCTGATGTCTGATGTCATTGAGCACACCCCCATCACACTAGGGATGTTCCCCGGAGGAGACACTCCTCCTCCTCATACTCATCAGTTTGATGATGAGTTTGTTTAGTCACTACGGGCGGCAGTATGAGATGGAGAAATGCCGCCCGTAATGCGCTGATGACACGCAAAACTGCTGGAAGAAAAATCTTGGGCGTCAATTTGTCGCCCCTCTCAAAGTTCCGCCTGGGTCCAATGGGCCCAGTGGGACCCATGGTAGGGCCAGCCCTGCCTGCATAGCTCCAGGACCATCAACACTTGTCAAGCCAGCTGCATTGCATGACACCAGTTATCTTTTTGTAGCTGCATTATTCTTACTGATCACCAGTGCAAGAGGCCATTGACTCCAGATTAACTGGGACACTCTTTAGCAGCAATTCTCAATCAGGGTTCCATGGAACCTTAAGGTTCCTTCAGAGTTTTCTATCAGTTGCTTGAGCTGTGGCTGATTGACTTTCCATTTCATGGTGCCTGCATAGTTCCATGGGCAACCCATTTGGCAGAACCAGCAGCTTGATATGAATGATCTTTTTAGCTGTCTATAAGGGTGGCATTATGACCACCACTATAAGGGGGATTTTAACCCTGACCCCCAATGTAAGGGACTATTTGCCGCTGACCTCCATTAATTAAATTTTTGCAGTTGTTCCCTGAGATCAGAAAAAAAAAAAAAAACATATTAACTTCCTGCCGCCTGCGCTATAGCCGAAAGACGGCTACAGCGCGGGCTCTGCCCCTTGGACACAGCCAATCACAGATCGTGGTAAATGGCCAATCACAGCGGCCATTTACCACGTGATCGGACCATGCAATGAGAGATGATCTCATATGTAAACATATGAGATCATCTCTCATCGCCAGCGCTCCTTCCTCACACAGAGACTGCAGTGTGAGGAAGGAGCAGAGCCGATCAGCACTTAGGGGACAAAGAAAAAATGTAATCAGGGCACTGATCACCAGTGCCCTGATTACAAAAGAGGTAAATAAAATAACACAAGTGCCCACCATCAGTGCCCACAGTGCCTGCCATCAGTGCCCCCCATCAGTGCCCACAATCAGTGACCATAGTGCTGCCAGTCAGTGCCCATCAGTGCCTGCTCATCTAGGCACTGATGGGCACTGACTAGCAGCACTATGGGCACTGAGTGTGGGCACTGATGGTGCTGCCCATCAGTGCTCATCAGTGCCGCCCATCAGTGCTCATCAGTGCCACCCGTCAGTGTCCATTAGTGCCACCCATCAGTGTCCAGCAGTGCCGCCTCTCAGTGCCGCCCGTCAGTGCCGCCTCTCAGTGCCCAGCAGTGCCACCTCTCAGTGCCCAGCAGTGCCACCTATCAGTGCTCATCAGTGCCGCCTATCAGTGCTCATCAGTGCCGCCTATCAGTGCCACCTATCAGTGCTCATCAGTGCGGCTTATTAGTACCTCCTCATCAGTGCCACCTCATCAGTGCCCATAAGTGCCTCCTCATCAGTGCCCATAAGTGCAGCCTATCAGTGCCCATCAGTGCCGCCTCATCAGCGCACATCAGTGAAGGAGAAAAATGTATTTATTTTCAAAATTTGGTCGCAGAAAATAAGAAAAACGTTTTTTTCCAACATTTTCTGTCTTTTCTTTTTTTTTTGTAAGAAATAAAAAACCCAGAGATGATTAAATACCACCAAAAGAAAGCTCTATTTGTGTGAAAACAATGATACAAATTTTATATGGGTACAGTGTAGCATGACCGCGCAATTGTCATTCAAAGTGTGAGAGTGCTGAAAGCTGAAAATTGGCCTGGGCAGGAAGGGGGTGAAAGTGCCCGGTAGGCAAGTGGTTAAGGGTTCCTCTGGTTAAAGGTTGAGAAAGGTTCGTATAGAGTGTAAAACAGTACACGGCAGTGGCGGCCCGTGCATAGGGGGCGCCAGGGCGCCGCCCCCCTTAAAAAAAAGGAAAAAAAAAAAAATGACAAAAAGAACAATATAGTTATAGAAAAAAAAAAAAAAAAAACGGTTCGCCGGCCTATGTGGTGGCTAAAGGGGGGTTGGGTTTACGACCCAGAAAGGCACCGATTGGCTGCCTTCTGGGGGCATAACCTGGGCGCAGGAAAGAGCGCTTGGGCACCCCCACCTTCGTGATATCCTGGCTGTGATTGGTCCAGTCTCCAGCCTGGACCAATCATCATCCAGGACATCCGATTGCTGACATCGCAATGGGGGCGGTGCCGGTGCGTACGTCAGTCACTCACCGTCACCGCCGCTCGGAGGACGAGGGAGAAGCCGCTCACCTTCCCGCCGCCGCAGAAGAGGACGAAGGATCGAGGAGGGGAGAACCCGCCGCCGGGAGCCGAGCCACCGCCAGGTAAGTGCATTAAATTGAAGGGAGCACGCACGCTGGTCTCTGCATTGATTGGGGGACAATGCAGTGGGCACTCTGCAATCATTGGGGTACAATGCTGTGGCACTCTGCAATCATTGGGGTACAATTCTGTGGCACTCTGCAATCATTGGGGTACAATTCTGTGGCACTCTGCAATCATTGGGGTACAATGCTGTGGGCACTCTGCAATCATTGGGGTACAATGCTGTGGCACTCTGCAATTATTGGGGTACAATGCTGTGGCACTCTGCAGTGATTGGGGACAATGCTGTGGCGCTCTGCAGTGATTGGGGACAATGCTGTGGCGCTCTGCATTGAAAGGGGCATGCACGCTGAACTCTGCATTGGGGGCATGTATATTGTGTCACTGGCTGCATTGGAGGCACGCACGCTGATCTCTGCATTGGGAACATGTACGCTGGTCACTGCATTGGGGACATGTACGCTGATCTCTGCATTGGGGTTATTTTGGTGGTATTTGATCACCTGTGCAATTTTTTATTTTTTGCGCTATAAACAAAAACAAAAGTGACATTTCTGGAAAAAAAAAATATATTTTTCACATAATGCTATATAACATTCCCAAAAAAAAATTAAAAATCTAAATTTTTCATCAATTTAGGCCAATTTGTTTTCTGCTACATATTTTTGGTAAAAAAAAAAAAATTGCAATAAGCGTATTTTGATTGGTTTGCACAAAAGTTATCGCGTCTACAAACTAGGGGAAAGATTTATGTCATTTTTATTTATTTTTTTACTAGTAATAGCAGCGGACTGCGACATTGCGGCGGACAGATCGGACCCCTAACTGACATGTTTGACACTTTTGGGGGTACCAGTGATATTACTACAGTAATCAGTGCTAAAAAATATGCACTGTTACTGTAATAATGACACTGGCAGGGAAGCGGTTAACCTAGAGGTGATCAAAGCATCAAGTGTGAGCCTCAAGGAGTGTTTACTAACTGTGGGGGGGGGGGGGGGGCGTGGCTTGTGAAATGATCACAGAGACCTGTGATCCTATATAGAAGGATCACAGGCCCTCTGTGATCATTTCAGAGAGAAGAACCGTCAGCTGTGTTTACAACAACTGACCATTCTTCTCTCTCAGCTCCGGAGAGCGATCGCGAGTGCCCAGCAGCAATCGCAGCCGCTGGCCCATAGGCATTGGCATCCCCGCTGCCTAGTGGCGTGTGACCAATGTAGGGCTACGTCGGTTCATGCAGGAGAGGCAGCTTGATGCAGTAAATGTGTGGCGGGTGGTTTTAAAGTAGTTAGGGGGATTCACCCTCTCTATTTGGCCTGTTTACTATTATCATTAAAAATAAAGAAAACCCCAAAATTTGGGTTGTCCCCAGAAAAGTAATAGAAGGGAAATCTTCCAACGGTGACACTAGTTCTGGGGGACCCCAAGGAATTCCCTTAATTTGCAAGGATTTCCTCTCACTTCCTGTTTGTCTTTGGGACAAGAAGTGAATGGAAATCCCCACAATGAGACACAGATGGTGGATAAAAATCTGGCATGGGTTATAACACTCCCTTACTCTATCCAAAATGGAAAACCAAAATGTGCCTATAGTTTTACTTTAAAGCCTCGTACACACGCAACTAATTTCCGCCGTCCGGTCGTCCGCCTTTTGTCCAGAGTAGTGTTTTGTTGGTTGGAATGTGCTCTAGACTGCACACGAATGTTCCCGCACGACAGAATTCTACTTCAGAAGTGAAGTCATGTGTTGGATTGCTTTCTTTGTGTTCTTTCATCTCTGAGCATGCCTAGTCTTGCTCATAAGATTTTTCTCCTTCGAAATCTGTAATAATGAGACGAAAATCGGATGTTTTTTGACGGTCGACAAAAATTATATAGCCTGCACACCAGGATTTTTTTGGCCGAAAAGTCGGAGTCGGTTGTCGGAAGCATCATACTAACAAGCCGAAAATCTGCAGATCGGTCGTCGGACGAAATTTCCTGCCCGAATTTCGACTCGTGTGTACGGGACTTAAGGCTCCCCATTCCTTGCAACCTCATCCACTCAGGCTCAATAAACAGTCCAGGGGTGTCTTTTTAAAGTTTATTGCTAAATCACCGGTTACTTGGGAGGACGGTGGGGTATGAGATACTCCAATGCTTGATACATAAATTGGACTGTTCTTTATCTTTAAGCAGCAGCAATTCAGTATCCACTCCCAGCTGAGGACCAGGGGGATTGCTGGACAAGTTAAGCAGAAATAGGCTGAAATGGTCTAGCTTCTTGCAGCTGCAGAACCACCGCAAACTGCAAGACAGGAGTTTGGCTCTACTAACAGATCCTGGCAATGATCAGTCCAGAGATACGACCTCCAGCAGAGTTGCCAGCTTCTAGTCCAAGAAGGGGGTCCAGAGGCAAACCGTCCCTCTTCCCTTGAGCTGAGCTCATGGATACTTACCTATGGGAAGAGAAAAGACTAGAACTCTCAGGGTTCCAGATTGTTTATCAGAGACCCAGCCACCATCTAGGCACACCTCCACGGGGATTGGACAGGCACTACTAAATATTCAGGCTCGGGATTTGAAACATCCCACCCTAAGCTCCAGAAGCTTCTTCTAGAGGCAAGGGGAAATAATCAAACTCCTAGCCTGTAAAAGCCTGAACAGACTATACCAAACAATTACTGTCTGTGACTACAGCAGAAGCCATGACTATGATAAGACAGATGCAAACCCCAAATTAACACTACTGCTCCCCTGACTTACAACCTACAAACTAGTAAATAAATCAAAGACACCCTTTTGGAATAAAATTGGTCATACCGGCCATTTATTAACAAATAACCAAAAAAAAAAAACCCCCACCGTTGTTTAACAAAACATAATAACAGATAAATACTAAACCAGGTTGCCGATCTTTGAAGGCACTGAAGAACCCCAAATCGTTTTTGTATCTGCGTGACAACACAAGGTCCCCAGCCGCAACACACCGACTCGGGGATGATCCCAACACTTCCACCTTCTGTGCAGAAACCCATATGCCCAATACCCAGTTAAACCTCGGTACTGGCATCTGACAGAGGACCCCATACCATAGATCAGGGGTCTCCAGACTTTTCAAACAAAGGGCCATCTTATTGTCCTTCACGCTTTAGGAGGGCCGTATAGTGGCAAGGGGGGGCAAAAAATGTTGCAGGCCCGGCATCAGTGAGAATGAATATGGCCTCATGGTGGGTGGCCAATAGGAGGAGGAATAGTGCCTTTGTTAGTAGGAGGAATAGTATTCCATCATTGGTTTTGGTGGAAGAAATAATGCCCTATTGTTGGTTTTAGGGGAGAGGAATAGTGCCTCATATAAGTGGGAGCCTAGTGCCCCAAGGGCCGGATAAAGGCTTGCAAAGGGCCACATCTGGCCTTCGGACCACAGTTTGGAGACCCCTGCCATAGATGGTTCCCCACTATGCCATATCGCTGTTATTTTTGAAGGTCTCCAAAGATCCCAACCGCCAAGCCACTACGGCAGCCGTTGCACAACATCCATTCCAAAGGGCGGGAGGTTGGGAAGTTTCTTCTTTCTCCACTGACCTACAATTGACCCAAAAACTCTTGCCCAATGTTTATTAAACAGAAAAAAAACCCTCCTATTCGGCACCACCCACCCCTCCTGATATCTGATCCAGAACCAAACTGATTTTAACACTCTTTGTCCTATTGCCCTGCTGCCTAGTCATGCCAACGCTACGCTTATTTTTGTTAAATGTTTTTTTGCTTCGGGCTTATCTCGACTATGGTAAGACAGATGCAAACCCCACATTAACACTACTGCTCTCCTTACTTACAACCTACAAGATAATAAATAAATCAAAGACACCCTTTTGGAATAAAATTGGCCGTACCGGCCATTTATTAACAAATGGCCATAAAACACATTTGTTTAACAAAACATAATATTCACAGATAAATATTAACCAGGTTGCCGATCTTTGAAGGCACTGAAGAACCCCAAATCGTTTTTGTATCTGCTTGACCACACAAGGTCCCCAGCTGTAACACACCAACTTGGGGATAATCCCAACTCTTCCACCTTCTGTGCAGATACCCATTTGCCCAATGTCCAGTTAAACCTCCGTTAACTGGCATCGTACAGAGGACCCCATACCATAGATGGTTCCCCACTATGCCATATTGCTGTTATTTTTGAAGGCCTCCAAAGATGCCAACCGCCAAGCCACTACGGCAGCCGTTGCACAACATCCATTCCAAAGGGCGGGAGGGTGGGAGGTTTCTTCTTTCTCCACTGACCTACAATTGACCCAAAAACTCTTGCCCAATGTTTATTAAACAAAAAAAAAAACCTCCTATTCTGCACCACCCACCCCTCCTGATATCTGATCCAAAACAAAACTGATTTTAACAATCTTTGTCCTATTGCCCTGCTACCTAGTCATGCCAACGCTACGCTTATTTTTGTTAAATGTTTTTTTGCTTCGGGCTGATCTTGACTATGGTAAGACAGATGCAAACCCCACATTAACACTACTGCTCCCCTTGCTTACAACCTACAAGATAGTAAATAAATCAAAGACACCCTTTTGGAATAAAGTTGGTCATACCGGCCATTTATTAACAAATAACCCCAAAAAAACCACAGTTGTTTAACAAAACATAATAACAGATAAATACTAAACCAGGTTGCTGATCTTTGAAGGCACTGAAGAACCCCAAATTGTTTTTGTATCTGCGTGACAACACAAGGTCCCCAGCCACAACACACCGACTCGGGGACGATCCCAACACTTCCACCTTCTGTGCAGAAACCCATATGCCCAATACCCAGTTAAACCTCGGTACTGGCATCTGACAGAGGACATCATACCATAGATGGTTCCCCACTATGCCATATCGCTGTTATTTTTGAAGGCCTCCAAAGATGCCAACCGCCAAGCCACTATGGCAGCCGTTGCACAACATCCATTCCAAAGGGCGGGAGGGTGGGACGTTTCTTCTTTCTCCGCTGACCTACAATTGACCCAAAAACTCTTGCCCAATCTTTATTAAACAAAACAAAAAAAAAAAAAAACTCCTATTCTGCACCACCTACCGTTCCTGATATCTGATCCAAAACAAAACTGATATTAACCCTCTGTGTCCGATTGCCCTGCTACCTAGTCATGCCAGCCCTACACTTATTTATTTATTTTTTTTTGCTTTGGGCTTATCTAATGTTACTAGCTTAGCTAGGAGGGTGCTACAGATGTATTTATTGTAATATTCCTTAATATTTTTTATTTCCATATGTATTGTATATTGTGGTTTCCTCATTCGTTATTTAGCTCCATGTACGAGGCTCGGGACTTCCTTTTGAATTATCTCACTATTCCTGTAGGCTCTAACTCGGCTCTAATTGTCTTATTATCTAGCAATATACATCCCGGGTTCACCTTATTGTTTACCACAATTCTGCGAAGCTGCAATGTACATGAGAAGTAATTAGGTGAAGTGTGAAGTGAGACCCTCAGCTCTACGTACCATGAGAAGTAACAGTTATTTGTTTATCTAACATGGACAGCTATGTGTGAATGGGAATTTAAATTGAGTATTATGCACTGAAATGGCACTGCTCTGGTAACATGGAAGAAGCTACATGGAGAATTGTGAATGCGGGGTGTAATGCTCAGGAATAAATCAGATGCATAGTTGCTAACATTTAAAAAAAAAATTACATTGACACTTTTTTTTTTTTTGCTGTGCGTCCATTCATTTAAAATGGATGTGGTTCCAAACAGGCATATCGTTAAATCTAAAGTTTAGTTTAAAAAAAAAAACAATTCTCCATAGCTTTAATGACCTCACTTACCAGTAGTGTAGGGTATCCCAAGCAGCTTTATCCTGGAGAAACCCTCTGTGTAGGGATACCCCATCTTCTTCATTTGGCCATTCACAGATACCCCCCCCCCCCCAGAGCACCTCTTCCACTGATGCCCCCCAGCAGAACTCTGTATCCCCTAGCACTACCCTGCCACTAATGCACCCCCAGGACATCTCTTACTCATGATAAGGATCTTTAATCGCTTGTCCTGCTTGTAACACTGGGAATGGGGGAGATAATCTTGTGACCCATAACAGGTCCCCCGTTCACAGATTCCCCACAAGCCTTCCTCTGCCTCCAGTGCCCTCACAGCCAACCTCTGTACCCCCCAATACACCTCTGTCACCGATGCCCCCCCCCCCAGACCTCTGTACCCCCCAGAACTCTTCTTCCTCCAATGCCCCTCAGAGCATTTCTATCTCCAATGCCCCCCCTAGCACACCTCTGTCTCCAAATTACCCCCTTTCCCAAGCACAGTTATGTCTTCAAACTTCCTTCCCAGCACATCAATTTTCCCCTTCCCTACAACACATCACTGCCTCCAATTTAGCCCCCCCCCCCCCCCCCAGCACGCCTCTGCCTCCAATGGACCCACTTACAGCACTCCTCTGCCTCTGTTGCCCCCCAGGATACCTCTGCTTCCAATTGCCCCATCCCCAGTGCACCCTTGCCTCCAATGGCCCCAGCCCCAGCACACATCTGCCTCCAATGGCCCATCCCCAGCACACCTCTGCCTCCAATGGCCCCACCCCCAGCACACCTCTACCTCCAGTGGCCCCACCCCCAGCACACCTCTGCCTCCAGTGGCCCCCCCGGCACACCTCTGCCTGCAGTGGTCCCACACCCAGCACACCTCTGCCTCCAGTGGTTCCACGCCCGGCACACCTCTGCCTCCAGTGGTCCCACACCCGGCACACCTCTGCCTTCAGTGGCCCCACTCCCGACACACCTCTGCCTCCAGTGGCCCCACCCCCAGCACACCTCTGCCTCTAATGGTCCCATTCCCAGCACACCTCTGCCTCCAGTTCCCTCCAGCACACCTCTGCCTCCAGTACCTCCCAGCATACCTCTGCCTCCAGTACCTCCCAGCATACCTCTGCCCCCAATGCCCCCATCCCCAGCACACCTCTGCCTCCAATTGTCCCATCCCCAGCACACCTCTTCCTCCAACGCCCTCCAGCACACCTCTGCCTCCAGTACCTCCCAGCATACCTTGGCCTCTAATGCCCCCATTCCCAGTACATGTCTGCCTCCAATGCCCCCCAGCATACCTTTGTCTCCAGTGCCCCCCCAGAAAATGTCTGCCTTCAATGTCCCCATCCCCAGCACACCTCTGCCTCCGATTACCCCATCCCCAGCACACCTCTGCCTCCAGTGCCCCCCAGCACACCTCTGCCTCCAGTGCCCCCCAGCATACCTTGGTCTCCAATACCCCCATCCCCAGCACACCTCTGCCTTCAATGGTCCCATCCCCAGAAAACCTGTGTCTCCAATGCCTTCCCCTGCATACCTCTGCCTCCAGTGCCCCCCAACATACCTCTGCCTCCAGTGCCCCCCAGCATACCTTGGCCTCTAATGCCCCCATTCCCAGTACATGTCTGCCTCCAATGCCCCCCAGCATACCTTTGCCTCCAGTGCCCCCCCAGAAAATGTCTGCCTTCAATGTCCCCATCCCCAGCACACCTCTGCCTCCAGTGCCCCCCAGCACACCTCTGCCTCCAGTGCCCCCCAGCATACCTTGGCCTCCAATACCCCCATCCCAAGCACACCTCTGCCTCCAATGGCCCCATTCTCAGCACATCTGTACCTTCAATGCCCTACCCTACACACCTTTGTCTCCAGGCATCGATACCTGCCTACATGTGGCTGCCTTGCACAGGCACTGCTCGGCCCAGTCTGAACATGGTATCATGTATACTGTAGGTGACAGGTCTTCCAGTAGCTAGGGGGTCGACTTTCTGGCTTCTTCTCCAAAGGTGGGTTTCCAGTAGCAACCGGAATCGAACCCACGTTACGGAGATCCATGAACTGGTCACATGGGTACAAGAGTGAAGGATTTAACAAGTGCACGCTTGACGTGAGTGCTAAGGGCTTGACAGGACCCCATTCTGTCACTGGGAGTGAGTGGGCAGAGGTATGCTGGGCAAGTGGAAAGGGCACGGGCTCAGCAGTGTTCCTCCTCCAGTGCAACTTTACAATGAGACTCTGTACATTAACACACAGGGGTTGATTTACTAAAGCCAAAAAGACTGTGCACTTTGCAAAGTGCAGTTGCTCCTGAACTTATCAAATGAGCAGAAGTTCTGCTGACTTCCATCATCCAATCATGTGCAAGCAAAAATGCTGTTTTTTTTATTTTCCTTGCACGTGATTGGGTATTCTTTGCAAAGTGAACCTTTACCTCATTTACTAAGCATTGGAGCAACTGCACTTTGCAAAGTGCACAATCTATTTGCCTTTAGTAAATCAACCCCACAGTGGCACAGCTCATCTCTAAATTGGGGAAACTGCCTAATTCTTGATTCTCAGATGGCCGCAGTCCCCGCCTGGTCCTGGTCAATGATGAGCGCGTGCACTGCGATAGGTACCCAGCGTGCAGGGAGAGTGACCCATTCATTGGATCACTTTCACGCACCCCCGGAAGTGCCGATCACCACCACCGCCGCGTGCGCCTCCGCCATGTTTTCTAGGCTCTGCGTGCCCATCGGAAGATCGAGGACCAGTATGGCGGATGCTCCTGGGTAAAGGGGAGAGAGATCAGACGCTAGTTCACTCATCTCCCCATCCTGCTAATGACGGAAGGGACGTGCAAAATGTCACTTGCGGGTGCAGGTGTCACTTTCCCCAGCCAGTATGGCAAGAAAAGAAGCTAATTGAGCACGATCTGCTTCATTGGAGGGCAGGTGAGACATCTTAGCTTCATTGGAAGGTAGGGGGGACCCTCCCCAAAGTCTCATTAACCAGTTGATGACCGCCCGCCGCAGTTATACTACAGCAGGCGGCCGCTCCTGCGCAAACCCACGTAGGTATACGTCGGTCGCGCGACTGCCGCTAGCACTCCCGCCCCCACTCGGCAGCGGGGACTCCGATGCAAGGGTCAGGCGGCTCCGATTGCCGCCTGACACCCGCAATCGTTCCCCGCTGAGAGAGAAGGACGGTCGGCGGTTGTAAACACATCTGACCGTTCTTCTCCCTGGAATGATCATAGAGCCCATGTGATCCTTCTATATAGGATCACAGGTCTCTATGATCATTTCACAAGCCCCACAGTTAGAAACACACCCCTAGGTACACATTTAACCCCTTGATCACCCACAGTGTTAACCCCTTTCCTGCCAGTGCCATTATTACAGTAACAGTGCATATTTTTAGCACTGATTACTGTAGTAATGTCACTGGTCCCCCCAAAAGTGTCAAAAATGTCAGTTAGGGGTCCGATCTGTCTGCCGCAATGTCGCAGTCCCGCTAAAAATTGCAGATCGCCGCCATTACTAGTAAAAAAAAAAACTACTAAAAATAACATAAATCTTTCCCCTAGTTTATAGACGCGAAACTTTTGCGCAAACCAATCAAAATACGCTTATTGTGATTTTTTTTTTTTTTTTACCAAAAATATATAGCAGAAAACAAATTGGCCAAAAATGTTAGAAAATTTTGATTTTTATTTATTTTTTATTTTTTTGAGAATGTTAAAGAGCAGAATGTGAAAAATATTATTATTTTTTTTTTTTCAGAATTGTCGCTCTTTTTTTGTTTATAGCACAAAAAATAAAATTTGCACAGGTGATCAAATACCACCAAAATAAAGCTCTATTTGTGGGAAAAAAAGGACATCAATTTTATTTAGGTACAGCGTCGCACGACCGCGCAATTGTCCGTTAAAATAACGCAGTGCCGAATCGCAAAATATGGCCTGGTCATTAAGGGGGAAAATCCTTCCGGTCCAGAAGTGGTTAAAGAGAACCTATCACCAAAAAAAAAAAAAATTGTTTATTAAAATATAAAAATAATAATAAAAATTGTAAGGCCCCGTTCACATAGGGGCGATCTGACTTCGGGGGGCGACCTCCGAGGTCGCGGTGCGAGCAGCGCGCCGCGACCTCGGAGCGGCCGCCACGGACTTCATAACATTGAAGTCTATGGCGGTCGCCTCCAGGTCGCCCCAAAGAAGCTCCGGACCCTTTTTCTAAGTCGGAGCGACTTGTGTCGCTCCTATTAGAACGGGTCCGCAGCTTCCCTATGGAAGGCGACCTACGGCGACCTGTGAGGCGACCAGGTCGCCTCACAGGTCACCTTAGTGTGAACGGGGGCTAAAAAAGCTAAAGTTACACAGTGGCTAAGTGGGTAGCACTTCTGCCTAGCGGCACTGGGGTCGTCGATTCGAATCCAAACCCATAGCACTACCTGACTGGGATTTGCATGTTCTCCCTGTGCTTGCGTGGGTTTCCTCCAGGATACTCCGGTTTCCTCCCATGACTCAAAGACATACTGGGAGGTTAATTGGCTTCTATCTAGATTGGCCCCAGTATGTGTATGTATGATTGTGAGTTAGGGACCTTAGATTGTAAGCTCCTTGGGGGGCAGGGACTGATGTAAATGTACACTATATATGTAAAGTGCTGCAAAAATTTACAGCACTTAAAAAAGTACCTGTAATAAAGTTACACCCAAGCACTTGAAGTGATACTAAAGTGTCGGTTTTTTTCTTTGTATAAAAAAAAAAAAAAACATATTGTACTTAACACCTCAGTGCAGTTGGATTTGCACTGAGCAGCCCAGATCCTCCTCTTCTCAGGTCCCTCTCAGGGCAGCCATCAGGGGGGTATAGCCCATACAGATGAAGGGGGCCCAGGCGTCCCGAGGGGCCCAGTCCCTTTGGGATGCTCCAGGCTCCAAGTCGGCACCTCCCCTTTTGTTCCTTTTTACCCCTACACTGACTAGTCCCGACTCCCGCTGGTGCCACCCACTGCACTGGCTCCTGACTCCCATCCTGCCGCTGGCCACCGCTGTCAAAAATATTGGTTGCTAGGACTGCCTGGCATCCTAGCAGCCAATCGTATGCATTCACAGGCCCCCGCAGAGGAAAAGGACGTAACCTGGTGATCAGGTCCTGGGGGCCAAGGCCTAAAGTTGTGTAAGGGGCCCCAACATTTCTGATGGCTACCCTGGTCCCTCTTCGGCACTTCTGGCCCCTCCCTTCTGTTGAGTGCCCCCACAGCAAGCAGCTTGCTTTGGGGTCACCTAAGCCGAGCCGCAGCTCCGTGTATCTATTCAGACACGGAGCTGCAACTCGGCCCCGCTCTCTCTCTCTCCTTATTGGCTCACTGACTTTGATTGGCAGCAGTGGGAGCCAATGGCGCCTGCTGCTGTGTCTCAGCCAATCAGGAGGGAGAGTCCCGGACAGCCGAGTCTCTCATGCAACATTGCTGGCTTGAGATGGGGCTCAGGTAAGTATTAGGCCCCATGCACACAGGGCGTTTTTGCAGCTGCTGTTAGGAGCTTCAGACGTTTTTTGTTTTTTTTGCAGCTAAAAAACGCCCATCCATGTTATTCTATGGCCTCATACACACATAGAGCTTTTAGGAGCTCCAAGTGGCATAGGCGTTTAATAGCTGCAAAAAAAAAAAAAAAACAGGACCGGTGCGTTCTGGAGCTGCAGCGTCAAGGTGTAAAAAGGTCTGATGCTGCTAAAGGCTGAATAACGTTGCTTATACGTTTTTTTTTTTTTTTTTTTATGTGAAAATCAATGGTTCTCTATGGGAGCCTATTGATTTGAATAGAAGGCGCATTGCAAGTTGGATCAGGATGATCCGACTTGCGGTGCAACTTGCACTCTGAGAATCTCGAGGGGGAACTCCACGCCACAATGGGAAAAAAAACGGCATGGGGTCTTCCCCCCCCCCCCCCAGGTTCCAAACCAGGCCCTTCGGGTCTGGTATTTATTTTGGGGGGGACCCCACGCCGTTTTATTTTCCCATTTTGGCATGGAGTTCCCCCTCGAGATTCTCAGAGCGCAAGTCGCACCGCAAGTCGGATCATCCTGATCCAACTTGCAATGCGCCTTCCATTCAAATCAATAGGCTCCCATAGAGAACCATTGATATTAAACGGACGCAGAAAAAACGCTGCTAAAAGCAACGTGGCCAAACGTGCAATAACGCCAATGGAAAAAGCTACTAAAAGCACATTTTTACAGCTGCTTTTTCCTGGCATTAGAAGTTGCTCTGCAGCTCGTTTTTTCTGACGCCACATGTGCATGGGGGCCTTGGGGCTGAGGGGGGCTGCTGCACACAGAAGTTTTTTTTATCTTAATGCAAAGAATGCATTAAGATAAAAAAAAAAAGACTTTCTGCCTTTACAACCCCTTTAAATCCCCCGAAAAAAAAAACTTTTGAGACCACACGAACAACGCTTTGGGGATGCCTACGCATGAAGATGTAATACACATACTTCATATCAGCATGCACACCAGAGAGAGCAATAATTCTGAGGCTGCTATTTTATTCTCTAGGGCAGGGCTTCCCAAACTTTTTTGGGCCGAGACCCACTTCTGAATACAGTTATTTTTCGGGACCCACTTGGTTGTAATCGAATATTCTAAAGTGCTACGGAATTTGTTGGCGCTATATAAATGCAAATAATAATAATAATGCATATTATAAAGGGAGGGGGATGTTAAATTAAAAATATCAATCAATTTAATTTTGAAGACACTTAATATTTAAATAAATATAAGGCTATATGGCCCTCACCCTCCTTCCTCTCCCAGCGGTCCACAGTGAAGGTGAAGCCCCTGCTTGCCCTCTCCAGGACCCAGCACACCTCACCCAGAGTCTCCATGATGAGGAGCTCTATGCTGGTCTTGGTGTCCTGGCTCTTCTCCTTCAGATCCTCTACTGGGGTCACAGAAGCTACCATGAACTCCTGACACTGCCGGGCCACCTGATCCTCCTATGACACAGAGGCTGCCGTCTCTGACCGCTATAGCTGAGAGAATCCTGCGGCCAGTCTAGCCACCACCCATAGGCGTGCGCAGCCTATGGCATTAGGGTGTGCACCTCAAACCAAAGCTCAAACACATGTGCGTGTGTATATATGTGTGCGTGTGTATATATGGGTGTGTGTGTATGTATGTATGTATATATATATATATATATGAATATATACACACACTTTTATAAATAAATGTAAACAAACATTTTAAGCGGTATTAAAGTGTGCCCCCATCAATGCAGAGTGACCAGCATGCCCCCATCAATGCACAGTGACCAGTGTGCCCCCATCAATGCACAGTGACCAGTGTGCCCCCATCAATGCACAGTGACCAGTGTGCCCCCTTCAAGGCAGAGTGACCAGCGTGCCCCCTTCAATGCGGAGTGACCAGCGTGCCCCCTTCAATGCGGAGTGACCAGCGTGCCCCCTTCAATGCGGAGTGACCAGCGTGCCCCCTTCAATGCAGAGTGACCAGCGTGCCCCCTTCAATGCAGAGTGACCAGCGTGCCCCCTTCAATGCAGAGTGACCAGCGTGCCCCCTTCAAGGCGGAGTGACCAGCGTGCCCCCTTCAAGGCGGAGTGACCAGCGTGCCCCCTTCAAGGCGGAGTGACCAGCGTGCCCCCTTCAAGGCGGAGTGACCAGCGTGCCCCCTTCAAGGCAGAGTGACCAGCGTGCCCCCTTCAAGGCGGAGTGACCAGCGTGCCCCCTTCAATGCGGAGTGACCAGCGCCCCCCCTTTAATGCGGAGTGACCAGCGTGCCCCCTTCAATGCGGAGTGACCAGCGTGCCCCCTTCAATGCGGAGTGACCAGCGTGCCCCCTTCAATGCGGAGTGACCAGCGTGTCCCCATCAATGCAGAGTGACTAGTGTGCCCCCTTTAATGCAGAGTGACTAGTGTGCCCCCTTTAATGCAGAGTGACTAGTGTGCCCCCTTTAATGCAGAGTGACTAGTGTGCCCCCTTTAACGCAGAGTGACCAAGGTGCCCCCTTTAATGCAGAGTGACCAGCTGCCCCCATCAATGCTGAGTGACCAGTGCCAGTGATCTGTAAAAAAAAAATAATAATAATTCCACACAACTCACTTCAGGCTCTCTCTCTGGCCTCTCTCCCCCTCCTTATTGCAGAATGCTGATGGGTGATGGATGATTGCTTGCTGAGTCTGACTCGCCGTGCGGCCGGCTTGCTCGTTCTCTGCTGTGCCTCCTCCTGAGTCCTGCCTGGTTCTCTCCCGCGCTGACTGCGCTGGGCGGCCGTTGCACAGGCAGTCCCTCCCCCAGCCCCAGACCCGACAGTCCCTCTCCGGCACGCCTGTCTCCCCCTCCACAGTGGGCGGCGCTGGCTCAGATTCAGTCTGGAGCTGAGCGGCGCCAAATGAGTCAGCCCAGGGGCAGAGGAGAGCCGCAGCCCGCAGAGCAGACTCAGCGGCGGGCGGCGGACATGGCGGGCACGAGGGTGATTAGGGTGTGCCTGGGCACACCCGGCACACCCCATGTGCACGCCTATGCCACCACCGCTGCCGCCAGCAGGACTGAGGAGCTGGCTCTGCACCTCATGGACATATCCTACATAACAGCCCACATACGTACTCACTGATGCAAGTATCCTCCTCGTGGGAAATGCAGATCAGTCTTCATTAACTGCGTGGGCGAGGTCTTGAATCCATCGCGATTTGACTACTCTGGCTCTCTGTAATGTGCCCGGGCTCACACAGCACAATTTAAGCGGGCCCGCTCTCGGTGATTTCCGGCTCATCGCGACCCACTCAAATGCAGCTCGCGACCCACCAGTGGGTCCCAACCCACAGTTTGGGAACTCCTGCTCTAGGGTGTCTGCTTTGACGAAATCTATAATGGTTTGGGTATGTAACTACTCTTCAGGCCAAAAATAATTATTTAACCACTTCTGGACCAAAAGGATTTACCCCCTCAATGACCAGGCCATTTTTTGCAATACGGCCCCGCGTTACTTTAACTGACATTTGCGCAGTCGCGCAACGCTATATTCAAAAAAAATTGATGTCTTTTTTTTCCCCCACAAACAGAGCTTTCTTTTGGTGGTATTTGATCACCTGTGCGATTTTTTTTTTGCGCTATAAACAAAAAAAGAGCGACAATTCTAAAAAACAAAAAAAAAAAAAAAACAATATTTTTCACTTTCTGCTATACAGTAAACCCCCGCTCCATGGCGGTTCAGTTTTTGCGGTCCCGGTATATTACGTTTTTTTCTGAAATGTTATTTCACTATATAAATCATTGATAATTAAATATTTTGGTGTTTTCCATAGCTCTTGCTATGTCTCTCAGTATCTTTTGTGTTTAAATGAGTTTCTATTGTTTTTGCTTTTACACGTACAGTGACAGTAATAAAAACCTACCTACAGTGTATTTTAATAGGGTTTTTCTATTTCGCAGATTTTCACTTTTCACGGGTGGGTCCGGAATGTAACCCCCGCAATGGAGGGGGGATTGCTATATAACATTCCCAACAAAAAAAAATAAAAAAATCAAATTTTTTCATCATTTTAGGCCAATTTGTATTCTGCTACATATTTTCGGGAAAAAAAATCCCAATAAGTATATTTTGATTGGTTTGCGCAAAAGTTATCGCGTCTACAATCTAGGGGAAAGATTTATGTCATTTTTATTTTTTTTTTTTTTTTTACTAGTAATGGCGGCGATCTGCGATTTTTTGCGGGACTGCGACATTGCAGCAGACAGATCGGACCCCTAACTGACATATTTGACACTTTTGGGGGGACCAGTGACATTACTACAGTAATCAGTGCTAAAAATATGCACTATTACTGTAATAATGACACTGGCAGGGAAGGGGGTTAACATTATGGGTGATCAAGGGCTTAAATGTGACCCTAGGGGATTAATTCTAACTGCAGGGGGCCTGGCTTCTGAGATGATCATAGAGACCTGTGATCCTATATAGCAGGATCAGATGAGCTCTGTGATAATTTCAGGGAGGAGAACGGTCAGTAATGACACTGGCAGGGAAGGGGTTAACACCAGGAGTGATCAAAGAGTTAAATGTGTCCCTAGGGGATACTTTCTAACTGTGTGGGGGGGGAAGGGCTTGCTGCATGAACACAGAGACCTGTGTTCCTAAATAGGAGGAACACAGGATCCCTGTGTGCATTACTGACAGAAAAGTGGTCTGCTGTATTTACTTCGGAAGACCGCTGTTCTGTCTCCATGGGGAGCGATCGCGGGTGCCCCTGTGACGAATAGGCACGCACCCCCACTTCACGTACAGTTGCGTCATTTTGCGGGACAGAGCCGACCTGCCGCAGTAAAACTGCGGCAGGCGGTCGTAAAAGGGTTAAACAAGTGTGCAAAAAAAAAAAAGCAAAAACATCCCTGGCAGCGAAAGGGTTAAATCCCCTATGTATGAATAGTGATTGATCCAGGACGGAGGGAGGAGAGACTCCAGATGTTTGGCTCAGATCATTTTCAGGTCCCCATCCGGCTGACACCGCTCATGATTTTATTTCCTGAGTGTGATAAGTGACTGCAGACAAGTTGGGGAGAGTTTTGCGGTGGTTTGGAATGGAAGTTATCTCCGGAGGGAAGGCGCTTTTTGCATTTAAACAGCCAGATATGCAGACTTGGCGTACGGGGCGACGTTGGAAAAGCTCATTCCAGGAGACACTTTGCTGTGTGCCAGATAAGAGCCGTACGCCGCGGCGCGCTCCAAACACACAGACAATGCGGCACAGACACCGAACGAATGATAAGTGCACGACAAAGAGCTTCCCATGGAACATGTTTAACCACTTAAGCCCCGGAAGATTTTACCCCCATTCCGACCAGGGTTTTTTTTTGCAATTCGGCACTGCGTGACTTTAACGGACAATTGCGCGGTCGTGGCGACGCTGTACCTAAACAAATTTGACGCCCTTTTTTTCCCACAAACAGAGCTTTCTTTTGGTGGTATTTGATCACCTGTGCGATTTTTTGATCATGCGCTATATACAAAAAAAAGAGCGTAAATTTTGCAAAAATAACAATATTTTTCACATTTTTTTATATGAAATTCCCCCCCAAAAAAATGTAAAAATCTAAATTTTTTAACATTTTCGGCCAATTTGTTTTCTGCTACATATGTTTGGTAAAAAAAATCGCAAAAAGCGTATTTTGATTGGTTTGCGCAAAAGTTATCGCGTTTACTAACTAAGGGAAGGATTTTTGTCATTTTTGTTGTTTTTTTTTTTTTAACGCGTAATGGCAGCGATCTGCACATTTTTTACGGTACTACGACATTGT
The DNA here is from genome assembly GCF_965119305.1 of Pelophylax lessonae. NCBI lineage: Eukaryota > Metazoa > Chordata > Amphibia > Anura > Ranidae > Pelophylax > Pelophylax lessonae. The sequence continues at coordinate 318,212,265 of NC_138773.1, forward strand.
GGCGGACATATCGGACCCTTGACTGACATTTTTAACACTTTTGGGGTTACCAGTGATATTACTGCAGTAATCAGTGCTATACATATGCACTGTTACTGTAAAATTACACTGGCAGTGAAGGGGTTAACTTTATTTGAGAGAGACGGGTGGTGTGTCCCTAGGGGCGTGCTTCTTACTGTGATTGGCTGTGGCTTGAGGTGTAGGAACAGTGATCAACGGTCCTACATAGTAGAACCGTATGAACACTGTTTCTACACAGGGGAGAATGACAGGCGGCTTGTTTACACTAGCCGCCTGCCTTTCTCCCTCTCCCCCAACGATCGCCGAGTGACCGACGGACATCGGGTCCGCCGGTCACACGTGCGGGGGGGTCCGTGACCGCGCGGGAGCGTAAAGCCTCGTACACACGTACAGATTGTTGGCCGTAAATTGTCGGCCAACGTCCGATCTGCCGATTGTAGGCTTGTTAGTATGATGCTCCCGACAACCAACTGCGAATTTTCAGCCGAAAAATATCTGGTGTGCAGGCTAAAAAATTTTTGTTGGCCAACAGAATGGTCAATTGTTCCTCAGTCAGTACAGATTTCGGCAGACAAAAATCTGATGAGCAAGACTGGGCATGCTCAGAGAAGAAAAAACACACGGAAAGTCAACCATCACATGACATCACTTCTGAAGTTGGTTTTTGTTGGCCAACAAAAGTCCAGTGCAAGTCTAGAGAAACCTGATAAATCAGACCATGGGTGTAAATACAGCCAAGGCCATTGGCAGAGGAAATTGTCTCAAGGCATACTGGGTAAATGTATTTATACCAAAAGAGCGCGCGTGCACGGGGTCTTCGGCTGGAGAGGGGGGTCCTGGAGGGAGGGGGGTCACTGCCCCCTCCTCTGTACAGGCTGCCATATGGCCTCAGGTGGTCGACCTGAGGGCCAGAGTTACAGAAGCGGCAACCCAGATGTCCTGCAGAGCTGACCATGAGGGAGACACACCTAGAAGGCATGGACTCTAGAGAGAGAAATATCATTTTACCCCTGTACAAATCATTAGTAAGACCTCATCTGGAATATGCAGTTCAGTTTTGGGCACCAAATCTCAAAAAGGATATCAGGGAACTGGAGAAAGTGCAGAGAAGGGCAACCAAACTGATAAGAGGCATGGAGGAGGTCAGCTATGAGGAAAGATTAGAGGAACTGAATTTATGCTCTCTTGAGAAGAGGAGATAAGGGGGGATATGATCACCATGTACAGTATAAATACATAAGGGGTCCATATAGTGAGCTTGGTGTTGAGTTATTCACTTTAAGGTCATTACAAAGGACAAGGGGGCACTCTTTACATCTAGAGGAAAACAGATTTTGTCTCCAAAAACGGAAAGGTTTCTTCATCGTAAAAACTGTAAAAATGTGGTATAGACTCCCTCCAGAGGTGGTTCTGGCCAGCTCAGTAGATTGCTTTAAAAAAGGCCTGGATTCTTTCCTAGGTGTACATAATTTAAATGGGTACTAATATTTATAGGTAATGTTAATCCAGCGAATATCCAATTGCCTCTCAGGAGATCAGGAAGGAATTTTTTCCCCTGCTGTAGAAAATTGGATCATGCTTTGTTGGGTTTTTTCGCCTTCCTCTGGATCAACTGTGGGTATAGGATTGTGTATATGGGATTGTATGGTTGGGTTTTCTTTACTGTTTGATTTTTATTGGTTGAGCCGGATGGACTTGTGTCTTTTTTCAACCTGACTAACTATGTAACTATGTTCCTGGCTACTGTGAGTACAGACCTAAGTCTATGGGCGTGTTCTGTGAGGGCCATCCCTTCAAGCTAGTAAAGTCAGTGGCCAATTTTGGCCTAGCGAGTCTATTATGATATAAGATGAAGGGACCTTGTTTATGCAATACTTTTAAGGAGCACTGACAATTTATTAGTAAAGTCAGTGGACGGGTGCCAGCTAAAGGGGATGCTGGTTAGTGTCCCGAAGAATCAGAGTTTATTGAGTCTGCTGACAGAGCAAGCAAATGCTGTATGGTTCAGCAGAGGTTCAGCAGAGGGGCTCTGCCCCTCCGCAGAGTACCTTGTCCCCATGTTGATGGGGATAAGGGCCTTTTTCCGACAACCATGGCCGGTGGTGGGTGGGGGCTTACCAAAGGGGCCCCCAGATCCTCCTCCCAATGTGAATGAGTATGCGGTACATAGTACCCCTACTCATTCACCAAAAAAAGTGTAGTGTAAAAAAAAGGCAATAGGCAGTTGGGGAGCATGCCCAGTTGGTGACGTCACTTGGGGCAGGTTGGCAATGTTCGGGCATCATGGTTGAAGATAGATCTACACCGAGCAGATTTTTTTTTTTTTTTAAATGAAAGCTCTGTCAAAAACTGCCTACTGTCTTTTTTACCCTACAGTTTTTTTTTTTTGGTGAATGAGTAGGGGTCTGGTATGGATTTTAGAGAGGATCCCACGCCATTTGTAAAAAAAAAAAATTGGCGTGGGGGGCCGTCTGACAGCTGATGACTCATTGATTGATCGCTCCTTAACAGTGCGATATATATATATATATATAATTCTTTTTTTTCCCCCTTCCCCTCCCTTTCTCTTTTTTCTTCCTTCTCCCTATCCTAGAATATAGAGTAAAGATTTTTAAAATTGTGATTACTAATTTTTCTTTTCTTTTGTTTGTATGATTTGTTTGCTATAAAAAATGAATTAAAAGAGATTTTAAAAAAAAATAGCGCAATGTTTACTACTGTAAACAAATATGCCGGCTACTGTCAGGCGTTAAATCACTGCATGTTTTCACTACTAAATACAGCATGATTTCATAAAATGACTCATTCTGTATTTTAGTTGCGTTTTTTGTGAATGCCAAAAAAGTTTATAAACACTAAGTGGTATTTTACTGCATTTTTAAGGTGCTTCATACCGCTTTGTGAATGGAGCCCAATAGCAGTCTCTCTGGAATTGGCAGTATGAAAGGATTCCTCTTGTAGGAGTGTGTGTCCCCCTAGTGGAATTTTACTAAAGCCCTATACTTGCAGGAGCTCTCTGCCCCCTAACTGAAAAAATATGGCATTCCCACTCCCCCAGGTACAGGTTGGCGTAGGCGGGCGCACAACATGTGCCCATGGCCACTCCCTGCACCTGGAGGTAGTGGGACCCGTTAAAAGAAAACCAATTATGTGCCAAAATAAACATCAACAGTTTCAAAAGGAAGTCGTTGAAGGGCCAGGTACGACGGTCCTGTTCAGAGAGGAAGGTGCGAATCATCCCGACACCCTACTCGTGAGGGATACTCGAGTAAAGGGCCTCGACATCTAGAGTCAGGAGCAGGGCGTCGGGAGGAAGCACCATCCCCTCAAGGATTTTGAGGAGGTCTACAGTATCCTTCACGTAGGAGGGGAGGCCAACGACATGTGGGAGCAAGAAAAAATCGATAAATCGACTGGCATGGTCAGTGAGATTTCCTATGCCAGATATAATAGGGCGCCCGGGGGGGTCAATGGAGGCTCTTGTGCGTCTTAGGGAGCGCGTAAAAAGTTGCTTCTCTAGGGAAACGGACATTGAGGTAGTTGTATGTGTCCTGGTCAATAAGACCTGTTTGGAAGACCTCTCCAATGAGGACTTTATATTCCTCATTAAATTTGATGGTCTTTGAGCAATTGATTTTCTTATACCACGATGTGTTGTTTAAAATGTCTAGACACATCTGTTCCTAATTGCCTTTGGTCATAAGGACAACATTCCCCCCCTTATCGGAAGCTTTTATAACTAGGTCCGGGTGTTGTTGTAAATTGCTTAGGGCTCTTGCTTGTTTGGGAGAGAGGTTCCCACGAGATGCTGGTAGATGACATTGTTTGATCTCGCTCACACATGCCGTTAGGAAAGCCCATATTTTGGGATTAGTGGTAAGGTCTGGAAAAGAGGTAGACTTGGGTTTGAATTTTTTGGGAGGAAGTGGAGAGGCTTCTGTGGGGCATGATAAAGGGATGGATGACATATTCAGAGGAGGGTCGGGGTTGGCGCGATCATTTTCCTCCAACAGGAGGATCAAATCCCGTAAAGCCCCAAATTCTTTAATGGTGAAATTCTTGATTTGTTCAGAAAACTCCTACTCTTGGTTTTGACGAATGTTGTCGTGATCAAAAATAAATCTAGGCCATTGGCATAGGAAATTGTCTCAAGGCATGCTGGGTAAATGTATTTATACCAAAAGAGCGCGCGTGCACGGGGTCTTCGGCTGGAGAGGGGGGTCCTGGAGGGAGGGGGGTTGCTGCCCCCTACTCTGTACAGGCTGTCATATGGCCTCAGGTGGTCGACCTGAGGGCCAGAGTTACAGAAGCGGCAACCCAGATGTCCTGCAGAGCTGACCATGAGGGAGACACACCTAGAAGACATGGACTTCAGAGAGAGATATCATTTACCCCTGTACAAATCATTAGTAAGACCTCATCTGGAATATGCAGTTCAGTTTTGGGCACCAGTTCTCAAAAAGGATATTGGGGAACTGGAGAAAGTGCAGAGAAGGGCAACCAAACTGATAAGAGGCATGGAGGACCTCAGCTATGAAGGACAGATTAGAGGAACTGAATTTATTCTCTCTTGAGAAGAGGAGATTAAGGAGGGTATATGATCACCATGTATAAATACATAAGGGGTCCATATAGTGAACTTGGTGTTGAGTTATTCAATTTAAAGTCATCACAGAGGACAAGGGGGCACTCTTTACGTCTAGAGGAAAACAGATTTTGTCTCCAAAAACTGAAAGGTTTCTTCATCGAAAAAACTGTGAAAATGTGGAATAGACTCCCTCCAGAGGTGGTCCTGGCAAGCTCAGTAGATTGCTTTAAAAAAAAAAAAAGTCCTGGATTCTTTCCTAGGTGTACATAATATAAGTGGGTACTAATATTTATAGGTAAAGTTAATCCAGGAAATATCTGATTGCCTCGCGGGGGATCAGGGAGGAATTTTTTCCCCTGCTGTAGCAAATTGGATCATGCTTTGTTGGGCTTTTTCACCTTCCTCTGGATCAACTGTGAGTATAGGATTGTGTATATAGGATTGTATGGTTGTGTTTTCTTTACTGTTTGATTTTTATTGGTTGAGCCGGATGGTCTTTTTTCAACCTGACTAACTATGTAACTATGTTCCTGGCTACTGTGAGTACAGACCTAAGTCTAGGGGCGTGTTCTGTGAGGACCATCTCTTCAAGCTAGTAAAGTCAGTGGCCGATTTTGGCCTAGTAAGTCTATTATGATATAGGATAGGATGAAGGGACCTTGTTTATGCAATACTTTTAAGGAGCACTGACAATTTATTAGTAAAGTCAGTGGACGGGTGCCAGCTAAAGGGGATGCTGGTTAGTGTCCCGAAGAATCAGAGTTTATTGAGTCTGCTGACAGAGCAAGCAAATGCTGTATGGTTCAGCAGAGGTTCAGCAGAGGGGCTCTGCCCCTCCGCAGAGTACCTTGTCCCCATGTTGATGGGGATAAGGGCCTTTTTCCGACAACCATGGCCGGTGGTGGGTGGGGGCTCATCAAAGGGGCCCCCAGATCCTCCTCCCAATGTGAATGAGTATGCGGTACATAGTACCCCTACTCATTCACCAAAAAAAGTGTAGTGTAAAAAAAAGGCAATAGGCAGTTGGGGAGCATGCTCGGTTGGTGACGTCACTTGGGGCGGGTCGGCAGTGTTCGGGCATCATGGTTGAAGATAGATCTACACCGAGGGAATTTTTTTTTTAAATAAAAGCTCTGTCAAAAACTGCCTACTGTCTTTTTTACCCTACAGTTTTTTTTTTTGGTGAATGAGTAGGGGTCTGGTATGGATTTTAGAGAGGATCCCACGCCATTTGTAAAAAAAAAATTGGCGTGGGGGGCCGGCTGACAGCTGATGACTCATTGATTGATCGCTCCTTAACAGTGCGATATATATATATATATATATATATATAATTCTTTTTTTTCCCCTTCCCCTCCCTTTATCTTTTTTCTTCCTTCTCCCTATCCTAGAATATAGAGTAAAGATTTTTGATATTGTGATTACTAATTTTTCTTTTCTTTTGTTTGTATGATTTGTTTGCTATAAAAAATTAATAAAAAGAGATTTTAAAAAAAAATAGCGCGATATTTACTACTGTAAACAAATATGCCGGCTACTGTCAGGCGTTAAATCACTGCATGTTTTCACTACTAAATACAGCATGATTTCATAAAATGACTCATTCTGTATTTTAGTTGCGTTTTTTGTGAATGCCAAAAAACTTTAAAAACACTAAGTGGTATTTTACTGCATTTTTAAGGTGCTTCATACCGCTTTGTGAATGGAGCCCAATAGCAGTCTCTCTGGAATTGGCAGTATGAAAGGATTCCTCTTGTAGGAGCGTGTGTCCCCCTAGTGGAATTTTACTAAAGCCCTATACTTGTAGGAGCTCTGTGCCCCCTAACTGAAAATGCCATCCCACCTGGCTGCCTTAACCACTTTAAGACCAGAGAATATTCCTGATAACGTCCAGGCCACTTTTTTCAACTTGGCACTGCGTGATTTTAACTGAAAATTGCGCGGTCATGCAACGCTGAACCCAAACAAATTTTACGTCCTTTTTTTCCCCACAAACAGAGCTTTCTTTTAGTGGTATTTGATCACCTCTGCGCTTTTTATTTTTTGCACTATTAATAAAAAATTGCGAAAATGTTGCGAAAAATTTACATTTTCTACTTTGACAGTTAAAAAATATCCAATATATTCAATTGTTGTCATATATTTAGGTCAAAATGTATTTAGCTACATGTCTTTGACAAAAAAATTCTCAATGAGCGTATTTTTAACCACTTTAAGACCGGAAGATTTTACCCCATTCCTGACCAGGCTATATTGTGCGACTCGGCACTGCTTTACTTTAACAGACAATTGCGCGGTCGTGCGACGCTGTACCCAAATAAAATGTATGTCCTTTTTTTCCCCACAAATAGAGCTTTCTTTTGGTGGTATTTGATCACCTGTGCGATTTTAAATTTTTTCAAAAAAGAGCGACAATTTTGAAAAAAAAAAAAAAAACAATATTTTTCACATTCTGATATAACATTCCCCCAAAAAAATGTACAAATCAAAATTTTTTAACATTTTAGGCCAATTTGTTTTCTGCTACATATTTTTGGTAAAAAAACTTACAATAAGCGTATTTTGATTTGGTTTGCACAAAAGTTAAAACTAAGGGAAAGATTTGTCATTTTTATTGTTTATTTTTTTTTTACTAGTAATGGCGGCGATCTGCGTTTTTTTTGCGGGACTGCGACATTGCGGTGGACAGATCAGACCCCTGACTGACATTTTTGCCACTTTTGGGGGGGACCAGTGACATTACTACAGTAATTAGTGCTATAAATATGCACTGTTACTGTAAAAATGACACTGGCAGGGAAGGGGTTAACACTGTTGGTGATCAAGGGGTTAAATGTGTGCCTCATGCTTACTGACGTGTGTGGGGGGAGGGGGTTGTGTGACACAGGCACAGATCGCAGGTTCAGCTATGCTGAATCCTGTGATCTGTCAATGCCTGTCACAGAGAAGATCGGCCTGCTTTGTTTACACAAGTGGGCGGATTTCCTCAGTCTGCCCCCGACGATCGGGGAAGAGCGGCGGTGATCACTGTCTCTCCTCCCCTGGCCCGACTCCCGCTGTGTCTAAGGAATCCAGCGACGTAGGTCTACGTCACTGGACCCAGCCGGGCCACTTTGCTGCAGTAGGAGCAACGTGAGCGGTCGGCAAGTGATTAAAAGTGTCCCAGAACAAGGGATTGGGTTTAGCTGTGACACTGTCCCCTGAAAGCTTGCTGGGTATTGGATCTGGCAGCCTTCTCTCTTTTTTGGCCTTGGGCGTGTAGAGGTACTCACACCAGGGTGTCTTCTAGAAGAGACTGAAGGGTAGTTGAGATCCCTCGGTTCAGATTCTCTCCTTCCTCAGTTCCAGCCTGGAGGCAGAGCCCCTAAACCCTGGGGTCCCCTCCCAGGCTACATAACACAGCCTCAGCACTCCATCTTCCACCTGACAACAACAACCCCTGGTGGCCAGGTTTCACAATATTTATGGGCTGACCTAACCACCCTGCCAGACTTCCTGCCTGGGGATTGGCCAGATTCCCATGAATATGCAGATTTCAGCCTCTTTGCCTCCACCCACTAGCTTCTAGAAACTTCAGCAGCTTTTAGAACCAGGAGGAGGACAATATTACAAGCAGTGGCGGCTGGTGCGTTGGGGGCACAGGGGTGCCACCCCCCCTATCAATGCATCCGGCCCCCTAATCTACATGCAGGACGCCGGACGCATGTAGTTCAATGGGGTTTTTTTCTGAATCACCTGATTACAGCCAGAGGCTCTAATAGGCTTCAGAAAAGGGTGGACCCGGGGCGCAGAGCACTGCGCCCTAGCCCACCCATTTGTGTGACAATAGCCAATGAAAATTCGCTATTGTCAAACGGATCTTCCTCCTGGCCACTCAGGAAGCGGGTCTGAGACCCGCTTCCTGATTGACCGAAAGGCGAACCCATGCCACTGGCCGAAGAGGAGGCGGGAGGACTCGAGGAGACGCGGGGGACTGAGGAGAAGCCGCCGCTGCAGGTAAGTGCACTGGTCACTCTGCATTGAAGGGGGCACGGCACGCTGTGGTCACTCTGCATTGAAAGGGGGTACGCTGTGGTCCCTCTGCATTGAAAGGGGGTATGCTGTGGTCACTCTGCATTGAAAGGGGGCACACTGTGGTCACTCTGCATTGAAAGGGGGCCCGCTGGTCACTCTGCATTAAAAGGGGGCACGCTGTGGTCACTCTGCATTAAAAGGGGGCACGCTGGTCACTCTGCATTGAAAGGAGGCACAATGGTCACTCTGCATTGAAGGGGGGGCACGCTGGTCACTCTGCATTGAAAGGAGGCACAATGGTCACTCTGCATTGAAGGGGGCACGATGGTCACTCTGCATTGAAGGGGGGGCACGCTGGTCACTCTGCATTGAAAGGAGGCACAATGGTCACTCTGCATTGAAGGGGGCACGATGGTCACTCTGCATTGAAGGGGGCACGATGGTCACTCTGCATTGAAGGGGGCACACTATACCTTGATTACTGAAGGCCCCTTTCACACTTTTGTGACCTCAAAGTCACGCAATTTTTTACAGCGTTTTTTGCCGCAGAGTAATGCCTATTACATTTTTCTGTTTGCGCCCCCCCCCCAAAAAAAAAAATGTTGAGCACCAGCCACCACTGATTACAAGATGTATTTATAAAAAAAAAAAAACATAGCCTTTTGTCTAGCAAATTTTAATTAACTTTTCATTCTGTGCGAATTGAGCTAAAAAGGAATGTTCTTTGGACTATTTACTCTTCTAAACAAATGCTCTTTTATTGTGGGTAACATGCTGTATTATGGCCACTAGATGGGGCTGAGGAACATAGAAACTGTTTGAATTCGGATTAGTGTATAACCAGCCATCGTGTTCTTCAGTCCAAACTTTTACCCATTTGGCCTGTTTGGTATTTCTACCACTTCTATCTCTAACAGCTGTCACTGGTTCCTAAGGAAGCTGGGTGTGCTGGCCCCCGTCATGTCCGAAGAATTCACTGATGTTCCCAGAAATCCCTTCTATGCAAGGGGGTGGGGAAAGCAATGACATCACTGCCCAAAAAAGTGCCTCACACTTTTTTTTTCTTTTTGTTGCAGGGTCCACCTTAAAAGCCATACCAGATCCAAAGGGTCTTTTTTCATTGATCATGGTTGTCAAACCGTTTGCTGAGACGATCTGTGCTTGTTCTCAGCCTTACTTTTATTGGAATAACATCATATCTGGACCTTTCAGCAGTTGTGTGGCACTTCAGTTTACGTTTGGATAGGGTGGAGATCCCATGGGGTGTAGAAGATGCCTGCCCAGGAACCAGCTCACTTTCATCAACATTAGGACTTTAATATAGTGAAGCGATACCCCGTAAAGGGCCGTTGGAGTTTGGTTCCTCTTTGTCCTGCACAGCCAAACACTCATTGTCCACAACATCCGTAAAACCCGTCCAAAGGCTTTGTTTCTGTTATTTTTTAGGGGTAAATAAGTTGGTTAGGGTTGTATGGGGTGCCCAGAATTTGGTGTAGCACCCTCCTAGTTAGGTGCTAGGTAAAAGCATTTTTGGCTCCTTCTGCTTATCAGGGGAGCCTGATCTATTAGGTTACCTGTTGCATGTTCCCAGGTGTGATTCACTGGGTCTGAGGGGAGTGTTCCCAACTGTATCCAATAAGGGAGCTTGTTGGACAGTGGAGGAAATCCAGCCAGTGACATATTAGCTTTTGTGGGAGTCCCAGTGGGAGGGCACTCTGGCAGCGCATCCTGGGATTGCCCATAAAAGCTGAGTGGACATTTGACAGGGCATCTTTGGCGGGAAGCAGAGTCCCAGGGGGAGGCTGACAGCTCTCTCCTCCTGTTGCAAGAGGAAGGTGGATTTTAGGGGGGGGGGGCTGTTTTTTTGGGGTTTTTTTACATTTTGGCGCCTTTTTAAAAAAAACGTTGCTGTGTGTGTGTGTGGGGGGGGGGGGGGTGTGGCCTCACTCATCCCCTCCCCTTTCCTGACCTGCCGGGCAGCATGCTTGGATAAGGGTCTAGTATGGATTTTGGGGGGGGGGGGTGCCATGCCGTTTTTTTCTTTATTTTTACACTTTTTACCGGCACTTTTTTTTTTTTTAATTCAGCTGTCAGTGGGGAAACCCATTGAGAGCCATGGGCGTAGGAACCGGGGGGGACGGGGGGGACACATCCCCCCCAGGAAATAATTCGGGGGGGACAGGTATGGTGAAATCCCCCCCAGTTTAGTACTTGGAGAGTGCTGATTACACTGTAAAAATGTCCAGTGCATTCGGGGTTTACGACCCAGAAAGGTGCCAATTGGCTGCCTTCTGGGGGTGTAACCTGGGCGCAGGAAAGAGCGCCTGGCCACCCCCACCTTCGTGATGTCCTGGCTGTGATTGGTCCAGTCTCCAGCCTGGACCAATCATCATCCAGGGCATCCGATCGCTGACGTCGCAATGGGGGCGGTGCCGGTGCGTGCGTCAGTCACTCACCGTCACCGCCACTCACCGCCGCTCACCTTCCCGCCGGTTCCCGCCGCAGGGAAGAGGAGAGGCCACCCGCCGGTTCCCGCCGCAGAAGAGGACGAGGGAGAAGCCGCTCACCTTCCCGCCGCCGCCAGGTAAGTGCATTGGGTTGAAGGGAGCACGCACGCTGGTCTCTGCATTGATTGGGGGACAATGCTGTGGCACTCTGCAATCATTGGGGTACAATGCTGTGGCAATCTGCAATCATTGCCAAATCAGGGCACAGAATTCACAGTGCATTGCAGGGTGTTCATCGAGGCGAGTCCCCTACACATTTGGTTGTTCGGCCAATGGCCAAAAAGGCAAATTCTTTGTCCGAATTCATGATCGAGCTGAACAGATCGGCTATCCCTACTAGCCACTGCTCTACTGACTGGGCGCCAAACCGAGATGAACAACCTGGGTGTTTCGGCATATGGCCGAATAGGCAAATGTTCAGCCCGAACTCATGCTCGGGCCGAACAGATTGCCCATCCCTACTGGCCACTGCTCTACTGAATGGGTGCCAAACCCCGGCAATCTTTATTCTCTTTCATGTTGTTCAGGTAGATCTCCACCTCTCAAAGGCTGCCTTTGCCTGCCCTAGCTGTACTCCAGGTACTAACAGTACTCATCATAGGAGACACTGCATGTGAAAATCCCAATAAGCCTCCCTCTTATTACTAAAATGAGCTCAGTACAGGTATCACATATGGTCAGACTGGTTGGATGGGGCTTGGATCAGATTATTCTCTATTCAAAAGCAGACTTTCCCATGCTTGTGCCACACAACTGTGCATCCTACAAACTGGGTAATGCCCCTCCTGGGTTCATTTTCTTATGCATTATTCAGGCTCGTGTCATGAGGTCTAATAAGTCACAAAGTTGAGTCACCCAGGGACCTCTAATTGAAGCAGCACGCCTGTGACGGACGATATGAATCCGGGCAGTTATCCTCGCTAATGATGCGAGTTTGACACTCGGAGAACTAAAAAAGGCTGGATAAGAGCACTGCAGGGGGACCCCCTCCTCCGTCCTGCATGCATATTTAATAAAGCTATTTGTCAGAAATTATTCACTTTTGCTAACGCTGTCTGGAAGTGACCGGAGCGGAGGATCATCACCCTGAACTACCGGCTTAATTATCTACAACTGCCTGTCAGCCCGAGCCGCATCACTCATAAAAAATTGACAATTACTCCCCGAAATCATTAGCTGTATATCTGACTCCACGGAAAAAACAACTTTCTACAAATGCCTTAAAATGCCTCTGCATTCAACAATTCTTCACTATAATCATTATTATTTCATATTTTGGGTTATTACAGCATTTACCATATCATAGACTTTGATGTTATTTTTTACAGTTTATACACTTCCATATTTTTGTTAAAGTATTAAATATGGAAATTTTGCAGGTTTGCCACTAGAGGGAGCAAACATTCAATTTCAAATCACGCTGCCTTCCTTTCAAAAATGACTATGAGAAGCAGAAAGTAAACATGGCTGCCCCCACACACATTTACATGTTAGAAGAGTGAGCGTGTCTAATTAGCTGCCCACTGCCAAGTTGCTAAAAGCCCTGCCTGCTTCTCAATTGCCTGCCAATGAAGACAACACCCCCTCCACTATCGCTAGGGATTAGCGGTGCAGTCCTCTGTAGGCATTGTTGGCTATGCCTGGCTAGCCTCCTGTGTTTAATGAACCTCTGGATATTCAACTCCCTGCCTCCTGTTTACTGACTGGCCTATAGCCACAAACCTCCCTGTCTCTGCCTTTCTCCTTCATGGGCTTATGAAAGCTACTAGTTACCTGGCTTCCTACCTCATATTGCCTTGCTATTCCTGCATGCTTGCATATTCCTTGAACTGTCCTGATACTGTTTAAGATGGCTGCCTGCTGTGACCTCATATTGTTTCTGGATAATATAGTGCTTGCTGCCTGCTCTGACCTTATATTGGTCCTGGATAATATGGTGCTTTCTACCTGCCCTGACCTTATATTGTTTCTGGATACTACTGTGTTTGCTGCCTGCCCTGGCCTCATATTGTTTCTGGATAATACAGTCCTTGCTGTCTGCCCTGACTTCATATTGCCTCTGGATAATACAGTGCTTGCTGCCTTCCCTGACCTCATATTGTTTCTGGATAATCCAGTGCTTGCTGCCTGCCCTGTCTTCATATTGTCTCTGGATAATACTGTGCTTGCTGCCTGCCCTGCCCTCATATTGTTTCTGGATAATACTGTGTTTGCTGCCTGTCTGGAACTCATTTTGTTTCTGGATAATACGGTTCTTGCTGCCTGCCCTGACATCATATTTTTTCTGGATAATACTGTGCTTGCTGCCTGCCCTGACCTTCTTGAGGGGGGACTCCAAGCCAAAATGGGAACAAAAATGGCATGGGGTCCCCACAGGTGCCAAACCAGGCCCTTCGTGTCTGGTATGGATTTTGAGGGGAGCCCCATGCTGAAAAAATTGTGTGGGGTCCCCCCGAAGATCCATACCAGTCCCTTATCCGAGCATGCAGCCCGGCAGGTCAGTAAAGGGGAGAGGACGAGCGAGCGGCCCCACCCCCTCCTGGATGATACCAGGCCACACGCCTTCAACATGGGGGGTGCTTTGGAGCAGGGGGGCCTCTGCACCCCTCCCACCCTAAAGCACCTTGTCCCCATGTTGATGAGGACAAGGGCCTCTTTCCGACAACCCTGGGTGGTGGTGGTGGGGGTCTGCGGGCATAGGGCTTATCAGAATCTTGATGCCCCCTGTAACAAGGGGGCCCACCAGATCCCGGATCCCTCCCTTTGTGAATGAGTATGGGGTACATTGTATTCCTACCCATTCACCCCAAAAAAAGGCAGTGTAGTGCAAATAATGACAAGAGACGGTTTTGAGAAGTCCTTTATTAAAAAATCTCCCTCAGGTCTTCTCCCTCTGGTCTTCTCCCTCAGGTCTTCTGCCTCAGGTCTTCTCCCTCTGGTCTTCTGCCTCAGGTCTTCCCCCTCTGGTCTTCTGCCTCAGGTCTTCCCCCTCTGGTCTTCTCCCTCTGGTCTTCTCCCTCTGGTCTTCTCCCTCTGGTCTTCTTCCTGGGGTCAGGAGGAGGCCAGGAAGAGGGAGAGTGGGAGGAGGGTCAAGTCGCTGCACCATGGGCCTCTGGTTTGTACTTGCCCCCCGGGGCCGAAAGTTTCCAGTCAGCCCCTGATTACAATCATTTATTGAGAGTATAAAAAATACAGATCAAGCCAACATAATCTCGCCAAAACGCGTTAGACACTGGGGGGCTCTTCCCTTCTCATTCAAGCTTTTATACAGTACTTCAAAGGACTTGAAAAACATCCTCTGTAATGAAATTAGCTGAAGTAAAGTTGCATTGGATTCAAGAACAATTGTAGAGTTAAGCTGCCTGTGACTGCTGGTGCGTCGACAGGAGACCATACTGGAGGTATGTCAACGCAAAAAGCAGCATTTGAAACAGAACAAATGTAATTGCCAAATAAACAGGTCCATGGCAGAAATGTCTCGGGGGGGGGGGGGGGGGGGTGTACAGGTATGAGACCTGCACCGGTTCAATTAACTTGGATTTTAACTGTCTTTGTGCAAAAGCTTTATTAGTGAAACAGTAAATCTGACGCCAAGGCATTTCTTCCATAAGACAGAATGGGGTTAGTCTCCTGAAATATGTTATCTCTGCGGGTATTTATGGGGTTTACATATGCTTTATAGGAGATAATAGCCCGTAATATTTAAATGATTTTCTCTATCACACTCTGCCGGGTCCGAAGTGCGTGAGCCGGCAGACCCGAGTCATAATTTGCCGGCGCTTCCATCCGCCTTGTTGCCATTATTTAAATTTAGGAGACGTTCGAAAACTGAACAATTGCTGCTGAGCTGGTCTAAAGCTGCTTACCGGTGATGAATGGATTGCCGAGCCGGCTGTGCCGTGGAGCCGGACTAACCTAGAAGCGGAATGATATATGAACTTTGCGTATAATGGATGAAATGGAGGGTTTGTGAGTGCGGAACGGAAAAAAAGAGCGCATGCTAGATACACTGTGCAGCATCCTTCCCGCTTTAACCACTTCAATACCGGGCGGTCATGCAACACTGTACCTATGTGGAGTTTTTATTTTTTCTAAACAAATGGAAAAAAAAAAACTGATTTTGAAAAAACAACTTTTTTAGTTTCTTTTAAAAAATTTGCAAATATGTATTTTTTCTCCTTCACTGATGTGCACTGATGAGGCAGCACTGATGGGTACTGATAGGCGGCACTGATAAGAAGGCACTGATGGGCAGCACTGATAGGCTACACTGTTGTATGGGCACTAATAGGCTGTACTGATGGGTACTGATGAGGCGGAACTGATGAGCACTGACAAGAGTGGGGCTGCAGTGATAGGCAACACTGATGGGGCACTGATAGGCAGCACTGATGGGCACTTATAGGCAGCACTGATAAGGAGGCACTGATGGGCAGCAATGATAAGGAGGCACTGATAAGGAGGCACTGATAGGCCGCACTGATAAGAAGGCACTGATGGGCACTGATAGGCAGCACTGATAAGGAGGCACTGATGGGCGGCACTGATAGGAAGGCACGGATGGGCAGTACTGATGGCCAGCACTGATGGACACTGATAGGCCACACTAATAGGAAGGCCCTGATGGGCAGCACTGATGCACACTAATGGGCAGCACTGATAAGGAGGCACTGATGGGAAGCACTGATGGGCATTGAAAGGCTGCACTAATAATAAGGTACTGATGGGCACTGATAGGCAGCACTGATAAGGATGCACTGATGGGCAGCACTGATGGATACTGATAGGCAGCACTGATAAGGAGGCACTGATGGGCAGCATTGATGGGCACTGATAGACGGCACTGATAAGGAGGCACTGATGGGCAGCACTGATAAGGAGGCACTGATGGGCAGCATCGATGGGCAGTGATAGGCGGCACTGATAAGGAAGCACTGATGGGCAGCATTGATGGGCAGCACTGATGGGCACTGATAGGCACTGATGGGGCTGCACTGATTATCCGTATACATGTCCCCTGTCAGGATTGCTGGATACCTGAGGACACAGTGATCACAGAGCGCACCGCATGCCCTCCCAAAACTTGGCTATAGCGTGGTAAGGAAGTGGTAAAGTTGAAATTTAATCTGCTTTTATTTTGCTTTCCCTGCACCCCCCCCTTTCCCCCCATTTCCATCCCTATCCACATGCTAGTTTTTATTACATATCTTATTATAGACCCCAGTGACATCATCACTAGATCTCTGTGCTTCTCTATGCAATTTGAGCAGATCATGGTTGATGTGAGAGGCCAGCAGGGTATACGTAGCTTCCTGAAAACATCCCAGCACCCTGATTCAGTACTCCTCTTAGGAGCTCTCAGTCCTGATGCAAGCAATGATGAGGAACTAATCCTCCAACTGATACCAATGATGGGGCACTATTCCTCCCACTGACACCAATGATGAGGAACTAATCCTCCAACTGACACCAATGATGGGGCACTATTCCTCCCACTGACACCAATGATGAGGAACTAATCCTCCAACTGATACCAATGACGGGGCACTATTCCTCCCACTGACACCAATGATGGGGCACTATTCCTCCCACTGACACCAATGATGGGGCACTATTCCTCCCACTGATACTGTAATGGTGCTGGTGGCTGAGCCTGACGTGCAGAGGTAGCCTCGTGGGATCTGGTACAACAGGAACACGGACGGGTCACACTGGTGGTAGACACAAGCTAGTCTGAGGTGCGGAGTCTAAGTGCTAGCTGGTTTTCACTAGAGCCTCTGGTGGTGGGGATAGACTGCGCTGCAAGCTAACACCAGGTCGCAGTCCCCAGGGTTGCCCCACCAGGAGGTGAACACGTCCAGAATCAGAAGCAGATAAGCCGACAAGGATAAGGCAGGAGAGTGGTCACAGGAACGAGCCAAGGTCAGGGCGGGCAGCAAGCAGACGAAGTAGTGGACAAGCCGGGAGGTCGATCAGGAAGTCAACAGGAAACAGCAGGTTCAGGATCAGGAAGTACAGGTAAAGCTGCAGACAAGACAGCAATGGCTCAGTGCTGCTGTGGTGTTTAAATAGGCCAGCCTTTTGCCAATTAGTGCAATTAGTCTGCACTAAGTTAACTCTTAACTGGCAGATTCATGACAGCACTTCAGTGTACACAGGGAGTGTTCCTAACATTGCCCCCCCCTTAAGGGCAACCTCCGGGTGCCCAATAGGTTTTTCTTTTGTGGGTGACTGCGAAAGAAAGCATAGATCAGTTCTTTAGCATGGATATTCCGTTCCGGTTCCCAGGAATTTTCTTCCAGACCGTAACCTTTCCACTTTATGAGAAACTGTAATTGACCTCTCCTCCTCCTGCAATCCAAAATAGCTTCCACCTCATATTCTTCCTCCCCATCGACAATCACAGGTTCGGGTGGTTCCGAGCTTCTGCCCGGGAAGGAGTTAGGGACTGTAGGTTTTAACAAGGAGACATGAAACACCGGATGAATTCTAAGAGAATCAGGTAAGTGTAATTCATATGAGACCTCGTTGAGTTTCCTCTTGACCGGGAAGGGTCCAATAAACTTGGGTGCCAATTTCTTTGAGGGACAGGCTAGGCGGAGGTTGCATGTAGATAGCCATACCTGGTCACCTGGTTGAAGGATTAGTTCCCCTCTCCTCTTCCTGTCAAAAATCTTTTTAGAGGCTGCTTGTGCCCTTATTATAGCATCCTGCAGCAGTTTACAATTGCGGTTGAGGAAGCTAATGATATCCTGTACTGCTGGAACTGTGGGTTCAGCGGGAACGTCCGGTAAGAAGGACGGATGGAAACCGTAGTTTGCGAAGAATGGAGCTTGCCCTGTAGCAGAATGTTTAGCATTGTTGTATGCAAACTCTGCCAATGGTAGTAGGGCCACCCAGTCATCCTGGACAAATGTGGTGAAACAACGGATATACTGTTCCAACGTCTGGTTTGTCCTTTCGGTTTGTCCATTAGTCTGAGGATGGTAGGCGGAAGACAAGGACAGCTCAATCTTCAACGCGTCGCACAAGGCTTTCCAGAAGCGGGAGGTAAACTGGACCCCTCTATCTGAAACAATATTTGCAGGAACCCCATGAAGCCTAACGATCTCTTTAATAAAAACTTCTGCAGTCTCCTTGGCCGTGGGCGTATTCCTGAGTGGCAAGAAATGGGCCATCTTAGATAGACGATCAACGACCACAAAAATGGCGGAACAGCCCTCTGAGGGGGGAAGCTCCACTATGAAGTCCATGGCGACCATCTTCCAAGGCCTGTCAGGGACTGGTAGTGGCCTGAGCAGGCCCCACGCCTTGTTTCTTACAGACTTGCTCCGGGTACAGACGGTACAAGACTTCACGTACTCCCTGCAACTCTGTTCCAGATCTGGCCACCAAAATGTTCGTTGTAATAGATCCAGGGTCTTATGAGTACCAAAATGGCCCGCCAGAGGGTGGTCATGGCATAACCCTAAAACCGTCACTCGGACCTCTTCAGGGACAAAGATCTTGTCTTCAAGCCATAATAACCCATCTCTGGGTACCAGGGACACCTCAGGGAGACAGAGATTCTTTGCAGAAGCTTGCTTTATTTGGGCCATCAGGTTGGTCTGTAATAACAAAAAATTACCTGCGGACAGGATGGTGTCGGGTACTGGCACTTCCTTTGGATCATCAAACATGCGGGAGAGCGCATCTGGCTTGACATTTTTAGATCCCGGCCGGTAGGTAATATGGAAGGAAAATCTTGAGAAAAACAATGCCCAACGTGCCTGAAGTGGCCTCAGCCGTTTAGCAGCTCTTAAATACTCAAGATTCTTGTGATCTGTGAAGATGAGGATAGGATGCGTTGCCCCTTCCAACAAGTACCTCCACTCCTCAAGGGCAGCCTTAATGGCCAGAAGTTCTCGATCGCCAACGTCATAGTTCCTTTCTGCTGGGGAAAGTTTACGAGAGAAGAAGGCTATAGGATGTATGAGATCTTTAGTACCCTGCCTTTGCGAAATAACTGCCCCCACGGGCACTTCTGATGCATCTACTTCAAGAAGGTAAGGAAGGGCCGGATTCGGGTGACTCAGGATGGGAGCAGTTGTAAAGAGCCTTTTCAAGGTTAGAAAGGCAGTCTGGGCTTCAGGAGGCCAATTGAACCGGGTATTCTGCTTCGTGAGCTGTGTAATGGGGGAAATTATGTCAGAGAATCCCTTAATAAATCTCCTGTAAAAGTTGGCAAAACCTACGAAGCGCTGGACCCCCTTCTTGTCTGACGGGGGTGGCCAGTCCAAGATGGCTGAGACCTTTTGGGGATCCATCTTAATTCCTTCAGTGGAAATTATGAGACCTAGGAACTGAATACTCTGGCGTTCAAATTCGCACTTCTCCGGCTTGGCATATAATCCGTGTTGGCGGAGTCTGCCGAGGACATTTTTGACATGTCCCCGATGTTGATCCAGGGATGCAGAGAAAATCAAGATATCGTCCAGGTAGACAATAACAAAGATATCTAACCAGTCTCTGAAAATATCATTTACAAAATGTTGAAAGGTTGCTGGGGCGTTGCACAGGCCGAAGGGCATCACCAGATATTCAAAATGCCCAAACCTGGTGCGAAACGCTGTTTTCCACTCATCCCCCTCACGAATACGGACCAAATTATAGGCCCCACGTAAGTCTAACTTAGTGAAAATGGAGGCTGACCTCAGTCTTTGGAAAAGTTCTGGTACCAGGGGAAGAGGGTAACGGTTCTTGACCGTGATCTTATTTAGTTCCCGATAGTCCACACAGGGGCGGAGAGAGTGGTCCTTTTTTTCCACGAAGAAGATTCCTGCCCCTGCTGGGGATGTCGATGGACGAATGAACCCCTTCTTTAGATTTTCATCCACGTATTCTTTCAGAGCCTCCAATTCCCGTTCTGACAAAGGGAAGATACGACCGAATGGAATCCCGGCCCCAGGAAGTAACTCGATCGGGCAGTCGTATGTGCGATGAGGAGGAAGGGTCTCGGCCCCCCGTTTACTAAAAACGTCCAGGTAGCCATGATAAGGCTTAGGCACAGCAGAAAGCAGATCTGTGTCAGAGTCCAAACAGAGCAGGGTACTGGCAGGGCTGAGAGAGACCGGTAAACAGGAGTTTATGCAGTAATCAGACTGAAATTTGATCGTTCTTGTCATCCAATCGATTTGCGGGTTGTGGGCCTGCAGCCACGGCAATCCCAGGATAACCGGAAATAAAGGGGAAGCAATAGCATCCAGGCTGAGTAGCTCTTTGTGACCTGAAGAAGTGACCATAGGAAGTGGAGGGGTCTCCTGAGTCACAGGTCCAGACTTAATATGAGACCCATCTGCAAGAAAAATGGAAAGTCCTTGAGTCTTGGTTTGAAGAGGGATGTGTTGTTGGATGGCGAACGTGAGATCAATGAAACAGCTGCACGCTCCAGAATCAATAATTGCGGTGACTGGTATTGTACCTCCCGGGAGTTGAAACGAAACAGGGAGCGCTAAGTGAGTAGCACTGGCAGCGGATGCTGGATAACTTAAAGGAGAGATGGAGAGAAACTTACGTAACTTTGCTGGGCAAGAACGTACGTAATGGCCGGCTTCACCACAGTATAGGCAGAGGTTATTCTTTTGCTGGCGGTGTCGTTCTTCAGCGGTTAGGGTAGACCGCATAACGCCAACCTGCATGGGTTCTGGGGCATCTGGTGTGAAGTTAGCAGGAGCCAGGTTGGCCGGAATGGGCCTGGTGGAGGTGACATGAGCCGGAGTTGCGAACCGCGGCATCATCCAGAACGGGCGTGGGTGCTGGGCAGACCTTTCCGCACGGCGCTCACGAAGCCGGCGATCTATCTGGATAACCAATGAAATCAATGCCTCTAGGGAGTCTGGAATGCCAACTCGGGCTAGCTCGTCCTTCAGACCCTCAGATAGGCCTGAGCGGAACTGGTGACGTAGCGCTGCGTCGTTCCACTCGGTATCAGTACTCCACCGTCTAAAATCCGAGACGTACTCCTCTACTGCTCTGCGGCCTTGCTGGAGTGCATGAAGAGCAGCTTCCGCTGTGGAAGTGCGCTGTGGATCATCGTATAATTGAGCCATGGCACCAAAAAAGGAAGAGAAGGAGTCTAGGTGTGGGCTGCACTCTTCAAGAAGTCGGTGTGCCCAGGACTGGGGTTCATCCAAGAGTAGGGAGATGACAAATCCAACCTTGGTGGCTTCCAAGGAGAAAGTCCGGGGCTGCAGTGAGAAATAAAGTTCGCATGCGTTACGGAACGCCCTAAATTTGTCCCGATCTCCTGAAAATCGCTCTGGTGTAGGAACCCTGGGTTCAGGTGGTAGCATCACCACTGTGGGTCCTGAGACCGAACCTGTTGGTGTCGTGGAAGTTGGGGGTACCAAAGAAACAGGAGGGATCCCCAGGTTAGTCACAGAGTGCATGCGTTCCTCCAAGTGCACATAGCTGTCCTGGAGCGACTTGACTGTTTGCGACAATGCTGCCAAGTGTTGGCAGATCTCGTCCAGAGGAGAGGCCCCTCTTGCAGGCTCCGACATGGCTGTCTTGTACTGTAATGGTGCTGGTGGCTGAGCCTGACGTGCAGAGGTAGCCTCGTGGGATCTGGTACAACAGGAACACGGACGGGTCACACTGGTGGTAGACACGGGCTAGTCTGAGGTGCGGAGTCTAAGTGCTAGCTGGTTTTCACTAGAGCCCCTGGTGGTGGGGATAGACTGCGCTGCAAGCTAACACCAGGTCGCGGTCCCCAGGGTTGCCCCACCAGGAGGTGAACACGTCCAGAATCAGAAGCAGATAAGCCGACAAGGATAAGGCAGGAGAGTGGTCACAGGAACGAGCCAAGGTCAGGGCGGGCAGCAAGCAGACGAAGTAGTGGACAAGCCGGGAGGTCGATCAGGAAGTCAACAGGAAACAGCAGGTTCAGGATCAGGAAGTACAGGTAAAGCTGCAGACAAGACAGCAATGGCTCAGTGCTGCTGTGGTGTTTAAATAGGCCAGCCTTTTGCCAATTAGTGCAATTAGTCTGCACTAAGTTAACTCTTAACTGGCAGATTCATGACAGCACTTCAGTGTACACAGGGAGTGTTCCTAACAGATACTGTCGGGACTATTGGGGGGTTGATTCAAATAATAATAGGTAAAAAGAAAAATGATTTTAAAAGCCATGTATTTCATATTATGCATATAAGAGATTCTGAACAGGATGGCGTCCATCTTGTTTTTAAGGTGAAACAAAGTTCATATATACTTGTTAAACAAAATGTCTCTTACAGGCTTACAATAGGGTCCTATACTTTCAGCAGACATTTCTATTTTCTTTTGTCATAAATAAGATTTCTTTTGACATCTCGATCAGATAAAACTTAGTCAGTCTGACGCTATGTTAAGGGGGGATATCTCAGTCTGTCTATAAGTATATAACAATGGACAATACCCCAGTATATTCTAGCAGACATTTAAAGATGAACCATATAAGTTTTTATAGATACATTATCATATGTGAGAAGATATTAGCCATAATTATGTCATTATATTATGTAAGGCATATACATATATATTTAGGAATGTTATATCACATTTTGGGTTTATATTCTCAGTAATAATCTTACTTAGAATTCTTTTTCTAATAAGTGTAAGGACATATGTATCTCGTCACTAGTTGCCTCATTTCAGAGAAGTCTAGTCTAAGTGCTCAAGGTGTTGTAAATCCTACAGGCCAGACATCTTAATTGACAGTGTAAGACATGGTCAAATAAGTAATTGCTTTTCACTAGCCGACAGGTCAATAGGTCATCAGATAACAAATTGTTTTAATTATATTAAATACAAAATCTAATGAACGGTACAACACTGCCCTCTGGAGACAAAATACCAGGTGCAGTCTTGAGATAATTTGAGATATTCCAATATAAAAATATTATATTGTGTTAAATAATATAATTATTGAAATGGCATTACTTGCCAAGATGAATAATGGAAATACAGGTGGACATTTATGTATGTACTGGTAGTCTGGACAAAGTTCTATGTTGTGTTTTATGATTAATCTTACATATAGAGGAATCATCCTTAATTTTATTAGACCAAGTATGGGGTTAATTATCAAAAGAGGTGTCTATGATCTCATCAGTTTAGGTATAGAATATCCCAACCAATTGGGATAATGTTTCATCCCTCTGGGTTTTACTTATGGTAATTTTTATAGCTCTTTGTTCTTACCATATAAAAGACCAACCCAGATATGAGATGACACATTACACTACTGACAACACACCTCACACTTACATCACACACGCTAATACATTACTCGATAGACTCATTCAGACATACTCTACCTTGATCCACATCATTCATCTGAAACTTGGAGGAAACTCCTCCCTCACTGGCATCCATCTTAGGACTCTGGTAACACCATCTTAAGTGTGGTAATTATGCCTTGCTGTATTATTTGATTTTATTCAACAATTGTTTATTCTTTCCTTATATGTTTTATATTGCATATTTAAGGGTAATGAGATTACAATCCCAGCCGTATAAACCATGGTAGATTTTTCTCTAAAAAGCTGATTTTTGTTTTTATACATTTTTATTAATATCAGATTCAGTGCATCATTTGCAATTTTAAGTCTTCCGTTTTGCATGGCTTATTCTCATTCCTTCTGCAGTGGAATGACTTTGGGCTATGTGATTCGCAGACCATTGTAGTCTGTTTATATAGAACATTAATTTATGGCTTATACTATACCTGGGAAGAAATGGTAATCTTGCTTTTGTTTTGGTTTCACTTTCACTTTGTTTTAGTTTCACTTTGTTTTAGTTTCACTTTGTTTTACTTTCACTTTCATTATTGAGCTAAACATCACATTGCATTGATTATTTGAAGTTAGTATTTTTATGTAGAGTTATTTTTGTGTCACTTCTTGTTTGATCATATATTGTGTTTGCATGTCTTGAGAATAAATATTTTTATATATATTCCACACTGTAGACTGTACTCACTAAGATTGGTATATGCTTTTAAAAAGAAATTAATCAATTAAAAAGAATTCACGACATTGATTTATGGCAATAGGTGAAGACTCTCCTTTTTCATAGATCTTTGCTTATTAACCATAAATAAATACACTGCTATATTCAGAGCAGTATAAATATTCTGACATAAGTACGAGCGCGAGATATTTATTATTAAATATTCTTACATATAATGGAGGCCCCAGTGAGATAATTATTGATTTCTTACATATGCCAATCATAAATATTGATCAGGTGACATAATCAATAACTTAAAAAAAAAAAAAAAAAAAAAGATTTTTTTTTTTTTTTTTTGGATTTTTTTTTATTAATTGCAATGTGATAGAAATGCATTAAAAATGTCTACAGCAGGTAATGTTCATGCTGCCAACCCTGGCAAGGTGTGAATCCCTAGTGGTAATGCCACAACCCCAGTAGATTTGGCACAGA
This sequence comes from Pelophylax lessonae, assembly GCF_965119305.1. Lineage (NCBI taxonomy): Eukaryota > Metazoa > Chordata > Amphibia > Anura > Ranidae > Pelophylax > Pelophylax lessonae. The sequence goes on from NC_138773.1 coordinate 318,236,859, forward strand.
TCATAAATGTGTGGAAACACCTCTCTGAGTCTGAAATGGTGGAATATGTAAATGCTGGTTAGAGTCATATATCAAAATCCTCAGAAAGTCAGGCCAATAAAGGGCATCTGACATGGGTAGAGGACAACCTGTATGTATGAACTCACCAATAAGCTTATCTAACACCAAAAGACATCGGGAAGTGTGATCACATACTTTTAGAGTCATGGCCAATCTTACTATATCTGTGTGAGGAACTGCACCACAAGGCTCAGCAAAAAGGAGTTTAGTAAAGTTCCAATCTCAACTCCAAATAAATGAGAGAATGAGATTAGGAACCTCCTTGAGCAGGTGAAAGTGACCTCTATTGGGACACATCAGTTAAGAGAATGTAGCGTGAAACTGCAAAATAAAGTAGAATTGTGGCAGAAGTTTTATCAAGTAAGCTGTAATGAAAGTAACCATGTGAAAGTGAAATGTAAATGATTATTGCAATAATTAGGAAGTTTTGAGCAAGGAAAAATGTTTTCTAGCAAAAAGTTGCCGAGTAACCAGCAGTGGAAAATTTTGAAAAAAAAATAAATAAATATATAAAATAAAAATGTAACAGTCAAGTCAAGAAACGGAACTCATAAGTAAATACATAGGAGAGTTCCAAAAGGTCATGGTGTCCATGCAAAAGGGTAATGCTTTATTAGTCCTGCTTTAAATATGATGTAATTATTCACAGACCCAGATATGACTCCCAGTCTGTTGGTTATGACCCAGACAAGGGGGGGGGGGGAGTCAGGCAAAGAGTCCATGTCCTACCCCAGCCATCTTCTAATATAGGAGGGCAGAAATTGGGCAGCCATGCATAAATAGGTATGAGTCATATCAGGTCACTGCAAAAAGACTAGCACCCCTAAAAAGACACCATACACCTCTAGAAATTTAAAAGGTTTTTAAAAGAATACTGTCCTGATTTTTGTCATGAAAAAGGTCCTTAGACATTAGTGATTACCCTGAGGCCTATGAAAACAACTTTCTGTGTTGTGCCTGCAGGATGTAATTTAAAAGTAGGCCCACACAGAAACCTCACTGCTGCTAGAGCTGTTATCTACAATTTAAAATATACACTGCACCAAAGCCCCATTGAATTTTTCTGTTGTACTCAAAAGTGCCTAACACCCTTCAATGAAAGAGCCTGAGTACAACCATCAGGAATTTAAATCCCTGTGCTTTGAGGCATTGCCCATGCACATAAAAATAATAAGTTTGGCAAAGGAGCAAGACATGCCACCTAGGCCCCAAGGGGACACCGGATACCTTAAGGAAGATCCTGGACATCCCATTAACAAGGGGGGGGACACCCACAAATAAATAGGGATTTGCCCCATCCTAGGGTTCCCCAAAATCCTTGGGAAAATCAAGTGACATTAAGGCCCAGACCTCACGCCAGAACCGCGTAACTGGTTCTGATGGGGATCTGTCCCATATGTCTGAACCCGAGAGATATAGGCACCGCAGGAGGCGGAGCCAATAATTCAACTCTGTAAAGTTTTCAACATAGCAGATGCCAAATTGATCAGCTGATCAATTGGTTCACTCTGGGTACTACAGCCCAGAACTAAAATAAATTCCTCTTTAGGAACAAATCCTATGGCCAGCCAAAGGCCACAAAATCCTTAAATGCCCAAGTGGCAGGAATCAGTAGGGATACACTGAATAGAGGCATAGGATACAGAGGTTCTAACACCATTTTATTCCCAGGTCACAACATTGAGGATCCTGAAATCCCTGCCAGGGAAATCTTGGTTGTTAGATACTAACTACCCTCCTATTTTTCAGTGGTCACTTCATCCCTCTGACTCAAACAGGTCGCTCAAAGCGGGCACATTTTGAAAAATCGCCAATGACGGTGATACCAAGGAAGATCAAACCCTAATGACGTAATGCAGTCAAGAGGTTAAAGGTTGTATACGGTAACCAAGAAGGAATCCTCAATGCCAGGTAGTTTTGTTGCCTCCAATAAATTGCATTGATGCCCCAAAGGGGGAGATATTTTTTTTTTTTCTCCTAAGTAGTAGGTAAATTTTAAACAAAATATTAGATCATTGTATAATTGTTTAATGCATAGTATCCACGGTGATAAATACATCCCCATGTTAATAAGCCCCAGAAGTCAGTGGCCCTGGGAAAGGTCGCATATGTAGTCTCACCTTCCATGGTAGTCATATGAAAGGACTGATCACACGGTGGATTAAAGGAGAACTCTGAGAAAGCTTAGGGTACCTACATCGCATTGAAATGTCAATTGATAAGAATGTATATTCATACTGTATGTTTCATCCAATAGGAGGAGATTAACCTCCCATGCCAGGTCGTTGATTGGTACAGACGATGATGTTTGCCAAAGACACAGCGATCGGATGGACCATCTCTCCCTAGAGCACAGCTTAGGATGGAATCCCTCATTGAATTGGATCCCTCTTCAGGAATCAAGCTGCGAGACGCCCCAGATTCTTGTTGACGGAAAGGAAGATTTGTTTCAACAGATCTTTGTGCATTTGATCCGAGGAAATCCATTAAGAGGAATCGCATTACCTCCTGTTTTCAATTGAAGGAGATGTGAGAATGGTGCATTGCACATGTGAGCAAACCTCAGTCTAGGTGTATGACACTCTAGACCATGCTGAAACCATTCATTATCCAACCAATATCCAAGGTTGAACGTCCAAACAGATTTCTCTGATCCCTGATTGCAAACATTGTTTTACTGCGCTTTGAATGGTAATTGCCAATGCCATTGCAGCAGTTAATTTCTGTCTCCATTAACACTTTGCAAGCTGGAGATGCAGATTTCAAGGAACATTTGAGTTTCTTTACTAGGAGATCAGAAGTCAAAGAGACTAACAAGGAACAGTTTGTGACATAGCTAACACCAGCAAAATCGCTGCGAACTGACATTTTGAACTGATTTTTTTTTTTTCTCAAATTTTTTTTTTTACCGCTGTACTTAAGAGTTGTGAACAATATCCCAATATGAACTATTCTCTTACAAAAAGAGAACAAGACATTTTTTTTTTACTACTCCTTAAAAGGCTTTCTTTCCAGATAGGCCTAAGTTGCTCACTTGTCTACTGGGAAGAAAGGGGGGGATATGTCGGGACTATTGGGGGGTTGATTCAAATAATAATAGGTAAAAAGAAAAATGATTTTAAAAGCCATGTATTTCATATTATGCATATAAGAGATTCTGAACAGGATGGCGTCCATCTTGTTTTTAAGGTGAAACAAAGTTCATATATACTTGTTAAACAAAATGTCTCTTACAGGCTTACAATAGGGTCCTATACTTTCAGCAGACATTTCTATTTTCTTTTGTCATAAATAAGATTTCTTTTGACATCTCGATCAGATAAAACTTAGTCAGTCTGACGCTATGTTAAGGGGGGATATCTCAGTCTGTCTATAAGTATATAACAATGGACAATACCCCAGTATATTCTAGCAGACATTTAAAGATGAACCATATAAGTTTTTATAGATACATTATCATATGTGAGAAGATATTAGCCATAATTATGTCATTATATTATGTAAGGCATATACATATATATTTAGGAATGTTATATCACATTTTGGGTTTATATTCTCAGTAATAATCTTACTTAGAATTCTTTTTCTAATAAGTGTAAGGACATATGTATCTCGTCACTAGTTGCCTCATTTCAGAGAAGTCTAGTCTAAGTGCTCAAGGTGTTGTAAATCCTACAGGCCAGACATCTTAATTGACAGTGTAAGACATGGTCAAATAAGTAATTGCTTTTCACTAGCCGACAGGTCAATAGGTCATCAGATAACAAATTGTTTTAATTATATTAAATACAAAATCTAATGAACGGTACAACACTGCCCTCTGGAGACAAAATACCAGGTGCAGTCTTGAGATAATTTGAGATATTCCAATATAAAAATATTATATTGTGTTAAATAATATAATTATTGAAATGGCATTACTTGCCAAGATGAATAATGGAAATACAGGTGGACATTTATGTATGTACTGGTAGTCTGGACAAAGTTCTATGTTGTGTTTTATGATTAATCTTACATATAGAGGAATCATCCTTAATTTTATTAGACCAAGTATGGGGTTAATTATCAAAAGAGGTGTCTATGATCTCATCAGTTTAGGTATAGAATATCCCAACCAATTGGGATAATGTTTCATCCCTCTGGGTTTTACTTATGGTAATTTTTATAGCTCTTTGTTCTTACCATATAAAAGACCAACCCAGATATGAGATGACACATTACACTACTGACAACACACCTCACACTTACATCACACACGCTAATACATTACTCGATAGACTCATTCAGACATACTCTACCTTGATCCACATCATTCATCTGAAACTTGGAGGAAACTCCTCCCTCACTGGCATCCATCTTAGGACTCTGGTAACACCATCTTAAGTGTGGTAATTATGCCTTGCTGTATTATTTGATTTTATTCAACAATTGTTTATTCTTTCCTTATATGTTTTATATTGCATATTTAAGGGTAATGAGATTACAATCCCAGCCGTATAAACCATGGTAGATTTTTCTCTAAAAAGCTGATTTTTGTTTTTATACATTTTTATTAATATCAGATTCAGTGCATCATTTGCAATTTTAAGTCTTCCGTTTTGCATGGCTTATTCTCATTCCTTCTGCAGTGGAATGACTTTGGGCTATGTGATTCGCAGACCATTGTAGTCTGTTTATATAGAACATTAATTTATGGCTTATACTATACCTGGGAAGAAATGGTAATCTTGCTTTTGTTTTGGTTTCACTTTCACTTTGTTTTAGTTTCACTTTGTTTTAGTTTCACTTTGTTTTAGTTTCACTTTGTTTTACTTTCACTTTCATTATTGAGCTAAACATCACATTGCATTGATTATTTGAAGTTAGTATTTTTATGTAGAGTTATTTTTGTGTCACTTCTTGTTTGATCATATATTGTGTTTGCATGTCTTGAGAATAAATATTTTTATATATATTCCACACTGTAGACTGTACTCACTAAGATTGGTATATGCTTTTAAAAAGAAATTAATCAATTAAAAAGAATTCACGACATTGATTTATGGCAATAGGTGAAGACTCTCCTTTTTCATAGATCTTTGCTTATTAACCATAAATAAATACACTGCTATATTCAGAGCAGTATAAATATTCTGACATAAGTACGAGCGCGAGATATTTATTATTAAATATTCTTACAATACCAATGATGGGACACTATTCCTCCCACTGATACCAATGATGGGGCACTATTCCTCCCACTGACACCAATGATGGGACACTATTCCTCCCACTGACACCAATGATGGGACACTATTCCTCCCACTGACACCAATGATGGGACACTATTCCTCCCACTGACACCAATGACGGGGCACTATTCCTCCCACTGACACCAAATATGAGGAACTAATCTTTCCACTGACACCAATGATGAGGCACTATTCCTCCCACTGACACCAATGATGGGACACTATTCCTCCCACTGATACCAATGATGAGGCACTATTCTTCTACTGACACCAAAGATGGGACACTATTCTTTCCATTGATACAATTTTCTACTCCTTCTGGCCTAAGCCCGACCCCCCTACAGTCTAAAGGGCAGTAAACTGGCCCTTTGTTTAGAAAGTTTGGAGACCCGTGGGCTAGATGATGCTTGACATCATCCAGCCAGGAAATGAGGCGGGGCTCTCTCTGCCTTGGGCTCTCTCTGCCTTGCTGCAGCTTCTAATGAACATTGAGAGAAGCTCACAGTGTGCAGTGAAATCAGAGGATGCCATTTCAGTCTAGGGGAGGAGGCGGTACAACTGTGCAGGGCTGAAGGGAAGGCCGGGAGGGAGGATTTAATACAAAGTCCTGAAATCAGCTGTGTGAAGATGGAAATCCTTTTATAATTATTTCAGGATATAAGGAACCACTAATCCTGCAATTGAATTAAAGCCAAATTGAAGTCTTGCACCTTTGATCTCTTTGTAGTTCTCTGTACCCAAACATGATGGGATTTTTAACAAATTTTTGCTTGGAAATTCCTTACATTATATTCCTTTTATCTCAGTGAAAATGCTCTTCTTGAGCTCCCAATGCAGTGCTCTGTACTGGCATAGCAGAGTAACAGCCACACCCCTCAATACAAGCATTTTCACACTAACTTGTAGTGTTGATTGAGGGTGATAGGCCTAGTCAGGGAGGGGGCGTGTCTGATCAAAGAGGGGTAGGTCTGATGAGAGAAAGGGCGTGTCTGGCCAGGGAAGGGGCATGTCTGGCCAGAGAGGGGGCGTGTCTGGCCAGAGAGGGGGCGTGTCTGGCCATGTCTGTTACAGAGGCAACTGAGCAGCATGGTCAAACTCTGCTCCCTACTAATCTGTTCCATCATATTTAGACAAACTGCAACTTTTATAACAGGAAAGTGTAATTCTATAAGAAAATAGAAGACCTTCTTCCTGGTCACATCCAAAGCTTCATGGAAAGACCCCATTGACTTCTTATTGGTGGGAGTGAACAAGCTGTGGCCCAGAGAAGCAGTAGAGTAAGCAGGAAAGGTAATGGTATCCACTGGAAACTTTATAGCAGGTGTAGGCAACCTTTCAGCGATGGAGATCTATCTGGACAGCATGGAGTAAATCAAAGATCCCTGGGAAAGGGGGTGGGGGGGTGGGTCACCCTTTCAAAACATTAACTATCAAGCTCCCAATAAAAACACAGCATTGTGTCCTGTGCCCCCCCCCCCCCACTCCCTCCAGTGTCCTCCACTCCCCTTTCCATCATTCCCCTCACAATATTGTACTCTGCCCCCCCATAGTAGTTTCCCCCACACAGTTGGGACCTCAGCCCCCATACAGTAGAGTCCTCTGCCTCTCCAAAGCAGTGTCCTGCCCCCCTTCACATCACGCCCCCCTCAATATAGTCTCCTCTGCCCCCCAGAGCATGGTCCCCTGACCCGCCCCCCCCTCCACTCGGCAGTAGGGTCCTCTCCCCCCCCCCAAAGCAGTGTTTTCTGTCTCCCTTCACATCACAACCCCAACTGTGGTGTTATCTGCATCCCCATAGCAGTGTCTTGTGCCCCCTCAAAGCAGTGTCCTCTGTCCCCTTCACCCCCCCCCCACCTTAGTATCCTCTGCCCCCCCCAAAGCAATGTCCTCTCTCCTGCACACCCTCCCTCCACTTGGTGTCCTCTGTGCCACCCCCCCCCCCCTCCAATGCAGTGCCCTCAGTCTCCTTCACCCCCCCTACTGTAGTTTCCTCGGTGCCCCTCCAATGCAGTGTTCTCTGTCCCCTTCACCCCCCTGACTGTAGTGTCTTCTGCCACCCCTCCCTTGCCCCTACTGTAGTGTCCATATGGGATTTCCTCTCCCCCCCCTCCATAGTGTCCTCTGCCCACCAAAGCAATGTCCTCTGTCCCCTTCACACTCTCTTCCCACTGTAGTGTCCTCTGGCTCCCCCCCTACTGTATGTCCTCTGCCCCCCCAAAGCAATATCCTCTTTCCCCTGAACACCTTCCCCCCACTTTGTGTCCTCTGCACCCCCCCCCCAATGAAATGCCCTCTGTCTTCTTCACACCCCCCTGCTGTAGTGTCCTCGGTGCCCCCCCCCCCCCCCATGCAGTGTTCTCTATCCCCTTCACCCCCTAGACTGTAGTGTCCTCTGCCCCCCATGGGATTTCCTCTGCCCCCCCCCGAGGGATTTCCTCTCCCCCCCCCCCCCACAATGTCCTCTGTCCCCTTCACACTGTCTCCCCACTGTAGTGTCCTCTGTCCCCCCCCCCCCCTTGCAATTTCCACTCCACAACCCTCCCTCTCCCCACCACTCCCTGCCCACCCAAATTGTCCCGATACTGACAGTTGGGGCTGTAGCATTTTTAAATCATTCAAGTTCTTATACTTCAAAGGACTGGAAAATCATCTTCTGTAGTGAAATTAGCTGAAGTAAAGTTGCATTGGATTCAACATCTGTGTCTTATAGTTAAGCTGCCAGCAGGAGACCGTACTGTCCAGACAGGCTGGGTCTAAGGAGGTATGTCAATGTGTGATTGGACACAGCTGATCACACGGTAAAGGGCCAACACAGCAATCACGGAGTGTGTGAGGGGTGTGAAGGGGACATTGCATGGGGCAGAGGACACTACAGTGGGGGAGAGGGGTGAATGGGACAGAGGACACTGCATGGGGGGACACTACAATGGAGGGGGGGGTGAAGGGGACAAAGAACACTTCATGGGGGGACACAGAGCACACTACAGTGGGGGGGGGGGGGTGAAGGGGACCGAGGACACTGCATTGGGGGGGATATAGGACACCACAGCGTGGGCAGAAGGGGACAGTGGACACTACAGTGGAGGGGGAGAAGGGACAGAGGACACTACAGTGGAAGGGGGGAAGGGGACAGAGGACACTACAGTGGGGAGAGAGCATGAAGAGGACAGAGGACATTGCTTTGGGGGGCAGAGGACACTACAGTGGGGAAGCAAAGGACATCCCATGGGGAGCAGAGGACATCCCATGGGGGTAGTGTTTGGGGTAAAGGGGACAGAGGACACTACAGAGGGGGGAGGGGGGTGAAGGGGACAAGGGACGCTACAGTGGGGGGGGGGGGGTTGAAGGGAGCCATCATCTGAGGAAGATGATTTTTTTTTATTTTGAGCGGGTCTACAATGGCAGAAGACGTCACCCAAGGGAGGAGACTGGAAGAAGAAGACATTAGAAGAGGGAGAAGACCTTAGCAAATGGAGAAGACCAGAGGAAGAGGACATCAGAAGAGGGAGAAGACATCAGTGGATGGAGAAGACCAGAAGAAGAAGACATCAGAAGAGGGCGAAGACCTTAGAAGATGGAGAAGACCAGAGGAAGAATACATCAGAAGAGGAAGAAGACATCAGCGGATGAAGGAGACCAGAAGAAGAACACACCAGAAGAGGAAGAAGACATCAGCGAATGGAGAAGACCAGAGAAAGAAGACCTCAAAAGAGGGAGAAGACATCATCAAATGGAGAAGACCAGAAGAAGAAGGCATCAGAAGATGCACTTCATTAGATACACTGGATTTGAGAATTATTACATTAATTGCCATCATTTCTGCAGTAGAAGTATGAAAATGTAAAACTTTATAAAAGTAAATTCTTTGATGCCCGTTGCCTTCGCCCCCAGGGATTGTAGCACATGACATAGCTATGATCGGTATCTGGTTGTGTACATAACTGGCAGAAACTCACGAGAGTTGACTGTAGTGGCGTTCAAGATCCTCCACCCTGTAAATGTGCGATGTTTTGAGAGCCACTAATGACTGGGAGGGCGTGTGTCCGCGGCCACCTCTACATCTTTCCACAGAGTTCCAGGAAAAAGCGATGGATGTATATTTCCACTTATAATGACCTCCCACAGAAAGGAAGTCATCCTTGTAAGTAATTACCAGATAAACCCAACAAATGAGCGCAGTGTGTGCAGCTGTAGGAAAGGTGACAACTAAAGCTGGATACACACTATACAACTTTTGTTGGTAGATTTCCATTAGATTTATGCCCCATACACACCTGCAGATTATCTGCAGACTTTTGTCTGCAGACTTACCTTTTCTATGTAGTGCAAGTGCCTGCCGGATTGCATACAAATTGAAAGTGTTTAGGTTTGACCTCATATTATATGGTTTTGGTAAGTCTGCAGACAAAAGTCTGCAGATAATCTGCACGTGTGTATGGGGCATTACCTTCAACTATGTAGTACAAGGGCCTGCCTAATTGCATACAAATTGAAAGTGTTTAGGTCTGACCTCATATTATATGGTTTTGAGAAATCTAAAGGAAACGATCCAAAGAAAATTGTATAGTGTGTATCCAGCTTAATGAGAAAGTTACTTCTACAGAGAGAAAGAGAAAGGAAGGAAAGAGAGGGTGGAGAAAAGGAAATGAGAAAGGGAAAAAATGGTAAGGGGGGAGGAAGAGGAAAAGGAAAGAAGAAAAGGAAAAATATAGTAAGGGGGGGAGGAAGCTCCAGTAGACGTCCAATGACGAAACGCGTTTGGCGGAGTTACTTAAGTCAACGTCACTTCCGGTTTGCAGTCTCTAGCCGTGGAACGCGGAAGCACTTCGGCGTCTACATTTGACTGCTGAAATCGATCAGCCTGAATAGTGAGTTGATAATACTTGCCTACATTTGTAACTCAACATACTACACCATGGGGTTTTTCTGTTTTTGAGCACCTAGATCAGACCCGCATCCCTTTTGAGGATCCACCAGAACCTGGCTCATTATAACAGATTGGACCCCACACACCATCTTTTTGCTTGAACTTGGAATTCCCACCTATCCTCAAACAACGAGTTTATATTGAAAGGTGGAAACAAGGGTGAGTGCGATACCTAGTGGGCACCACAGGTATAGGCACTGGATCCATATAGTTCACTATATCTCACCCACCATTTATTGTTTTAAGTTGTCACGGGCAATAGCCCCAGCACTGCTTTTAAGGGGACCTCTCCCCCACATTATATCCACTTCTTATATTCATTTATTTGATTTAAAATCATCACTTTGGTTGTTCACTTATATCCCGTTTCACATTTCCACATTGGATATATACCGTCAACACTTCACGAATACATTTATTATTTTGTTTGCACTTTGTTTATTGGGAATTTTATAATTATTTCTCAGCACAGAGCACTTTTAGGGCATATATGTGAGCCTAAACCCAGATTCTACCATTTGCACTTGCACTTTATTTGCACTATATTTGCACCTGTGTATTTATTTATTTATATGGTTTATTAATAGACAGCTATTAGGATCTTGGTCTCTGTAAATATTTATACCAGGTAGCGCCGGTACCGACCTTCTTACCTTTTTACTTAACAAGAAAGTTACTTCTACAGAGAGAAAGAGAAAGGAAGGAAAGAGAGGGTGGAGAAAAGGAAAGGAGAAAGGGAAAAAATAGTAAGGGGGGAGGAAGAGGAAAAGGAAAGAAGAAAAGGAAAAATATAGTAAGGGGGAAGGAAAAGGAAAGGAGAAAGGGAAAAATTATAATGGGGAAGGAAAAGGAAGAGGGAAAGGAAAGGGAATAGGGAAACATAGTAGGGGAGAGGAAGAGGAAAAAGAAAGGAGAATGGGAAAACAAAGTAAGGGGGAAGGAAAAGCAAAGGAGAAAGGGGAAAAATTGGTAAGGGGGGAGGAAGAGGAAAAGGAAAGAAGAAAAGGGAAAAAAAAGTAAGGGGAAAGGAAAAGGAAGAGGAAAAGGAGATAGGAAAAAATAATAAGGGGGAAGAAAAAGGAAAGGAGAAATGGAAAAATTATAATGGGGAAGGAAAAGGAAGAGGGAAAGGAACGGGGATAGGGAAAGATTGTAGGGGAGAGGGAGAGGAAAAAGAAAGGAGAAGGGAAAAAATAGTAAGGGGGGAGGAAAGGGAAGAGGAAAAGCAAAGGTGAAAGGGAAAACAAAGTAAGGGGGAAGGAAAAGGAAAGGAGAAAGGGAAAAAAAAATAGTAAGGGGGGAGAAAAGGGAAAGGAGAAAGGGAAAACATAGTAAGGGGGGAGGAAAGGGAAGAGGAAAAGGAAAGGAGAAAGGGAAAACAAAGTAAGGGGGAATGGAAGAGGAGAAGGAAGAGGGAGAAGGAAGAGGGAGAAGGAGGAGGAGAAGGAGAGGAGGAAAGAGAGAAGTCTAAAAGAAACGGAGAAGAGATGAGAGGACATAAGAGGAGAAGGTGAGGAGGGGAGAAGTTGAGGAGAGGAAAGTAAAGGAAAAGAAAGGGAGAGGTAGGAGAGAGGAGAAGTAAATGAAAAGGAGAGGAGAGTAAAGGAGAAGGAGAGTGGATGGAATAGAGAGGAGAGAAGAGTAAAGGAAAATGAGAGGAAAGTAAAGGAGATGAGAGTAAAGGAAAAGGAGAGTGGAGAAAATAGAGAGGAGAGAAGAGTTAAGGAAAAGGAGAGGAGAGTAAATGAAAAGGAGAGGAGAGTAAAAGAAAAAGGAGAGTGGAGGAAGGAGAGAGGAGAGAAGAGTAAAGGAAAAGGAGAGAAGAGGAAAGGAAACAGAGAGGGGGTAAAGAAAAAGGAGAGAAGAGGAAAGAGAGAAGCTTAAAGGAAAAGAAGAGGAAAGAAGTGAAAAGGAAAAGAATACTAGAGGAGAGAGAGGAGAGAGCGAAGAGAGAAAAGTAAAGGAAAAGGAAAAGGAGAGGAGAAGATAGGAGAGAAAAGAGAGAGGACAGAAGACTAAAGGAAACAGAGAAGGGATGAGAGGAGAGAAAGGAGAGGTTGAGGATAGGAGAGGTTGAGGATAAGAGAGGTTGAGGAGAGGAAAGTAAAGGAAAAGGAAGGGAGAGGATGGAGAGAGGAGAGAAATTTAAAAGAAAAGGAGGAAGGAGAGAAGAG